>NW_024962252.1:32254985-32380868 GCF_019238085.1 Lagopus leucura
TTCTTGTTATAACATATAACTTGTGTTAAATTCATGGAAATAAGGAAGGATTAGAATGATTCCATTACAGGATATGCAAAGACATCCAGACTACAAAGCACAGGGCATGAGCAGAAGGATGTCAAATATATGCAGTAAAATGCATTTGCAGCTATAGGTTCTGCAGCTAATTGCCTAATTAGTTTGTTGTTTTTTTGTTTTTTTTTTTCTGGAATCCTCTTGATGTTATTATGAATACAGCCTTGTGATGCTTGAATACGCACTCAATAACGAAGTTCAAAATAAGAGATATTATCCAAAATTTAAAATAACTTTTACTCCCACCCAACAAGGATTCATAGCCTCCTTCTCTGTCAGTACTGCCCATTCTTTCTTCTCCCATCAAAAAAACTTTGAAGAAAAGACAGGTTTTGCCATAGGACCTATCAACCAACCAGCCAGCCCACATTCTGATGTCATTGTCTGGGAAGCAAGTTACGTTCTTCAGCCCCTTCTGCTGATCTTGCCTTCTGATCACACATGAAGAGAGAGGCGTTTTCTTTGAGTATCAAGGAACCAAACCATTTAAAGGCACGCAAACTAGTGTATAATATCACATTCGAAAATGAACTGGAAGTGAGGGCAGATAATGGGGCACAGACATAACAAAATCCTGGTGAGAAACATCCATTAACAAATGAATAGCCACTGTATGCAACAGGTGAGATTTCCAAGTGATCTTAAGATGGAGATTCATACGAGGTGTGCCACCAGTAATGACTAACCTAATGAGGGAGATAGTGCTGACAAAATGGCCTCCTAAGCAGTTTTGCATTTAGACTATAATATAAAGACATGAATGTGCATTTTAGTTACGTGATTTCCTGAAATGACAGAACGGATTGGCTGCTATCCTTCCACTAAGTAGGATCTACTGTCAGAACCCAGGTGTGAGACTTCCAGTCTGGACTGCAAGAGCAAACAGGGCACTGTAAGTAAATACTGACACTATACGTAGTCCCAGAAAAGTAGATGTCAAATGAACAGATAGCTGATAGTAATACTTCTGTAAAACAAACTATATTTAGGATTTTTCTTAAACTTATGGAGAAATTTCAAGAAATATACACAAACAGGAGAGTTGTATATTTCTTTTAATAATTTTACTGGTCTTTAAATGTTTTACACATATATGTGTTAACCACTTAACTTGGTATCTTTTCTATAGTATCAACAGAGTAATAAAATACACAGATCTTACCAAAGTGCACAGTTACCCCCACTGTACTGGGTGAGAAACTCTGAGTTCCAAGTTTCCATCTGTGCATGTGTGTGTGTCCATGTGTGCCCGGCATTTTTGTGAATATTCACAGCACAAGAGAAAAATCGGACAGGCAAGTAACCACTCCAGAATCTAGTGATTTTAATCCCAGTATGCAAGTCTGTATGGATTCTGGCAAGAAGAACTGTCTCTTTGCCTTCTGTTTTGAGCAGTTCAGCTGCATTTTTTTAATTCACAGTATTCTACATCAGGAGAAAAGAAAACTTGTAACTACAGTAACATAGATTCTGGCTAACCGTGGTTCAGCTAAATAGTTTTTAGAATGTTCTACACCTCCACAAGGGCCTAGGCACCTTTCATACAAATTCATGTGCAGTTTTTCTGTATTGAGAACGCTGTCAACAAGATTCAAGAAATGACATGAACAGGACCATTCTCACAAGTCTTGCAGGACAAGAATAGCTATGAAAAAATTTTTGCAAGAATAAATATAAACCTTTTTGTATTTGCAATTGTTTCTGTTCATTCTTTAGCCTCCCCATCAGACTCCAAGGATACTCTGGACTCGCTGCACTTTGCACTTTGTCCAGAAGCTCTTTGCTTACCAGTGCCCTTCAGAAAGGGAAGTCTTCTGCGTGAAAACTATATACAATTTGGCTGAGGAGAGAACAGAGGCCTGAACAGCTCTTTCCTGAACAAAGGATTTCTTAAGTGGAAGAAATTCTCTTCGTCTCGCCTGAGTGGATGGGCTGACATCCGGGGAAAAAGAAAATCCTATTCCCATTGTACACTGCTGATGGAGAGCCTTGTGCAGTCTTAATTGTTCCCCGCCTGTCTGCTATCTGACACCCTATACATAATGGTACATTTCAAGTCCTCTTCCAATTTTTGTCTTCTGACAGGGATCAAAAATGCCTTTTCATATATAGTCTTCCACATTTAAAACCCATGGTGACCCACTTTTCACGAAACTCAGCAAGGTCCTTTCCTCAAAATCCTATGCAGAGGCCCACAGCACTGACAGTCTCCCAGTAAAATTCAGAATAATTTCCCCTTGGGTCAGTGCTTTGTGTCCACGACTGGCAAGAGTCTCTGCATGGATTTTCATCTCTTATTTCTTTCTCTTGTCTTTGCTACAGCCCATCCATTTTCCTCCAGCTTTTCCGTTCACCATCTGTGCTGTTACTCTTCTCTTTTTCCTTTCTCTTCCCAATTCACAGTCTCCAAGATGCAATTTTCCCTATTTTTAATGCTTTTTACTCTTGTCCAACCCCTTCACCTCTGTCTCTCCTTTCTTCTGCATCTTTATCCGTTTTCCATTCACTGCCCTATTTCCTACTGCAGACTATTAGGAGCTGTGAAGTCTGCAGTCACAAGGTCTGCCTGATTAGATAACCACAAATTATATCTGGTATACCTCTTCAAACAAAGACTATCCTCAGCCCTACTTTCTGTGCATTTAACAGAAAATGGGTGCATTCTACACCACCAAAATCAGGCCGCATCTTATTTTCTGTTTCCGGTATGTTTTTGGGAGCTTAAATCTATTCACTTGCCTTTAAAATTAAGGTTACTATCTCTAACGCTTCAAGACACTATAGAAATGAAGTTTTATCATTAGTGGGGTTTATTCAGTTCAAATCTATGTGCTAACTAATGCTAATTTAGATCATACAAAGTACATTAAAACAATCTCAAAATGGTATTTTTGAGAAATGAGACTATTTTCATAGAGCCATCCACTTTAATCTCCAAGAGACAATGGAGGGAACTTCTCTGTTGCACATACTTTACTTCTAAACAAACAGATCTCTTGAAGTTCCATCTTTACTACATCAAAAATGTAACTGAGGCAGTGACTTGCAATCAAAGCCTTACTCCCAATCCCTGTGACGTTCTCCACATCTCCAGCTCTCACATGCTTGAACTGAGATGGCCATCACCTTTGCCATCATCTTGCATGGCAGGATTCTATTCTATAAAAAGTCCTACTTTTAGACTCCTGGAGTTTGAGGTAAGTCATGTGAAAGCATCCAATTCCTGCCAAACAAGAGAAGAAACATGTATCTACAGTGTAAACTGAGAGAAAGCTGAATATTGCCTTGTGAGGATTTGAGCTCTTCCAAGTTTTAAATTTGCTAAAAATTCTGTCATGTCACATATCATCTATTTCATCCTCTTTCCCAAACTTTGCACCTTTTTTGAGACTTGGGCTTGGTTCCCACAATCCTCCAGGAAAGGCAATCATCACGTTTCCTTTTCCTTTATTAGCATTTGTCTTAAAGCCACTAGCACACGTCTAGTTCTCTTTTTTTTTTTTTTTTTTTTTTTTTTTTTTTCAGATTCCCAGATGTCTATATTTGGCTTCAGCAATCTGTGCTTCAGAGTGTTTGTCGTGTGTCAAGTTAAGACTGCAGCTTGGACCATCTAGAACTGAAGAATTTGGATCCATCATTTTTGAGCAAGGACAGGCTACCATATTCTCAAGGGGAGAAAAACTAGGTTGCATGCCCCATACCCATCAGATCTTGTCTCTTCTATAAACTGACCAGTAAAAAGAATTCATGCAATGGCAAGAAAGAAAGGGGATCTACTGTATTCATGTTTGTATTTGATGTTTCATACAGTTCTGTTTTGGACGCTCTGAGTCAGTTCTGGCAAATCTAGTATACCTCATCTTTACTCTGCTGTCTGCTGTATGAAATGCAAAGTGTAAGGTAGATCAGGAGAACTGTTGACTAAACACAGTAGGAGATTTATGAGTGGTCCTCTTTGAACATGGTCTATATAATGTTTCTAGATATTCTATATGATTCCTTTGGGTTTTAGCATTATTTAGTGTAAACTTCAATAGTACAAGAACTTAGAATTAAAATAAAGTCTAAGCAAATATATGGCATTTTACAACAGCCTACATACATTCTACCTCCTAATATCCTTGTGAAGCATATTGGAATATATGATAACCCTGCAGACACAAAACCATGTAGTATTACCTCTAACACTATTAGCACATCATAGAATTGAACACATGGTGAAGCACACTTCACTACAAGCTAGCAGCAAGCAATCACACTGAAGGTCTGCATGCCATGCTGACACATATGTAAACCTACCTTCATTTTAATAGATCTAAATTAGCTAGATTAAGCATAGCTAGATTATGTTTACACTATTTAATCATAAGTCATAATGCTTTACTGTAATGTTGCTTTTTAGCAACATTTAGCAAAACAAACATTTATGTATGTGTATAAGCATGTGTGTCTGTAGACGTGTATATTCAGTATGCATGTGCATGTGTATCACATCAGGAACTCAAGGAATTTTGCCCCAAGAAAACTTACTTCAGTACTGGAGTATCTGTGTTGATCAGTTACAGTGCTGATAATTTTGTAGGTGCGTTTTTAAAATTACAGTTTGTTTTTATATTTCTCTCAGCCTATGTTTTAGTTTTTATCTCTGGGTATCCTCAATGGAGCAATGAGATGGATGTGGAAAAAAAAAGATCAATTTACGAATTGTTGCTTTGCCTACAATATTCTTATAGCATTTGTGGACATTGATCGAGTCTTCAAATTCAATTTAAGAAATGTCATCAATTTTTTATTTTTCAGAAAAGGAAATAAATCTTTAAAGAGAAGTTTGCTTAATTAATCACAGGAAAGAAGTGAGACTAGTGCCTAGGAGTCTGGAAATTAAGAGAGAAAAGAACAAGGGACCACGCATCTTAAAATGTGGGAAATTTTTGCCTCAGCACAAACTGATAGCGATGGAGAGCCTATGGGGCAGAATTTGACTTGTGCTGGCACATTTTTTCTCTGAAATAGCTGCAATTCTGTTAACTCCCACTTATCACTTCTGGCAAAAAAAAAAAAAAAAAAAAAAAAAAAAAAAAAAAAAAATAAAAAAGAAGTGATGACAGAAACTGCAGGACTGCTGGGGATCAGCCTCTTCTCTCAGGTAGCTAGAGACAGGACAAGAGGGAATAGCCTCAAGTTTCACCAGGGGAGGTTCAGATTGGATGTTAGAAAGATTTTCTTCTCAGAAGGAGTAGTGATGCATTGGAATAGGCTGCCCAGCGAGGTGGTGGAGCCACCATTCCTGTAGCTAAAGGAAGAATGGATGTAACACTTACGCCTATCACTATTCGTGGTAGTTGGACAGTCGGACTAGATGATGTTGGAGGCCTTTTCCAACTTTAATTCTATGATAGTATGACAAGCAACCAGAAATCAAGTAGCATATGGCCCAAATCAGAATTATAAAAACAGCTTTGAAGCTGTTATAAAAACAGAGCCTTGAAGCTGGTGACTGTGCTTTGCTGGGGGTACCTTAGCTCCTAGTCATCTTGGTGAACTGCATTGAGGGTCACATACATGGCCTTCTCCTTCTCAGCCCCTGTCTCTCAATGACCCAAACCAGCTTTATTTACTTAGAAATCAACTGCAGTATTATTTAATTAAACTTATCCAAACAAATTGTTTTGGTTTAGGTGGGCCCATAAGGCATGCAGGTAGATAAATGCAGGTGGTGATAGTTGTCACATCCTTTGGCAGAAGTCTGGTCTTAATTTAAACAATCAGTCATCTACTTCTCCACGTACAATCATTTTGTTTTTTCAGGAGTGAAACACAAAGGCAAATCAAATTGATGGTGCTATAACCAAGACTGCTTTTTTAGTATGTTTTATTTTCTAGGGAACATATGTAGACTAAATTTATTGTAAGAATGTATGATTCTGGAAGATCTTTCTTGGGATTTCTGAAACATGCAGTAGTTTGAGTAACACACACACACACACATAAAAAAAATCATTTACTGAAGCTTCCTGTCTTGAACTTTAAGCAGAATAACTGACAAAACAACTCTGATTTGCCCCCACCTTTATCCAGAAGAGTCTCCTTATATTTCCATATTGGCCTTTTGACTGCTGACAAACAGCTGACAAGCAGCTGACAAACTATGACTCACATTCTGGCTGAGAGGAGCAATATCCCCACAGCACTCCTGTGCAGTCAACTCATGTTGCTCCACAGTCATTACCTCTCCATGAGTGTTCCCATTGCATCCCTGGCTGCAGGTTTCTCTGTGAAAGAAATTGGACATCCTAGTGCCACCTTGTGTTCTCCCAGTCAGAACAGAAGGGTACAGATGAGGGTACAGATAAGAAGAACAGATAAGTACACATGACCATGTGTACTTATTGCCATGACTTTCTCTGTTGTGCTGTGACACCTACAACATGAGCCAGAGCTCTCAGTCTGGCAAAAGATGGAAACTACAGCAGGGTGCAGTGAGTAGATTGCTGCAAACATATTTAGACATTATGTATTAGTTAATATAATTAAGGAATTGATGCTGTAAATTAAGCAAAACTATAGAAGGCTTTTTCCTAAGATCTACAAAGCATTCTCCATATGCTTGCTTACAAAGTATGAAAAATGAACAAAATATACAAATTAGAAGTCAGGAAGCTCAGGGCTGCTGAAAGACTTTACTAGTAGTATATTAATTCTGTTCTGAGGAACTTACAGGACATTTACATAATGGATAGTTATGAACTTTTCTTCTTTCCTTACCTTCCCCCCATTTCTAAATGATAGCTGCCAAATTTCATAAATCCTATAATGTTCTGCTCTGTAATTAGTTTGGAAGCCTGTAATTGTTTAAGTTTAAGCCAGCAGATAAAGGCTGCCAAACCATTTGAGCAGAAAAGTTGCAATAATGGCCTCATATTATCGCTTGCTGACTTATTTAATCTCTTTCAATCAAATTGTGATTCTCAAATGAAAACAAGAAAAATCCAAGCACTTGTTTTTCTCTGCAAGGAGGAAATGGCCAGAATGGACACATATAAAATCCCACAGAAACAAAAGGGTTTTTGTGGGAGAAAGGGTGCAGTCTTGGAGGTCAGTCATGATTCAAAGGAAAATATTCCATGGGAAGTGTTATATTCAAAAGTGACAGCTAAAATTGCACATTTGTTCACAACCAAAAGGATTCCTGTCATGTTCCTGCACTGAGCTATCCTGAGACATCTTTTTTAACACTGAAGTGTTAATAGTACGTTAGTTTTCACTATTAGATATACACTACTCTACATTGTTTGCTCTTCTATACTGCTAGCGCATCTCCATTTATATAAAGCTTGTTCCTATACTTTGCTAGCTGGAGAAGCAGCAGTAGGATGTGAGAAAAGGCAAAGGATATTAAGAATAGGATGTATGTCTGATGATAATTATTATTAAGAGTTATATAGCAAAGATCCTTTTAAGACAACAACGTAGAGAAAGTATTACAAAGTTTATATGGCTATGTGTTCTTGTATGCCATATATATAATGCTACCATTCAGATATTCTGTTGTGTATCTTGTCATTATTACTTCATTTCCAAAGAGTCAGTGTTGGATGCTAAACTCCGCTGAATTGCATCTATTAAAAAGAATTTTTTGTTTTTTTAAAGGAAAAATACTCAATTATTACAACTAGTGCTACATCTTATATCATTGATTCTTGTATGACGGCTTTAAAATTAGAGACTTATCAAAATATGCTCAATAATTTTTCAATATTGTGTATGCTTGAATTCCTAAATTCCTTAATGGATTGAGACTTCTGTGAGAAGGAAATTTTACTAAAGGTTTGACATCAATAATTTACAAAGACTTAGTGCTGCTTTTATTACAAACAGCAATGATTAAACCCACTTTGAATTTGCCATTTGGTTATGAGTGATGGCACATACTGAAGGAAACATTGGCCTTGATTTGCCACTGAATTTGCCAACAGTTCTTCATTTCATCTCACAAGGCATTAATATGTTTTTATTCTGGGTAAGAAAAATGTTAAATATTTGTAAAATTTTCAAACGAAGAGAATTGCACTTAGGTTGGCCTTGTCAGTAGAAATTTGGTACAGGAGACTGAATTTTTTAAAATTTTTAACCATTAAAATTCTATAAAATGTTTTGGCACTTACTGAAACAAAGATGTTCTCCTCAGTTCTCTTTTTACCACAGCAAATTTGCTGTCTACAACTTAGAAGAGAACAGGTACCACCTGCTATGTACCATTTCTAGGGTCTTCCTCTGAATAAAGCACATAAGCTTAGACTTTTAAATCAGATGAATTTTAATGTTTAAATGCTTACTGGATATGGTTTTCTATGGAAACCAATCATATCAAGAACTTTTGCACAATTTCATTCTTGCACTTCTGTAGATGTAAGTATGAAAGTATTTTATTATAGTGACTCACCTCAAGACTCAAAATTGTTCAACTTCTGCCTAAGCGGGACTTCGAAGACTTTGATACATAGAGCTTCTACCAGGCCTTCAGCCTCAGTCTGAATCTTATCCTTCATAAAAACAGATATGTTGGATTTTGTATATATAACAAAACTGAGCTTGGAAAACTGCTCTTTACTGCTGATAGGAAACTAAATCCATATAATTGTATTTAATCTACTGCATGATTAAAATGCAATAGAAAAGCAGTTTAATTAACCAGTATAAAAAGTGACAAGGGACAGATGTAATATAAAAGCACATCAGGAGATTTCAGTAGTCTCTATAAGTATTTTTGTTAATGTCTATTCATAAAGACAAAGTAATCCACAGAGAGGCAAGGTCTTTGCATCTTTCAGTGCATAGAAGAGAGGGATGTGCTAGAAGAAGAAACCACAGTCTGAATAAATCACAGTCATTGAGCTATGGTAAATATATATTTCTTGGGCAAGAGACTGGGAAGATAGTTGAGTGCAGTCAAGTTACTCATAAAGCATTAGAAGTAAAAATAAAGGTCAACGTATACGTCCAGGTCGTGAAAAGTGATATGATGCATGATTGGAAAGGGCTCAGGAGCTTCTGCACATACAGGCATCTGAGAGAAGGGTGCCATAAGTTCCCAGTCAAAAGAAACGCTGTTATTGGTGAATATGCTTTCCGTTTTTACTTATGTTGCAAAATGACTTTTAGTTCGCAAAAGCACAGAAGATACCTGATTGCTGGGTCTGGATTCCCCACTAAAAGTATATTTCTTTAAAAATGGATACAAAATCTACAGTGTCTTAAAGTACCAGCTCAGATGTGAGAATGTCCATTGATTTTGTTATGATTTAAAAACAGTCACTGAGGTTTGTCTCATGTTTTGAGGTCCTTTGTACAGAGAAAAAAAAATTCTTTAGGAAGACAACATGAATTAGGCAGTATGTACAAACAAGACTACTCCATTTGTGATTATATCTACATGAGAATGTTATTTTATCTGAGCAATTAAAATGTCTCCATATGATGCTCCTCTTAGCATTTTTTTTTCAGTACATTTTTGTACTAAGCAACTCGGAGAAAACAAATTAAAGCAGAAGATTTATCAGAAAGTCTCACAAAATCCCAAGGATGATTTATTTTTCCTGACAAACTCAGGCTGATCTCTGTGAGACATGAAGGAAGCAGAAAAGATAGAGCATAATTAAAATTCTAGAAAAAAACAATTAATTACTAAAATTACTAAAATCTTAAAGCCACAGGGAGGCATATGGCTGTAACAAAATTCTGGGAAACAAGCCCCTGAAAACTCTTGCATTTTAGCTTCCAACTCACTGTCATTTAATGTTCATTTTGTCGTGAGGTGTGAGTCTTATAAAACAAACAAACAAAACTCAAAGTCCCACTTTTCTATGCTGATGAAAAATCCCCTGAGTTCAAAACAGCAAAGTGAGTTCCAAACTATTCAGAAATGAGGTAATGGCTTTGCGATTTCATTCCTTTGGTTGAAGCAAAGAATAGAAGCTGGGAAAAGAGAGTCTCAAAAAGTGTGCTCTTTATCCCCTTCCCATTGGCTGCCTTCTGCAGCTTTCAGCACCAGGAATGCAAGGGATGATGTAGTGCAGTCGGTATGTACAGAAGCACTTGCAAACCCATTGTACTTAATGAGACTTGGAAATCAGTCAGGACCAGGGCAGTTCTTGTGATGTATTTCAGCAGTGCTACAAAGCAGGACAGCAGAGAAGCGTGAAATGTTACATAGTTTCTGTAAATATTTAGGGCAAGACTTCTTAAAACTAGCCAGCAGAGTTCCAAACATCCGCAGCACACCAGGAGCTCCTGCTGAAGATCCCATTGCCTCAAGGATCATCTTTGTCCTGCTTCGGGTCTTGCACTCAGGGACACTGCTACTGCAACACCATGCCAGCATACAAGTAAAAAGGAGGGGATGTGGAGCAGAACTTTCCTGAAGAATGATAGTACAAAAGGGTGACATTTGGGGAGTTTGGATTTTATTTTGGTTTACATTCAACAATCTGTTCACGTCAGTTCTAGATTTAACATTCCTGACTCCTCCGTTCTTCACAGTGTGAACTCCAACATTTAGTCCTTGGTTACCTAAATCCTTCTATCTGGAAATAAATGGGCTTGGGGCATTGTGTCTAGCTTTTGCAAAACCGTGAAGTGGCCTGAGCTAAGCACAATGTGAACTAGTCTTAATCCAGCTATATGAAAGAAGTATATAAGCTGCCTATGTAGTAGTAAGTCTGACATTGTTTGGTAGCTTATCTACAAGGCTCACCAAAGAGATAATTCAAGTGTGTTGTGCTTCATTTACTAAAGGACATGTTCATACCACTGTGTATGTGGATGTCTTTGTAAACATATGCATTTGGAATTTATGAAGCCACCTATTTAAGATTCTTGTCATTTAAGATGCTTTTGAAACTAAATTTCTCATTTCGCAGACCAAATGTTAATATTTGATTTAATTTATTAACTCAGTTAAACAAGAAGTGTTCCACATTAGAAAGCGTAATGTTGGAATTAATCCCACCAAAATGTGGTGATGCTTTAACTAATATCCTGTGACCTCTTGATATCCTCCAACACAGTCCCAGTGAGCTCATTGTAAATAATCAGCTCAGAGGATATCATATGTGTCCTCAGAGGGATGTGTCCACTCCAGTCTTGGCCAGGGGAGCTTTAGAGAGCTCTCCTTACCTTCTCGTAGTTGAACCTAGCTGCTGTGATCTTGAGCAAGATACAGTTTGTTGACTTTGATGCCAAGCAGAAGCAGGATGCAGAAAGTGGAATACTGAGCAGGATAATAGACGGACATACTAAGAATGAGTACCTGGGGACAGAAATCCAACCTCACACTCACAAACACATCTAGTGATGAAAACAAGTGACTATTCCTCTGTCTTGCCAGCTGTAATCCAACTTTATACCAGCAAAAGTAACAACACTGAACCTAGAATACAATCAAGGCAGTATAACCTACCAGTGGCATCACATTGCCCTACCATCAGCTTACATTTCAAGGATTTCTAGAGGCTTGGTTGTATAATCATTTCTTGAATTAAATTAAATTATTTCATGAATTAAAATAATCATCATTTCATTCTTGAACATTTAGACAAAATCACACAATCATAGATTAGTAGGGAATGGAAGGTATGCCTGGAGATCATCCAGTCCAACTCCCCCTTGCTAAAGCAGGCTCTCTAGAGTTGGTTAGCAATTTTTTTTAGTTGCTTTTCTTTTTTTTTTTTAGATGCTTTTTTAGTTGGAAAGCATCCGGGAAGGTTTTTAATCTATCCAGAAAAAGGAGTTTCCGCAACCTCTCTGGCAGTTTACTCCAGTGTTCTGCCACTCTCAAAGTAAATAAGTTTTTCCTCACTATAATTTCCTGTGTTACAGTTTGTGCCCATTGTCCCTTGTTCTGTCACTGGACACTGATGAAAAGACCCTGGTTCTATCCACTTGACTCCCATCCTTTAGATATTTATAACCGTTGACAAGATCTCCTCTCAGCCTTCTCTTCTCCAGGCTGGAGAGTCCCAAGTCTCTCAAACTCTCCTCATCACGGAGATGCTCCAGGCTCCTTATCATTTTTGTGACATTCCATTGGACTCTCTCTAGATGTTCTCTGTCTTTCTTGAAGTGAGAAGCCCAGAACTGAACACAGTATTCTAGATGTGGCCTCATCAGGGCAGAGTAGAGGGAAGGATCACCTCTTTTGACCTTCTGGTCACACTCTTTTTAATACACTCTGAGGTATCTTTGGCTTCTCAAACACAAGGGCACACTGCTGGCTTATGGTCAACCTGTTGTCTACTAGAACATGCAGATTCTACTTTGCAGAGCTCATTTCAAGCAGATTAGCCCCTAACCTGTATTGGTGCATGCAGTTATTCCTCCACAGGTGTAGAAACTTGCACTCACCCTTGTTGAACCTCATAAGGTTCCTCTCTGCCCAACTCTTCAGCCTTGTATGCATGCCCCTAAGAAGTTTAGACATACCATACAGTATAGCACTTAACCCTATCAGAGTATGTTTGTATGATAGATGCTTAGGTTATTTAAAGCATCTTCCTACTATTACATTTATGTTCCGACTAGAGCCTTTGATGAAACCACTTCTTTTGTTGAATACTCTCAAAGCTGCTGAAATGAAATAAAACCTTCTGACACAATCCACTAATTCTCTCATCTTGCTTTCTTTTTAAGCTCTCTTTTTTCTAGTTACCAGCAGTGACTAAAAGTCTCATTCAGTTTTTAACTTTACCCTTTTTTTCTATGAAAACTATTTACCAGCTTTCAGCCTTTCTGAAAAGAAACTCCTATTTAACAAATGCACTATATTCTATAGTCCAATCAATATCAACACTCCTTACTGATCATTTGGTTTAATTCAGAAGAAAAGATGTCATGCTTCATATAAATCCCTTTTTTTACTCAAAAGAATCCCTTATTGAATAAACTGTAGTGTCATTTCAGTAAAAAAAAAATTGAGAACAAAGACCCCAGGCACTCCTCAGAAGTTTTCATTATTTATCCACCTGTAAAGTTATGTGATTCTGATGCAAATGAAACACATCTTTAACTTACATTCTCTCTTCTAATAGAAAATTACTACAGAAGGATAGAAATGTCCCTATTCATGTAAGTGGACTTTCAATTACTGGAATCCCACATACACTGTACATATATAACACTGTATTCACTCATAGTTATAGCAAAATCGAACCTATTAGACAATGCCTCATTTTGCTGTAGTTGGCACTGCATTTCAGGTGTTTTGATTATACAAACATATTAAGTCTTTTCAGAATGACAGTTCAAAACTTCTCACCCCAAGCTGTTGGTTTGAAACCATGTTGGGAATATCAGAGATTGCAAAACCACACTGAGCCAGATTTATGGCATAATGTAATAGATGATTCATCAATTCTTTTGCTCATGGCAGGTGCAGACAACAGATCTTAAATCAGCAATCATGTTCAGGTCAGTAACTGTGTGATCTATCTTAAAAGGAGGGAGAGGAAGGAAGGAAGGAAGGATTCTAAAAGTCAGTACAATAAAATTTTTACAGTTCTGGAGATAATTACACTAACATGGAAACCTTTATCTCCATGTTTACATAAAATATCAGCTGTAGCTTCAGGAATGAGAACAAGTGAAGTTTCCATGAACTCCAAGATGCAGTTTGAAATACGGACAAAAAGGATAAAATCTTATGATCTTCATTTTTAGGTACCAGAGAAAAACAAATACTTCCCATTGCAGCTATAAATGATAAACTGTAAGCTGCAAAGAAATTTTTGCATTCGGTATATCTTATTTTAAGCAACCACTTATCTGTGTTTGTCAATAAAATGTTCTGAGTTCTTCTAGTAGATATGGGAAGCGCTCGCGTGTGTGTCTGTATGTGTGTGCGCTGTCACAACCTATCTGCCCAAGCATGGACTGTCTTAAAAGATTAAGTGCACCTATTTTGAACTGGAGGCTGTATGCCATAATTTTTAGCTAAACCGTTTCCTTCTTAGTGAAAACAGAAATAAAAATATATTGTGCACACTTCATTGCTAGAACCTTTGACCTCGGCTGCCTGTCTAGCCGAGACTGTGATGAATGCTTTGTGTCTCTTCATTTTTAATTGCTCATAAATTGTTATCCCATGAAACACAAAACTAGCCTTGTCCTCATTTTAGTAGAGGTTGGAGGTCATCCTAACAGTAATACAATTAAGGAGTGTCTTTGTGTGGGGTGTGGGAGTGAGGAGAGCAGTGGGGTTACAGAAGGTTGTTGTATTGAAAGATGTATTCCTTTCCACAGAAATTCAAAGCAAATTCTGCACTTTCAAACAAAAGTCTATAATGTTTGACAGTGTCAAGAAAAGCTTCTAGGAGGACATTTAGAAGGGCAATAAAGTAGATATGATTTTCCTTATCTTACATGACTCTATATGACAACACTGATCTCTTTCCAATGGAAGACTTAATCCTACAGGTCAAATTTTACCCAAGCATACATGTTCAGACTTCAGAAGAAATGATAGCCTACCTTTGACTCCTCTATAAAATAATCTAAACCAGATCTTTGAAGATAGCACTGCAGTTACTTTCTTCTGGCTAATCTCTCAGTTGTCATACATTTCCTTCCTCTTCTTGCAAAGCTGGACTATACTTAATTCAAACAATACACAGTGTGCCAAGACACAACAAAATCTCTCACCTTCAAAATATTTAGTAATAAATAACAATGAAATGTTAGTTCAGTGACATCAGGGAATTTGATATGTCCAGATATAAACCTCTTTTTATTTTAGTTGAATAAATACGCAAAGAAAATCTGCTAAATTCACTTTTACCTCAGACCACATGTAACTGTTTAATGAAAAAAACTCTTGGGCTTTCTGAAGCTGAGCATGCAAATTCCTAAATACCAAACCATTCTTGCAAAACTGTTGTGCTGTTGTTGTTTGTCTGTGTTTTTTTTTTTTTTTTTTTTTTTTGGAGGGGGAGGAGTGCATGACATTGGGAATTTACTCTAAATCCCCTAACAGTCCTTGTTCTCTGGTATATCTCTAATCAAACTCAATACTTGCAGCAAAACTGAATCACAGAATCACAAAACCACCAAGTTCTCAGTGGTAGGACAAAGAATAATGATTTTAAACTGAAAAAGTAGATTTATATTAGATATATAGAAGAAATTATTTACTATGAGTGTGGTTAGGTACTGGAACACATTGCCCAGAGAAACTGTGGCTGGTCAGGTTGGATGGGGCTGTGGGCAATCTGATCTAGTGCTAGATGTCCCTGTCCATGCTAAGAGGGTTGGAAATAGTTGGTGTCTATAGTCTCTACCAATTCATACAATTCTGTGATTCTATGATTCTATGATACATGAAATACTTCATACAGATCAAGTTATCAAAGGAAAGTACTCGGTCCCAAGATAAAAAATGTCCCAGTTTTACTTCAAAAAATGTACTCGTTAAGACTAGTAATTCTACCACATTTAGTAATTTAGATTCCTTACTAAAAAACTTAAGTCCATAAGCCATCCCTCTGTAACCAGAGTAAGTTGTGAAGCAAGCACCGAAATTCCATCTGAATCTACTACACAGTCTTCAGAGCTAAAGCTGTGTGTGTTTCCATGTGGTCTGTGGCAGTCACATGTACTCAGAATCACTCTCTTCTTGCAGGATACAAACCTTCTTCTATGAGGAAGAAAATTTATTTCTTGAGACACCTGCATTCACCCTGCTGAAACTGGAAAGCTTAGCTGTGATTTAATGTACAAACTGCCAATTTTATAATCTAGTAGTTAAAATATTAATGAAAGAGAAAGCTGGGTCCTAGATCCTCACTTTATGAGGGGATGTGAACCTAAGTTGTATAACCAAGATGTTATAATCGCAATATAATCAAGAGAGTAAGGCAAAGCAAACAAGGATCACAAAAAGAGAATAAGCGGAAGAGCTTACCCTTGGGTTGAGCTCACCAAAAGACACCAAAAGAGGGGATCTCCAGAAGAGATCCTTCCCCTCTGGTAGCCAGCTCTTAAATAGGTCCAGGAGGGGTGGAGCCTGGCTCCACCCCTTCCGGCAGCACAGGTGAATTGCCTTCACCTGTGCTCCTCTGGCTGACTCAAGGCTCACCTCAGGTGATTAATCAGAGGTTCAGGCCGTGACTCAGCAGTTCCCATACACTCCACCCCTTCACGGCGTGAACCAATGATCAGGTTAACAAAAGGGTAAGCTTTCCCTAATACAGAGATCCGGTATATCGCGACGCTTATACAATTTTATCGCGACGTATGTTGGTACAGTTCAAGACAAGTGATGATTAGTGGATGTCTATATTCTTCTATGGGCCAGTGCTCGATGATGTGCCTGGAGGCATGAGGTCCTGAGGTGCAAGTCCATTCTATGTTCCATCAGTCCCATGCAGACCATCACCGGGTGTTGTACGTGATCTGACAGCAACACTGGAACGCTTGATGGCATTTTGTTCCTTCCGGTGGTCCTGAAGGCTCACAGACTCACGGGGAGTAATACAGATGTTTTACAGGTACCAGGAGGGGAAGGTCTGCTCTCCAGGGCAAGATACAGGCCGTATTTCTGTCTTGGGTCAACACTTCCGCTTGTACTGGGGCACGTCCTGGCCGCCTGTACCACACCTTTTGGCCGGATATCTGCGGCTGCATAACGATATCAGGCACCAAAGGAGGTGTCCTGATCTGCCATAGGGACAGGATGGGGGTCCCTTTAGCAATAAAGATCGGAGTGTTGACCACAATATCAGTAGGCCATGTACCTATTACTGGAGGGACTACTGAGCCTCCCACCTCCAATAGTCTCCCCCAAGGTGCAAGTAGGCCACACCACTTGGGTCCTACCTGCACCTTCCAGGGCCATTTTATTTTATGGGTACCTGGCTCTAAGTTTTCAGGGGCAGGGAGCAGAAGATTATTTTCTTTACCAATCTGGGGTCTTACCTGATGATCAGTGCCCGTAATTTGGATCCTAAGCGGGGTGGCCCATGTCGTCTGCAACATTCTCAGGGCACTGGGTCTGCCATCTCGAGGTCTTTCATTCAGGTCCCGCAGGGTTTCATACAGTCTTTTTGTCCACCCCTGCAAGGACTGGGAGTCTGTCTTCAGAGCAGCCTTAAGAATACCATTATAATGTTCGATGAGGCCTGCCCCCGTTGGATTATATGGCAGGTGGAATCGCCATTCGATGTTATTTTCTTCTGCCCAGCGCTGTACCGTTGCACCAGTAAAATGAGTCCCTTGGTCTCTCTCGATGACTTGAGGTGTCCCGTAGGCAGACATCAGTTTAGTGAGTGCCTTGATGGTATATGCCTGGTTTGCTTTCGGTACTGGATAGGCCTGCAGTAGCCCACTTGCAGTGTCGACACAGGTCAGGGCATATCTTGCCCCTTCGGAACGAGGAAGGGGCCCGATGTAATCGACTTGCCTTCGCTGGAGAGGATTGTGTCCCCTAGCAAGATGGGCTGTTGTTTCGGGCAACGATCTCGGTCTCATCTTGGAGCAAGCGTCGCAATCCTGGCATGCCTGGACGATATCAGATAGTTGTATGGGCAGTCCCCATGCTTTAGCAGCTGCCCACATTGTCTTTTGTCCAGCATGCCATAGCTTCTGATGTAACCAGCGGGCGATGTTCTCAGATGGTGAATTCTCAATCCATCGAACTCGGGCCAGTGTGTCAGCTTCATCGTTTCCCGGTGACTGTAGGGGCTGATGACCGGAAACATGGTAGACACGTACAGTCCTGTGTTTGACCGTATTCCATATATCTAACCACATGTCTTTGCCCCAGATCGGTCGGGCGTGGATAGTCCATTCCTGGGTGGCCCACTGTGCAATCCAAAGAGTGAGCCCCCGGTACACAGCCCAACTATCTGTGCAGATGTTCAGGATACCATCACCGGGTTCCTTGGTTATAACCATCCACACGGCTCACAGTTCTGCCCATTGGCTGCTCTGACCATCCCCCTCATCGAACCAGATTGTCTCGGTGGAAGGATGGTATGCTATTGCTCTCCACTTGCTCGGGTTGCCCTTGCTGGACCCATCTGTGTACCAGGCATCTTCAGGGATAGGATATTTTCCCTCCTGAACGGGACTCTTCTCTGGTGGAGCGACCAGTATTTCTTTTGGTGCATCACTGTGATACGTAACTGGGCCTAGGATCTTCTGGAGTTCTTCTTTCAAGGGGGATGAAGACAGACTGCTCCTTTGGCTGAGATAGGCAACCCATCGTGCCACTGTTAGTGCTTGGGCCACCCCTGTCTTAGGAAGGTGGGTCAGATCTTTCACCCACCCCTGAATTGGCAGAGTGGCCTTGACTATAACTGCAGCTGTTTGAGTTATTGGCTCTACTGCCTGTAATGCCGAATAGGCAGCCAATAACTGTTTTTTCAATCATACTGTATCTTTCTTCTGCTCCGTGCCAAACCTGAGACCAGAAACCAATGGGGGTCCAAACAGAACTCTGGCATTGCCACAGGCCCCAACCGAAGCCGTCTTGAGTAACATGAACGTCCAACTCGGCTGGGAGGGTAGGATCGAATATATCCAATGCCTGGGCTTGTTTAACTGCCAGTTTTGCTTGTTGGAAAGCATCCTGTTCGGTTTTCCCCCAGTCCCATAGCTGCCCTTTTTTTGTGAGTCTGTATAGTGGCCGTAGCAGCTGCGCTAGGTGAGGTATAAAGGAACGCCAATAACCCAATATACCTAGAAACTCTTGCAGCTGTTTTGATGTTGTAGGGACTGGGAACGCCTGAACCTTATCTATAACAGCACTGGGTAGCACTTTGGTCTTTCCTGACCAAACCACCCCCAGGAATTTTACGGACAGGCCTGGACCTTGCACCTTTTGGGGATTTATAGCCCATCCCCTCTGTTGTAAATAGGCAGTTAATGAATCTGCTGCCTGTCCTACTGCCTCCAGTGAGTCGGATGTCAACAGGAGATCATCAATATAATGATATAGGTTAACATCATCAGGTTTTCTCCAGTCAGCCAGGTCACGCGCCACTAGATTGTGACAATACGTTGGTGAATGCACGTACCCCTGTGGCAGGACCTGAAAGGTCCACTGCCTGCCTCCCCACGTAAACGCAAACTGATCTTGCGATTCCTCAGCAATTGGGATACTGAAGAATGCATTTGCTAGATCTAGGACACAATGATAGGTTTTTATCTCCCTACTCAATGTGTCCATTAGGGAGGCAATATTGGGTACGGCCGCATGAATAGGCGGCGTGACCTTATTTAATTCTCTGTAATCTACTGTCATCCTCCATGTGCCATCCGACTTTCGCACTGGCCATATGGGGGAGTTATACAGGCTGTGTGCAGGTCTTATAATGCCCACTTTTTCTAATTCCTGCACCGTTCTCGATATTTCATCTTGCCCACCCCGGAGTCTATACTGTCTAACATTAGTAATCCGGTGCGGTTTCGGCAGGCAAACAGGCTCATGTTTCGCATGGCCTCTTAATATTGCCTGCACTGCCCGGATACTGATACATCTTTGTCGAAGTCTGAACTCTCCCACAGTTGTTTGGAGAGCCAGACCCCATAGAATGTCTATGCCCAGGATGTATTCTTGGACTGGGGCAATAGACACCTTGTACTCCCGGGGTGGGAGACGCCCAACCCCCAATTTTAACCATGTTTGGGTGACAGGAATAGTCTGTCCCCCAAAACCACCAATCATCACTCTGTCGCCATGAAATTTTCCCGGATCTCCATAGATAATTGATGTTTCTGCTCCAGTATCCACTAATGCCATAACTCTCTGAATATTTTTTCGGGACCAATAAATCGTTAATTCTACATAGGGCCTCCGGTCCCGTCTGGAGGCCCTACGGGGACTAACATCCCTTGTCACTGCATTAATTGTGCTAGGGCCAGTTCTTTTGCTTCTGACGGCTCAGGCATTGTGGCCCGAGACACCTGAGGTGGCTTCTTTTTCCTATTTGAAACAATAAAATCTTCTAGGCTCCATGTTGTTGTTGGAACCCTCTCTATAGCTCTTACCCTTGATTTCTTAGGGTAGCTCTGGAATTTTTGATTGTCCTTTAGTTGTCTCCAGAGCTGGATAAGGACATGGTTGGGCTGGCGGTCGATCTTAGCAAATTGGACCCCAGCCCGAATTAAATCATTAAACATTTGTTTTCAGGATACCCTTAAGGGTCCCGATGGAGGAGCTCAAGTAGCCGGCATTTTGGTTTTATTTACCGGCAGGACCTCTGCTTCCTCCAAAAACCAAATATTGCGCCTAGTCCGCAGGCGTTCTGTTTCTCCCAAGTCGGCAACTAACTGGGCAGCCTGCTGGACTACGGCTTCTGATGCTACAAGGGGATTTAATATGGAAACTAGGGTGCCGTACAGATGGGAGGGAGCTTGCTGTAGAATTAAATCTCTCATCCCTGCTGAAAATTTAACCATATCAGGGCCATCAAATGTGTCTTCGTAGATGGCCTCTCTTACACCCAGTTCACGGATATAGTTTTGAAGGTCCTCCATGGAGGACCACATACCTGTATGTAACGGTATGTCTGATTTATTCGGCCATACCATACGGCAGGCCGCCATTAACCATTCTAGTATGGAATGGTTTTCATCACGATATTGATTGCCTACGTATAACCTCTGTCTGAGAGCAGGATGGACAGTCATGGTGGCCAACTTAGCTATTTCTGGGCCATTCACCAAGACACTTTCTGCCCCAGAACCCCACAATCTCAATAACCAAGCCGGCACACTTTCTCTAGGCTTCTGCCGAAATCGTTGTACTAAGTCCATTAATTCTGTTGCCGTGTATGGCCGAGCTGTAACATGTAAATGAGTCTGGGCAGGGGGCCATTGATCAGGCGGCACCCCTGCCGGTCTGTCCCGTACTTTTTTTGTTTTTTGGGTTACAACAGGACGGACTTCCAGTGGATCAGTTAGAATTGGACATTCAAGATCTGATTTGGATTTCTTGTTCTCCTGATCAACGAAGTCTGTTGATTCAGGAGTCTGGTCATCATTTATTGAAATGTTACGAATTTGGCCTACAGGAAGATGTAGAATTGGCTTCTTCCCTGTTAAAACGCCAAGTTCGTGCTCCAGCTTTTCAATGCGGTCTTTCAAAAGCTGATTTTCAGTTTCTAAAGTATTATTTCTTAAGTCCGCATGATTTAAAGCGGTTAATAATGGCCATGCCACCATGGAGGCAGCCAGTTGTCTTTCTTTGGTAGTGAGGACATCCTTGCCAAGTCCTTGAAAATAGTCCGCCATGCAATATGGGGAGAGATTGCCCATAACGCGTAAGGGACCCCATTTTTCAATGATGGCAGCTAACTCATAATAGGGCGATCCCTCAAATCCTGGGATCTGCCCTGGAATCATTTTCTCTAGAGGAGTATTGTTCTCCCCCTTGACCCATTTATAGAAATTCCACAGAAAAGACATGATGTTAATTTCAGTATATTCTCCTGCCTGGCTCGCCAAGTGTATAACCAAGATGTTATAATCGCAATATAATCAAGAGAGTAAGGCAAAGCAAACAAGGATCACAAAAAGAGAATAAGCGGAAGAGCTTACCCTTGGGTTGAGCTCACCAAAAGACACCAAAAGAGGGGATCTCCAGAAGAGATCCTTCCCCTCTGGTAGCCAGCTCTTAAATAGGTCCAGGAGGGGTGCAGCCTGGCTCCACCCCTTCCGGCAGCACAGGTGAATTGCCTTCACCTGTGCTCCTCTGGCTGACTCAAGGCTCACCTCAGGTGATTAATCAGAGGTTCAGGCTGTGACTCAGCAGTTCCCATACACTAAGTTTATAGAAAATATCTCAAATGTCATGCCAGTGCTATGCTGGCTGTACATCTCGCTCCCTGTAAGCAATACAAATAAGAAGAAACCTGTTAAGCCCTGGGTTAGGACTTCTGCTGAGGAAAGGGAGTCCGGAAAAAGTCATTATTTTATTGATGATGGTGTAATGTTAAACCTATTCTCATTCCAAGATCCAAGGTATGAAACTCTAGTTGTACACCCCCCAGGTACAAGTCAGGATCCTACTTAACTGTTTTATCCTCGACTCTGTAATGCTCTCACTTTGACTTTTGGTGTCTTTCCTCTTTTCTGTTCTAGATTCCCACATCTGGCACATGGACATTCACCCTTTTCATCTCCTGAGAAAATCATATCTGCATAATGCTGACTGCATTTCTCATAAGACCAAGTTGTTCCATGAGATGCCAGCTGTATGGAAGGTGGGACAGCATGCATCCCAGTTTGAGGGAGATTGCATACAGGTCTCCTCCATATTCAGTGAAGCTGCCAAGACTGACCTCTCAAGATCTTCAGAAGCACCTGTCTTTGTTTGTTATTTATGGGCACAACAAAAGTATTTTCAAATGGTCTTTCAGGACCTCATACCAAAAATTTAGGTGAACTTTGTCCCAGATGTTTGTTCATAGGTGCTCAATATTTTGTCTTGGGAAAAAAAATTAAACATTTGAAAATTTAACAGTCTCTGAAAACAAATGGAGAGGTTATGTTTTAGAAGTTATTTTACTTTCAGTCCCATATCCATACTTTTTCCTCCTGTATGTATGTGACAATTTCTGTATATCTGGAGCTGACAGAATCAGTAACAGAACATCAGGACAAATGTACAATTTCTACTATGTTATTAAGAAGGTTTGACTTTCTACTTTAAAAAAGCCTTTGTATCTCTGAATTTAAAGAGGGTGTTCCAGTTCATTTCACTAACTCTTCCTCTCTCACAAGTTTTATAATTAAAATAACGTGACGTTACATATAGCTGAACATATGGTTTCAATCAGAGACAAATGCACTTTACTTTCTTTCAAAACAAACAAACAAAAAAAGAAGGCAAAAAAAACAAGCAAGCTTCAGTATTTTTAGTCCTTATCCCTCACAGCATCAAGTCTGCTACTTCAGCCTGTCTGTTACCCAACAAAACTGCATGAAATTTATGAGGTAACAGCAGATGCAGTATCCTACAAGCCCAGCTTGCAAACTCTTGTAGGCCTTACCATTTACACAACCCTGGACCACATCATCCTGGACTACAGCTAGCTCCCTTGAAGGGGTGAAAAAACTGTTAAAGAGAAAGGAGAGAACTGCTAATGGAGAGAAGTGATGGTATGTGGAAAGCAGTCTGTGTTTGAAAAAAAAGTCTGCTTTGCAGTCTTGTTGTCACAGAGCAAGGCTAATCAGGCTTTCTAGGACACTTGGCTCCACTTAGAGACATGAGCATGTTGTCCCCTTTTACTTTCTGCTAGTCTCACGATGAGAACCAGGAGAGCAGTGAAAGCTGTTAAATGCAGTTTATAATGCAGCCATATCTTTGGCCTTACCTTTACCAAGTCCTGATGGGAAACAAGAGTCATTTCAAAACAGTTCACTTCCCACAGAATAAGAAGAGAAGTAAAACATACTTACCTACTAAGAATTTTCTTTCTCTGAAGTGGATACTGGGTCCTCTGTGACCCATTAGAGCTGGACTATTCTGCTCTAAACAGAGAAGTTATCTGATTTTTTTTATTTTTTATTTTTTTGCTAGCTACTCAAACTAGTGCAGACTGCCCAAACTGGGAAGACAAACTACAAATCTTGATGAATAAACATTCTGTAAGATTAGCAGTCTTCTAGCAGGAGATGTTAGCTTTTATCTATTTAATTTATCAGGGGAAAAAAAAAATGGAAATTAAGATGGCATAGTAAGATACCAAAATGAAAAAATAGCAGTATTTCTGCTTTAGCTCCCAGCTGGAGTGCTCTCTGAGGGACAAAAGGACTATTAAATACATGATGCAGATGAGACAGTGCTCTGGGTGGGGTTTGTCCGCAACCATTTTTCAAAAGGAAAATTCCAAGCAGGTAAATATACTTTAGCTTTCTCCCTTGTGGGTGCCTGGTACTCAATGATGCATCACGGTTGGGACATATCAAACAATAAAACAAACATCCACAGGCATAAGAGACATTTAAGATATCAGGAAAATCGAACCCAAAGGAAAGAAAACTTTTGTTTGACTGTGGCTGTCTGTTTTACTGTGAGTTGCTTTTTTTTTTTTCTTTTCTTTTCCGTCTTCTCACAGCATAAGAATTAAGCTTTTTTGAAAAAAAGAACAAACATTTCCTCTAAATACTGTAGAATTTTGTGCCTACGGGTCATGCTTGGTTTAAAGAGTACATATGGGAAAGCATAAAAGAACAGTTATGCACACAAGAAGAGAAGTCCTGACCTCATGTAGCCTTTTCCTTGGCAGCTGTCCAGAAAGACGCTGATCTTAAATAAACAGTCTCATAGACTAGAAAACTTCTGAATTTATACATAAGGAAATAGCAGATGTGGCTGTTTGCCACCCCTTATTAAAGTTGCCCACATAATTCTAAAATTGTATCTAATGTTTTTCAGTGATTAATTTTTTTGCATAAACAGAATTTTTCCAAACCACATCACGGGTGCTAATGTGTATAAATGACTGATCCTCTGGGAAGACTTAGAGCACAGGAAAGTTTTTGGTTCATATGATAACTTAGGCATACTAATGCAAACTAAGAATCAGCCAGATAAAGTGCACAGTATTTTGGGAGGTAAAGCATAGTCTCACACTTACTCCCTCTTCTAAAGTGCAGCAAATAAGATAATAATTCATTATCAGAAATAAAAGTATCTAATTGATAGAAAGTTTAATCAACATGTTTACAAACAAGTTGTTCCATGCTGCTTGATTTCCAGTGAGGCACTGCTCTTTGTCATTATGCCCCTTAAATCTTCCGCAGCAACAAGACTTGTTCCTGCACACATCCACTCTGACGAAACCATAGAGCCAAGGAATAGACACCGTTGGGACCAGTCTGCACTCTGTTGAATATCTAAGTAGCCAGCAATTGTCTCAATGCACAGTTTTTTTCCTTCAGAAAGGCTGCCGAATTTTGGTCTCTCATCCATCTACCACTTCCTTCAGAATTTGATTATTCTCATCTCCTTTCCTTAAGCAGACTTCCTTTTTAACAGTTTTAACAGTCTTAACTGAAATTATATCACAGATTCAAGATACAGGAGAAAATCTGTTGAACAAGTAAATGTACAAGGTCTAATAAATTAGGGGAAAAAAGGCTACTAAATATTGAATCATGTACAAAACCTTTTTGAAACAGCCAATAAAGGTGACACATAACAGAAACTGTAATTGACTCATTTTGCTGTAAAATCTTTATCAATAATATCTGAACATCAGTCCCTACTTACCAGACAGTCCTACTACAATCTTAACTGTGAGATAAGACATACGACTGCCTTTTTTAAGGCATCATTAGCAGAATTTTCAGAGTTCTGTGAAACACCATGAAACACAAATATCACTTCCTCATGTGTGAAGTCCCTTGTCTATCTTGCATATTCCTGCTCCAGAGGACTGAAACCTTTCTTCTTTTCAGACTAAGTTAAAATGACATAGGGGTTTGAGAATATCCAGAAATAAATCTATCCAGGACATTAAGCATTCTGAGTGAATATAAAACACCACCTGAAAAATTAGTAGTTATTTCAATTACTTGCTCAGGCAGCTAGCTGTAGAATCCCTGTAGAATTCCCTTCACCTGGTAATAGGCACCTACAAGTTATATGGTTGTTCTCAGACCTGACCCTGTAGTTCATAAGGTGAGACAGGAATCTCCAGAGAGCAAGTCATTCCACCCCTTAATGCCTCTTCCAGCTTTGGATTAATTATCCAAGGGTGTTTAACTATCTTCATTGGCTGCACAGTGATCTTAGATGGTAATTTGCACTAGATCCTAAGCAGTGGATGACTAGCTTAGCAATATCTGTTCTAACATTAATGGATAACTCATGCTGCTACTCAAATGCAGGTAATTGTATGCGTTAAATTTATCACCTGAGCTCCTAAGAGAGGAAACTACCCTACAGCTTGGGAAAAAACCTCTGCAATTGGTATTTATATACTAAAAAACACCATTCCAAAAGCAATTTTCCTTTTCTTCACACTAGATTTTCAATGGAAACTTTCACTTCCAACTTGTCTTATGAATGGCAACCAAACCCAGCAGCAAAATATCAGAGTAGAGAACACTACCTTTTTCACTGCTTGAAAACTGAAAACATTTTAGCTTTTGATATTGTTTACGATGTTGCCTTCAATGGCTGGAGTGTTTTTACTTAGATTCCTCTGACAATTCTTCAGGTGATCATGTTGATCCGAACACAGAGATGTTCTTCCACCATGTTAATGTCTGGTTACCTGATATAAGCAAGGCAAGTGGTCAAGGAATTCCCAAGCAGAACAGCAAACAAACAAATGAAAACACAGGTTATAAAAATGGTTGCAGCATTTCACAGAGTGGTCAGGTACTTGGATTCTCTAAAAATAATGGCAAAATTTCAGAATACCAGCAGCTGAAAGGTCTGGTCAGCAGGTACAAAAATTACCTCTTCAATGAGCCATCAGCTGGTGATCTTGTTGTCAGCTGGCATTGGTATGAAGCTAAGCAGGCTTTGGTCAAAACTAGAAACAGATCTGCAGTATTGCAAAGTGACTGTGGCAATTCTAGGAAAGTAGGCAAATTGGTATTCAGCTTTTTCATTGTATGATGCTCTAGTTTTGAGATGAAATGTTTATTTAGGTAAAAGACTTTTGCAGTGCTGAGTGTCTGAGTGGAGTCAGGACAGGAGAAAACATTTTCCCATCAAAACTAAAGAAATGTTGTGCATGCAGATGAATTCATTCATAATCTTAAAAAAACTGTCTGCTTAAGGTGAATTGCAGCTGCAACAGTGCCCTTCAGCATCGAGGAGAGGAACGGTATGTGGAAAGGCTCAGCTTTTAGAACCTGACAAGAAATTCAATTATATTTGGAGAGTTGAAAATGCTTGAAAAGAAAGCTGTGGCTCAGTGAGAGAAGTTGGCAAATACAAATTTTCACAGGCGGATAGTCCTCCTAACAGAGAGAAAAAAAATGTTTCCGTTAAATATTACACTGTTTTTTTTAATTTGTTTGTTTGAATGATGAATTATCCTCAGCCACTTTATAACAGAGTTTGGTACTGTGCTGTTCCTGTATTGGCAAGCCAGTCTGTATGTATTTTACAAAAAATGAGATCTGTTTCTGAAAGACAGCCCTTCAGTTTCTTGCACTGTCCTGCTCCACGCTTGCAAAGTTTGTGTTGTTGCTATGTCTGCAGCCTTGCTGCTGCCCCAGCCTGAGAGTTGTACCTTGATGAGACAGAGGATACCATTTAAAAAAAAAAAAAAAAAAAAAAGCATATTTATAGAAGCAAGGCTGACAAGAGGGGGGGAGTGGAGAACAGGGCATGAGCACTCATGCTTGAAACCCCTTGCTTGTGCAATAATGAGCTTGAAAGCCTTGCTGAAGTGGTTTTACAGCTGTGCAACAAAATGGTGCACTCTCCTCCCTTAATGCTGACATTTTAATGTAGGATCACAGCTATTCAGATTGTCCATTGGAGCTGGCAGGCTGATGGTGTGAGCAACTACACACTCTCATCAATGTCGCTTGGATGAAAGCTGCTGTCAGGCTCAATAAAATGGCAGGCTAGGCCAATCTGGCACACATGAAAGGAAACTGGAAGAAAAGCTTAATTGCACCTCCAGCAGATTCCAGTTATTCAGCTGGTCTGTTAACAACATGCTGCCTGGCACACTGGTGCAGTCCACTGCATAGTGTTGGTAAGGAAATCTCCTTGAAGATATGACAAAAAGACAGGCTGGGACAGGCCACACCAGCCAAAGTCAAAGAGAGAACAAGTCTACCTGCACTGCAAGGTTGGTGGTGACCACTACATCTAGCCAAAAAGTAAGAAACAGAGAAAGGAACTGTAAAATCAAAGAGTTTGTTGTCTGTGCTCTACCTGGGGAGAGTTTGCCCTAACCAGGAGGATATCAGGAAAGGCCAGACACCCTTCTGGCATATATCAAGAAAGAGCCACAGTAAGAACAGGAAACAGGAGGCCACGTTAATGCACAAGAGAAAGAAAGAAGGCATGATCACTGAAACAAAATATTCACCCTGATAAGTGATAAGCTGTATCAAGAATGGAAAAACTAATCATCTGTTCATTCAACATATTAGTAGGAAACTAGAGAAGGGGAGGAGATTTGGTTTGATTTGGTTTTTTCATTTTTGTTCAGTGTCCACAGTGGTCATGAATTGGCTATTGGAATATTTGCAAAAAGAAGTGTTCCTTCTGGGAAGCGGGAGCAGGCATGGAACAAAAACATGCTAGACTAAGAAATATTGTCTGGGAATAGGGACAACAAGCCCTTGGAGCAATCTTTTGCTTCTTAAATGAGAAGTAATGAGACATCTTAGAATATCTCCTCTGTCTGGAATAACACTGTGGAACTAAGGAAAGAATCTTCGTAAAAAGAAAAAATAAGAGCCTTCATGCTTGCAAGATTAGATAGAATTACTCATCACCACAGTACCACATGGCCACAGGTTAAAAGATCTAGTCCAACCATTCAATCTGTCTTGTAATGTGCATGAAGATCAGGTTATTTCTTAGCATTTTTGTTTATTTTAATTTCACATGCAAGCACTTCCAAGAACCACGTAAAACAGATCCAAAAGTGTAATTGTGTTACTTTTTGAAGCATGATAAAATAGAATTACTCTGACTAAATAATAAGATTTTCAGTGAAGTTATTCTTTTGTAGCACGGTCTAAAAATACTTAAGGAAATTATGTACTGTGATGTGGTGGGGAAAAAGAATATATTCCTGACTTGTGCTGAACTCAATTTCAGTAGCAAAAATCCTTCTATTTCCAGCTGATTTGATCACAACCCTCACTGCACCTACATCTTGCGTTCTTAAACTATTAGTGGAGAAATAGATCGTTTTTGTTAATCACTGGGCAACCTACACTTCTAGACTGGAGAAACATTGTGGTCACCAGTATTGAAATAATTCCCATTTCTGGAACTTGTATAGAAAATTTGAGCAAATGATCTCAGTATCTCATAATTACCTGCCAAAAACAGAGGACAGGAATTTTGACTAGGACACAGGTGGCTAGAAAACTGAAAATACTCCTGCTGGCATTGTGACAAAAAAAATAGAGAATTATTCCTTTTTTAAGGGGCAATCTGTCTGTGAATCTTGAGTCTCCCATACTTACACAGGTATAAAAGTATACAAGCTGCTTCAAAAGTAATGCCTCCTATTTTATTATGTTAGCCTACAACATCAGAAGTAGGTGTTGTTAATGTGGCAGTAGAGGTTGAACCTTGCAGCATAGTTGGTTCTTCAAGAGAAATTTGCTTTGGATCGGTAAAATTTCTGGTCAACTGGTAATTCTACCTTGTCTCTTTTCTTTCTTTTTTCCAAAGTAAATGATGTTTCCCCAGTTCTACAGTGAAGTCATAAGCATGTGTGTGTGTCCAGGGATGGTGAAGCAATAAATTCATTGTCTTGAGAGTATGGAATAGAGGATACCACAGCTTTATAGGAAAATTTTCCAGATATTCAGTTTTGCAACCGTGATTGGAGGCTTGGAAACACACTGACTAGAATTTAGGTCTTCTTGCAGAGGACTAGTATCTACTGAGGAGGTTAGATCTTGGTAGCATTGTAACAGACATTAAAAACACATGAAGCCCCATTTAACATAAAGCATGGTAAATGGTTGGACACCAAGATAGTCAAAGCCATTACCTTCAGCAACAGATAAATCAGGAAAGAAACAATTCCTTAGTTCAGTTACATACAATACAGACCTTCATAATTCTAAAAATGACATGCGGTCAATATAAAATGGGGGAACTTCATAAACATGTCCCTTCCTAATCCAAAAGCTTAACAGGACTGTTGCAAAAAGAAAAATAAACCCATTATTGACCTACTTTGAAACTTTAAAAGTTATTTTATGGCTCCTTGTTTTTACTCTGTTTATTTCCTTAAAGATAGCTTTATATAAAATATAAATATTCCCTGCCGGTATTTTGATTCAAGAGAAAATTTTCATCCTTCAATAGTGCACATAATAGTATTGGTCAGATCTGAAGTATGCAAGTACTTTTTTATCTTGGATCTTTAATATTTTACAGTTCAAGAAACAGTTGAAGAAACCATTGGAGATAGAAGTAATAAGCTATCCACAACAACAGGAGAAAAAAAAAGAAAAAAAAAAATTGTTCATTTCATTTTGCTTCTTGCTCTTCTAATTTACTTGAAAGTGAGGTTTAAATAAAATTTGCCTTCTGTTTTTATTATCTTCTGGGACAGTTAATACTCCTGAAGAATTTCAGTATTTTGCCCACAAAACAGATTTAATAAGAGCGGAGGTACTAAAGTCAGATGAAAGGTCTATCAAATCAGTAACCCTACTGATTTAAGTAGGACTAGGACTGCATTCTGTGACTTTATGGACACTTATCATGCAAATTTTCAGAACAACCTAGTAAGCTTTTCACTCTAAAGCACTTACAAGGAGCTGCCTCCCAAATATTGTTTCCCAGAGATGCACATGCCACGGGCTTATACTTGGATGTCTTCTCTACCTTAAACTAACCAGAACAAGATGGGAGTTTGGGTCATATATTTTCCCAGATCTCCAATGACTGCAAAATGATGCTACAGATATTGAGAGAATAGATTTTGTTGCAGTATTTTAATGGTGTCTTTCACCACACTTACAGCATTAAAATAGAAATCTTATGGAGCTTTTATTCTCATGAAGTTTTCATGCTAATTTTCTATGCTGCACAACATCATATGTATTTGTGTAACTCAGAGTATACTTTTTCTGCTTTTCAGAAGATACTGAGAACCATACTTTGTTCAGTTTCCTTTTTGCTTGACCAATCTCCCTTGCAAATAGAGCTGTCATGATTAATAGAAAACTACTATAAAAGATGATGTTGGTGATAATGAGTATGATATTTTAATAGCTTAGTTTACAGTGTCACATGCTATAAGATTTATTTAAGACAAAGCTAGGTACTAACTACTCACCAAATGTGGTAGGGAAGGGGATTCAGGGATTTGTAACAATTGCCAAGCTGAGACTGTTCTTGGACAAAGCTGATGGCTGAAAAGTTAGGTGTAGGTTTTAAGACAATGCATATAAAATGGTTCTGAAAAAGAGAAGATTAATTATGTTCTCAAGTTACCAGTCTCTCATTAATGATTGCTGATAGCACTGAGACATCTAGCTTAGAGTGGACATTTACTCTGACCAACTAGAGACACTAATGCCACCTCCAGATTTAAAATTGTCTTGCAAAATCAGTAGGGATCCAGTGCACTAGCAGTAATCTGGGTATACACACTTTGTCTACGGAAATGCATAAACCTCTAATGGTGGCACGAGGTAACAGTGATGCTGACAGAAACTCAGCACAGTAATGGGGGATAGATTTGACGAGGCGCTTGTAGTGTGTAGTTCATGGCTAACTTCAATCAGCTGCATGTCAGTAGAGCATGCCAGTTGCAGGTGATAGCAAAGCTTGAACTTAGAGCTGATCCTTGAGAAAACAGACATAGCCAGCAGTGGGACAGGACAGCCAGGAAAATAAATCACAGTTATGGTTAAAGGGTGAGTAAAGTACCTCAAAGTCTTCCCCTAACTGCTTCAGCTAGCTCCTCTTTTACCAGCCCAGAAAATCAGTTTCTTCTCAGGCAGGTTCCTGCCTTAGTCAGGCCTGATGACAATAGAGAAAATGAATACTCTGTATTTAATGACAAGAAGCTGCAGCGCATACTAATGGTGCCATAGCTCCTAATATCATTCAATATCCCCTGCTGGCTTTGCAATTACATACACATGGAGTAGGAAGGTGGCATGTGGCATTCCCAGTGAGGATAAGCAGGTGTCTAGAATTACCTTCTGACATCTCTCAGAGGAAAGAGGTAAGTGTGAGTTAAGTGACCCCACACACAGCTCCAAATGTCTCGAGGTCCCTTATGGTAAAGGCTGATGTCAGAGTAAGTAGACTGGGCAAGAGTGACTATCACTAAACTTCCTTCCCTCTCTTCTAGTTGGCAGAACATTTCTTATGGCCGAGCCAAAAGGAATCAACCCATACCTATGTATTGCACCCAATGTAAATGTATATTTAAAGAGCCTATGTAATAATAATTCTCAGATTAATCAATGAAGACATTAATCAATGTCTTCATGTCTAACTATTCATGCACAGGAGAAACAAGAGTGCTCTCACTTTGGAACTGGAGAGATAACCATTATATTTCTCCGTTTTTCTCTGTTGGAGGGGAAAAAGAGAACCAGACAACAGGCAACATTTTAAGAAAAGTGTAGTAGTTTCTGAGGCTGACACATCAGCAATATTTTGTGTCCATGCTGTTATTTAATGCTGCTAACTTTACTAGATTAAATTACGCAGTAGAGTGTTACCGTGTACTGGAAAGCAGATAGAGAACAGACTATGCTCTACTCTTTACTGTGCCCTTGACTCAGTATTTGAATTTGCGTGCTCCTCCATTCTCTAGTATCCTACAGCTATAAAAAAGATAATGATTCCTGTTTAGAGACTAAGCTATTTAGACTAGACTTCTCCCATTAAATACATAAGGAAGAATTTGTTTTGGATCTATTTTTTTCTATCGCTTTTATGGATTTTCACAGGGAACTGAATGATCAGACTGAGTTTTTTTGTTTTCTGTTTTTTGTTTTTGTTTTTGTTTTTTGTTTTTTTGAGGAGCAGATTTATCTTTTATTTAAGAAATTGTTGGATAAATTAATTTATTTTGCAATAAAAAGGAAGAGTAGTTTTCACAAAAAATATATTTTTTGTTAAAAAATTAAAATTTCTATCTGTAATTAAAAGTGCTTTTATAGATATACATGCATATTTACATATAAGTATGTATGTATATATTTATGTGAAAAGTGTTACTATTATTCAATGTATATATGATAATGTGCCTTGAATAGCCTTTACTTCTGCATTATCCTTTTCTTCATACAAGTTTCACTCTGTATTTCTGAAACCATGCACTTAGTCAAGTCTCAAATTCCTTTAAATTCCATATTTCTATTTTGACATGAAACCAAGAAAACCAACTGAACTGTGGACTGAACAATTTGTTTTGGTACATCCCAGCAAAGCCAGGAGGTAAGAGTGCCTGTGAAGACCAGTAAGCTGGTTTTCTATTTTTCAGGTTCTCTAAGTGTCTGAGCTACTTAATTCATTAATGTTTGAGTCTACTGGACAGAGTTATTCTTCACAAGGAAAAGCAGCACAAGAACTATGCTGTGTCGAGACAGAGTGAACGGCATTGTTGCAGGCAGGTGCCTGCCTATGCGTGGTGTGGGAGGTGGATGATGGATGGAACACTGCCACCTTTTGGCTATGGACCACGGCAAAAGTGTTGTGACGGGGAACTTCTGTGAGGATTCGTGATAAAGCAGGGCAGACATGTTTCAGTAGCACCCCTTCATACCAACCGAAGACTGAAGTGTTTTGGACTGCTGATCTGTAATATTACACATGCAAGCACGCATCATGTTGGCATCGCGCAACTTAGGTTTTGTCCTTCACATGTGAAGTCCTCGGAGCTGAGAAGATGGGCTTACAATGCAGAGAGCTTTTAGCTTTACTAAAGAACAAGTGCAATCAGGTTGATATAAACAGTCACTTCAGCCTGGCTGTGGTACGCTCTTCCCGTCTGAGGAATACTTGAGAGTATCTCGCATTGTGCTGCGCTGAAACAATGTTTTCTCAAGCAGTGAATTATATACAGTTTGTGCTTCAACCTCTTTTGAGCACTTAGCTGTGAATGTTTGTACCAGCGCCAGTGAGTGTGAGGTGATCTCATTAGAGAGAAAATATTATTAACCACAGGATTATTTCCCTGTGGCTTAATGATGAACTCTTATTCACGTGCAACCTCTGCAGTTCTCATATAGTGACAATATATATTTTTTTAATTTATTTATTTTAATTCTTTTATTATTATTATTATTTTTAATCATGTGCTCAATAGCAGAAGACTGGTGCCTATCCTGCTTCCCAGCAGTTCCTCCTGGTGCATGTAGCAGTGTCACATCATCCCTTGGGAGCTGAGTGCTATTTCAAGGCACTACCAAAACACATTCTTGGCACGCAAACCTTGCACACGGACAGCTGTGGTTTGTGGGACTGTTCCTTGAGTGCTACCCCATTTCACTACTGTTGCAAACGAGGCAGAGATTTCATTTCCACTTTCTCATCGTAATCTGTCCCTCCTTTGTTAAATCACCTGCAGTCCCAATTCCAGAAGTGACTTAGCAAAAGAGGAGAGTGTGTGTGTGTGTGTGTGTGTGTGGGGGGGGGGGCGGGGGGGCGCCGGCAGGGCCAATCCAAAAACTGGTCATTTCCCGAAAGAGAGCATGTAAAGCAGCGCAGGTCTCCGCTCCTCCACGGGGCAGCTCTGAGGGGGAGCCGCCGGTGCCTTAGTGGGACCCGCTGGGGGCCGAGGGGCAGCCCTTGGAGGCTCGGGATACGCCGCTGGTGGCTGAGGAGGAGCCGTTGGAAGATGAGGAGGAACCGTTGGCGGCTGAGGGGAGCCGTTGGTGGCCCCGGCCCGGGCCGCCGAAGCGCAGCGGCCGGCAGAGGCGGCAAGTTGCCTGGCAACGAGGAGAGTCCGAGAGCGCTTGCGCGGTAGCGGGGAGGCGCCCCACGGCCTGACCGCCCGCGGCCGCCGAAGGGAGAAGCGAGCGGCCCGGGGCTTGCCGTCCGCCGCGCCGCACCGCAGCGCGGGCGCATGGCTGCGTGTGCAGGCGCGGCCGTGCGCGGTTTGCCAGCGAGCCCAGCAGCGAGAGGGAAAGCCCTGGACGGCTTCCATCTACTTTTGTGCGAGAAATGAAGACAAAGCCTCCTGCCTTCCCTGCCCCTCCTTGGCAGATCCCAGTGTCCTGCTGCTTTCATTTGTTTTTGATCTGCCTCATTAAAAGACTATTGATGGCTTTAACTATTGTCCTTGTTTAGGTGCTGATTTACAAGCACTAATATCTGACTGTGCCGAGATTAATGGGAGCCCATGAAGTTTACAATTATCCGCAGGTCCCTTGACCACACATGTAGGGGTTTTGGTAGGGGTCACGCACTCTTATGAAAAAACTCCAAAGCAGGCTTAAACCTGGGAAGGTTTTAATAGGATTGAATTTGTAATAGGATTTGGCAGCTTGGCCTAAACTATATGGAAGGGGGTTTTACTCTATTTTATTTTGGGTTTTATTTATTTATTTATTTTTAATGGTGTAATTACTGTGGCACAAGAAGATGCGCTTTTAAAGACGGTTTTACAAGTTTGTTGGGTTTGTTGTTGTTGTTGTTAGTTTTTTTTAGACCCTAAGGAACAAAATATCTTTGATAGAGAGTAGCAAAACAAAGAGGACTCTGCATGAATGTGCTTGGTAGTACGTGTACTATAGAAATAGTTTCCAATTTTATGCATTCTCTGATGTGAATCTGCACACTTTATATGAGCTTTAAAACCCCTGAGATTAGTGATGGTATATATGACATTTATTATTAAAAAAAAAAAAAAAAAAAGGTGTTACTTCGGTGAAACAAGTTCTGCTGAATAACGAAAGATTACCTTGCTGACTCTTGCCTTATTCAAACAAAGACACATTAGGAAACAGTAACTGTGCAATAAGTTACATTTATTGAAAATAGTTTTGCAAATAGAGGGGAAGTTACACGGGAAGGTAGGAGAGAACCTAAAAGTGAATCATATGAGCAATTAGTGCTCACTTAAGGCTTAACAGCAGCGAGTTTCAGCGGTTGGGCGGGCTCTCTGAGTGTTAATTCATTTCACATCATTTTGTCTTGTGCAATAGTGCTGGTATGCTATTTAGATGGCTGTGAGACGGCATCTTGTGAATTACCAGCATCATGCTCGTTGTTAGATGCCCTTATTTAGTAGGTTTTTTCTGGGTTTTGTTCTTATTGGAGGTTTTTTGGTTGTTTTTTTGTTCTGATTTTGTTTTGCTGGGGTTTTTTTTAGTGACACAGCAAGACTGAAAATATATGATACTTGTCCTCAGGGTCATACAAGTACTCTTTTTCAGGACATAAACTGTAAATCCTACAGCACTGAGGAAGTTACAGTAGCTAGAAGGTATCATGAAAAAATAATGGGGAACTCGTACAGATTCAGTTTGCCTGGCTTTAAAAGTTTTAATACAGCCAACTTTAAGGAAATGGGAGCTTGCGAGAAAACAATGGCAGCAAATCTTGCACCACTATATATCCTGTGAAATGTCAGAGGATGCCATTGACCACACTGGAATAGCATCAAGAAAAAGACATGCAGATTTTACTTCTATTCAGAGGCACAGAGCTCCTTTTTCGTAGTAAAAGAATAAAGTGTGAGTGCCTGGAATGTATGTATGCTAGTATTTCTAGCTGCCTACTCCTGTGCATTACATTACCCCCAGATGTTGTTCCTCTTTCCTGTCCTTAAAAGATCAAGGGCTCAAGGGCTGGACTATTCAGTAGCAAGGTTATATACATCTGGCCACCTTACCTCGAATTATTCTTTTCTATGGCAGTCTATAGCACACTCAGATAAGAAAAGAAAAAAAAAAAAAAAAAAAAGTTTCTAATTAACTTAAAAATACCAGTCATTCAACAGGCCATCCATGGCCTTGTTATTTGCTATTTGCTATTTTTGTTATAGTGTTGATGTTCAAATATCAGTATGCTACCTATTCATAATTGCAATGTAGGATTTGAGGAGAAATGGCAGTAGCTGCAGAGTGCAAAGTAACCATGCAAGAGGCCATAAAGCTGTAGGGTTTTTTCAGAAGGATTACCAGCTGAAATAATTAAGTGTTGAAATGTGCGTTGTCATTGTTAGCTGTCAGGAGTAACATCAAGAAATGAGTGGGACAGTCCTCGCCTCCCGGACAGCTGTTGCTTCACAATACTTACAGGGCTAAGAGGACAACTCTGCTTAAGTTTAAATTATTTTGGAAGGTTTAAAACTCCCATCAGGACAAAATCTGAGTGTTTCCAAGAAAATTTTGGAGGGTCATGATTTTGCAAGTTATTATGGATTCTGTGGCAAGTTGAATGGCCGCTATTTTGCAGGCCCATGTAAACCAGTGGATAATGTAATTTGGGGAATTTTTTAACCATCTTTTTTTTTTTTTTTTTTTTTTTTTTTCTTTTCCAGAATTTAAATTGAACTCAGATTATTCTGTCTCATTAGCAGTTTTCCAATGTCTGACTGAAGTAGGAATCTGGATGAAAATGAACTGGCAGCAATTTAGTCTAAACAAGTAGGACACAGTAATTTCTTGTGAAAAAGAAAGTATTTTAAAACAGTCAGTGGAAACCTGTGGGGTAGGAAAGGAGGAAGGGGGTGCTGGGGATCAGGGAATGTAGCTCCTGAGCTAACCAGATGGGTCTAACTACTGGTTTGTCCCTGTGCTAGACATCAAGGTTGGGATTCTTCCAGCAGCTACCTGTGAGGCTGCCCAGGAGGAGTTGGGGAGATGAAGAACAGGGGAATAAAGGAGATGGACTGCTTCTTCTGGAAGCAAAGGTGCTGGTTATTCTCCCTGCCTACATGATGAGAATAGTAAAACAATGTCTAAAAGCCTCTGAGATGTGACATGGGGGTAGAAAGTAGAATGCAGAGGGATGAGCTGGCAAGAGTGAACTGTAGCTTCTATCGCTTCCAAGGACCAGAGTCCAGCCCTAAGGAAGGGCAAAAGGTGCCTTTGAGTCTGCTGAACTGGGCAAGAAGGATAATAGGCAACTGTATAGATTAAATGTATGTATCCACATAGCCCATAATGAGAAGCACCACCTTTCCACTGAATCCACTGTAACAAAGCCAGGTTCTGCAATTGCCACAGGGAGGACTGACTTTCAAAGAGCTGGTGACAATGGCAGCTGCTTTCAAGTATGTGCCTGAGAGACCTTTAAAAATGCCAGCTTGAAAAAAAAAAAAAAAAGATTACATGTTTGAACATAGGCAGTTGCCATGTTTCTGCAGTTATTACTTTGTCTTTCTGGTACAACAGAAATTTTTTTAAAAAGCACACACATTTTAAAATCATGACAGCTATGATGGATATCTGGGGTGGTGTTGTGATCATCTCAAGAAAAAGTGCTTAAGATGTAAAAATGTTGTGCAATTTTTGATCAAATGACTGCACCTTATTCAGGGTATTTTCTTGTTTTGTATCGATCTACGAAGTTTGATTTTTATTAAGAAATAAGTTTTTCTTTTAAGCCTCAGGCTTGGAGGAAAAAAATCTCCTCCTTAAATCTTTTAATGTTTTTAGTGTGACACCAAAATTATAGACAAAAACCTTATTATGCATATATGTGAAATGAAAAGTGGATAAGAAATAGAGATTACAGTCTTTTAATCTGTAACACACTAGTTAAAAATTAGAAAGCTATAACTAATTATCTCATTTGGAAAGATTGAGCGAAATCTGACCAAATATCTATGGCAGAGTCTAATTTATCATGTATCTCATATGATATCTTTTCTATAATAGCTAAATCAATGAGACCCAAGTGCCAGTCATTGATCTAATGGACAGATGGTGATTTCCATTTGATAAGGATTAAAGTTTTGGCAATGTGAATAGCTAGAGGTAACAGTTTTTCTTGTGCTGAGGAAATTCTTGAGAATTGCCTTCAAATATTTGTACTGAAAATTAAGTCTTTCTTCTTTTGTACACAGATAAGCCAATACTGCTCCTCACAAACGTTGCTGTTTGTGCTTGTCAAGTTACCAAGCCACAGCACAAATGTTCCATGCTTGGCTCCACTCACAAAGTACTCAGCGGTGTTTAAGATGTTTGTTACTTGCATGGAACCAGAATTGGCTTTCTTACATGTTGCACAGGCATGACAGTGTATCTTTGAAAATTAGCAATGTCATGGGTAAGTGCCATGAGTGTTTTTTTCAAAATGCACTTTGTTGCTCAGACCGCAGTCTTTGCCAGAACAGTGAAATCTCAATGAGCGCAGTGCAGTTCTCCGTGATATCAGAAACCATAGAGTCATGTCAGGGTGTATGTTACACAGACAGCAGCTGAGAGATGACTGAAACACAGAGCATTTTCAACTGAGTAAGTAGATGTCATTGCCTGGCCCCAAATCTTCACAAGTATCTCCTAATTTCTGAGAAAGAAAAACAAGCCTGAGCATCTCACCAGACAGAAGTTTTTATCTTCATCAAATGCCATTTATTTGGTTGCATTCTCCAGCAGGGTTGTAGCATGGAAGCCCATCAAGCCAGCTGAAAGTATCTTTCCAGGAAGGTTTTTGGTTGATGTCATTGGTTACAGGACCTGTAAAGGGAAAAACTGTTTCTTAATGAAGTCCTTGATGTGGTATTTCTAGTATGTCTAAAAGATGACAGAAATTGTGAGAGTTTCCTTACATGGTTTTCCACAAGAAAGAAATTTAAAAAGCAGCTCACAGAAATGTTCCACACTGTATGTGGTTTGTTTCTGCTATTGCCATACCATCTCTGCTGCTCTGACGTAAGTCTCTATGATGACTCTGGTCCTAACCTGGACCTAGTGCCTCAGCTGTGCACCTGAACAACTGAAATAGATCCTGGACAAATATGGATTTTTTTTTAAACATACTAAGTAAAACAAACCCAAAAACTTTCCTACCCCAAAGATCTTGAGAATCAGAGAAATTAGTTACTTACAGTGTTCTCTGCTGATATTACATATTGTGCCAATGTGGTTTTCCATGGAGCAACAGTGCAAGCTTTCTCTTTCACTAGTCAATTGTAACCATATGCCAAGCATGAAACAAGAGTTAATAACAGATACGTACGGACAAAGAATAGAGTTAAACAATAATCTGGTACCTGCTGGGATGGTCAGTCATGTTCTAAGCACTCCTCTATGATAACTCTCACATTCTGTATGATAATTACTTTTTCCTAGGCTCTGGTGAAGTCCCGATTTTAAATCCAGAGGAGAACAAGCTCAGCAAAGAACCTGTAAGAACCCAGCATTGCTTTGGGTTAAGGTAGACAAAGAAAAATCACATATATAAGGGCTTGGACAAATTGTGAATTACAGTTAGTGGAGTCTGCTCTATCACAGACTGTGTGGCTGCAGCATTGCCCAAGCCTGGAGGATCACAGCTAGTGCTGACAGCAGGGTCACAAGGCGCTGATATTTATTATGTAGTGAAACCTGCCTGAAGTGAGCACAGAAGGAAGCGGTGGAAAAGGCTGGTTGACAGCAATGACCATAAGCTGGGACAGAATTACACTTAACCCAGGGAATATTTTATAGAAGCCTGTTCAGACACTGCCAGACATGCTGGGTGTATGCAGCAACACAGGTTTTGAGGGACAAGTCTAAGGACTGTGAAAGCAGCCTAACGAGTTTGTAGTATGTATTTGTACCCTGGCATTCATGAAAATGGGGGAAGGAGAGAAATTCACAGGAAAAAGGACTGGAGGGATATAGCCAAGGGGCTTCATAAGATGGATTTCCTATTCATCCTGTTAGTAGCTTTTGTGCTAGAAGGCTAGAGGAACTTATTTTTTTCTCCAAATAATGTACCAAACTAACCTCTGAACAAAACCCGGTGTCTGATATGGGTAGTGGGACTGTCTGGGTATAGAAATCTTAATAGCCATACAATTAAAAGGAAAATTTGGAAAAGTGATCACTGCCATTTCTTGGTAGGTGTATCTTTCTGTTTTCTGAGACCTCAACACAGCATTTTGCAGCACTACTATTGCTCCTTTTGTCAAGTGCTGTTAATCCAGAGGTGTTCCTGTCCATGTCAGCAATGTCACACTTACCTGAATAGGGAATGAGACACCCCAGATTTCCTTTTTACCTCACTGCCCTTTTCCCTCTCTCAGTGATGCTAATACTGCCTGCTCATCCCTTGGACATTGAAAATCTTTACTTACACCTTTTGTCATTTTTACTATGTATTTGTCCACAACTTGTTGGGGTTTTGTTGTTGTTTGTTGTTGTTGTTTTGTTTAAAAAAGACAGCCTGAACAATAGCATTTCTTTTAGTTACACGATGAAGGAAGGAAAAGGAATTGCTTAGCTACCGTTTTATAATTTTATAAACTTTTCATAAAAAAAAAAAAAAAAAAAAAGAAAAAAAAAAAGAAAGAAAGAAAAAAGCAGTTGTCCTGTGAGCATCACAGCTAGTGGAGCCTGTTTTCCTCCAGATTTGTATCCTGTTTCCTTTGCTTGCTCCCACCACAATAGTTCTGTCTCCCTCTGTAAACCCTCTGACATCTGTCAAGCAAGAAATAACACATACCCTGGCTAATCTGGAGCCATGCATATGCAGATGGGGCAGCTGGCTACTACCAAGCCACATAACAAATCACATCTGAGTTCTTCCAGCCCTCTTTTTCAATGGGTTTTTCATGCTGGGTCTCTCTCCACTTCCCAGCTGCAGACTTCAAAACTGCAGTTAATTATTCTTAAGGCTTTTCCTTTACTTTCAGATTTGAGTTAAACTGCTCAAAAGGCTAAAAAAATTATTAAGAAGACTGACTGACAGACAAATGGAGGGCCAAAAGCAGACACAGAAGCCTCATTTGCTTAGGAAACCTGCCTGAAATATTTCATTGAATTGTCCTATTCAATCCTAATACAATATTTTGCTTTACTGTTCTGTGGCACACCAAAAAAAGATATGACATTCAAAATCCCATATCAGCTATAGTGGATAGCATCTGTGCCCTTTTACCCAAAAGGACAGTCACTAGTTTAACCCTCCAGTATGCTGGGGATGCAGTACTTTCCCCTGTACCAGGAACTGAACCTCAGGCTCTCCAGAGAACATCAGCTCTTTTAGGCAGGGATTCCCCCAGTTTGCCACATTGGTGCTTTCACCCCAAACTGACTGAGGGGAAATAGACTGAGGCAAGAAGTGGTTCTTGGATGATGGTTCCTATAACCAGATGATCAAAGCATAATCAGAATCTGTATCTGTTTCTGTTTTTGATGAAAAAAAAAAAAAAAAAAAAAAAAAAGGCAGCACTGGGCATGGAAGTGTAGTCCATATCATATACATTGAGAGAGAAAGCCCACTTTCTTCCTTTGCCTGTTGGGCTTGGAAGTAAAATCCAGGATAATTGCCTAACTATTCAAGTTGTTCCATCCTTTATACTGGGTCCCACAGCATAATTTTTCCTTTCTTTTTAGCCTGGTGACTGAACCAACCATGGAGCTACAAGTTTTTGATTGCTATCTTGCTATGTCTTATTGAGTAATGCAGTATTTCATCTGAAGTCCAACCTCTTCAGATGAGAAGATTCCTGCAATAAATGTCTAGAGAACATATGCAACCTGCAAGTAGATTTTCTTTCAGAGTCTTTGAAAAAATTTCACAGGAACAACAAGAAGTTTACTTCCAGAAGAAGTAAATTTATTTGATTTAAGTTTAAATGAATAAAAATTCACTCTTAGAGGTGCCAAGTATATGCCTTATATCCTTAAACTTTTTTTTCCTCTGAAAACACTAGAATTATTCAACATTTTGAAACAAAGTTTTCACTAGCTTTCCCCTCAGAAATAACCATCAGTTTTAAATGAAACCTCAAAAAATACAGTGTCACTCTAGCATGGATGTAATGTTTAGCTAAGTTGCTTAGATTAGCCTACTTGCGTAACACTGAGATATCATACGCAGAACAATCAGCTTTACATGCACCCAGACTGTTGGTAAAGCAAAAGCTCAGTTGAATCTTACAATGTCTTTTGCAAAAATTGAGGCTTATTTGGTTTCCTATACAAAATTCATCCTGCCAGGAAATAGTTCCCAGTTTTCATACTGAACATGAAAACAATGGTCTCTGCATGTCCAGACTCCCTACCCCAAATATCTTATCAGAAGGGGAAGAAAAAAACAAAAAAACAATCAGAACTAATAGTAGTTCTATAGTATAATTTCATTATATCCATGGAGGTAGAATTTAAAACATTATTCTGAAAATTGATAGAATCTGAAAAATACATCACTGTTGTATGTAAGGTCATTAATCATACACTTTAAATGTCCTTTAGCATTCTTTCGCTGCTTCTTTTTGCTATCCAGAAAAAAAAAAAAAAAAAAAAAAATGCAATAAACAAAAAAAAAAAAAGAAACACAAACAAATTGTGAGGGGAGAATAAAGGGAGATCCCAGCTATGCTAGAATGCGAGAGAAGCTTTGACATGGAGGTTTCATTATCACTTCCACTCCCTCCCTGTAGGCATTCATTAAAATGTCAGCCGTGTGAAGGTATACCAGTAAATATATAAATAATACATAATAATTTCATTTACAGATTCCACTTGGGAATACTAGTCCCAAACCATGTTAGTCTTGCTTATACCAGGAAAAATGCAAGTATTATTCTGTTCCAGTGTTGGCTCCACTGGTAATAATGTCAGTGCTGCAATACGAAGTGGATTTTCCTTCAGTATCAGCACACACCAAGGTGTGTGAGCCCTGTTGACTATGCTGCCTTCTACACTGCAAGGTTAAAATGTGTAACCTTAAAATAGCAACAGTTCAACATGAGACAGTGGTCTCTAGCTGACCCTGCATAATGTCGCATTCAAATCCACCCAGCACCAAGTTCAAGATGATTTTGTTATTAAGAAAGTATTGTTATAAGTTTGTGGAGGCCAGCCTAGTTCTGGTGCTGCCTAAAATCTGCATGCCTAATCTTATCCAGCTTTAGCAGCATGTGCCTGTTTATGTACAATATATGTTTATCATGATCCATTTAACATGAACCACTTTGTATGTGGGCAAAGAGGAGAGCGCTCAGTGTTTCTTCAGGGAGGGATGTTGTCTGGTAAACTATTGCACTGCTCCCTGTTAGGATACCAGTGCTAGCCAGCATGGACAAAATGTTAACAATCTGAGGGTGGTGTTCAGAGGTAAGTGCGGAAGGAGTGGGTGGTCTCAGACTTACTCATGGCAGCTATTGTCTACACCACGAAAACTCCCTTGCAAGTGGCATTAATCAACATCTAAGTTGGCAATCTCAGGGACTTTAGGAGCTGAATGAACACAGAGACTGGATTACCCTCTTGGCCTTCCCAGTGGCCCCAGAGAATAGGGCTGAAGGAAAAACCCATGGACAGGGCAGACTGGGAGGCTTTGCCTAGCACAGTCCATGTAAAACCCATTCCATGGGATTACAGTCTCCAGGGCTGTCAAGTCACTACTTTGTAAAACCACTAAGTTGTCTTTTAAAAGATGTTAAAGGATTCTTAAGGAAAAAAAAAAATACATAATTGCTATAAATGCAAGTTTTCCATTGGGTCATACATCTTCATTTAACTTAGTGATTTAGTGATTCCGAAAGGAAATGATTATAGTCTTTTGTTCTTAAACAAATAAGTTGTGTTCTTTATTCTCTGTAAAAGCTGATAATATGATAGGTGCAGCTCTAAGGAATAATTATACTAAATGGCCGTGGATACCTCAAAAGACAGAATACGTCTATTATGCAGAATTCCCTACAGAAATCTTAGAAATCTTATATGCATTGATTGCTAGTTAGCATTAGAAAGACTTTTGCAAGTTGACTTTACCAAAGCAGCAACTATTTGCATTAGCAAACAGGCAACATCAGCTAGCAGATAAGAATACAGTGGAGTAATGCAATTAATATAGCTATGTGTGTTAATTAGTGTTTGCTGACTGTCAAAAGAAGATACTGTTAGGAGACAAACTTATTTTCCTGATTAAAGAGTAGGGCCCATCTTATTGAATTGAGCTGGACCCACTTTTGATCTAATTAAAGCTAGCAGAGTACTGTGTACTGGAAACTTGTGCCACTCTGACATACATTTGCATATTCATAAGTGAGATAGATTGATATTTTGCAATTAACATGGACCAATGAGAATAAAGCCTAATTAGTAAACATACTCTCTTTATTAACTTTCAGGTCAGGCTTTTGTTATATTATAAAGTAATAAAGGTACAGGAAGTCCTTTTAAGAAAAAGAGTTATGTCACATCGTTCCTTCCTTTTTCATTCAGGCTACATCTGCGTGTTACTCCACTATTACTCAGTCATTTAGCTAATGATTGGGATGATGCAAAGGAGAATGAAAGGGATGGGAGCAAAGAGGGAATATTAGTGCAAAGTAGGAGTGGAAAATCTTGGTAAATGCAGAACTCCAGGGTGCTTCTCACGTAGACAAATTCATTACAGTGCATTGGATTTATTTATTTTGTTTTCTGTTTTTATTTTACTTCAAAGCAAAGTTGCAGGTTTTGAATTTTCCCCCAGATTCTCAAATGTCAAAAATGAGATCACAACACAAAGATGCAATACAGGGGTGTGCTGGAGTGTTTGGATGTATCTGTGAGGTTTAACAAGTTAGCACAACCACAAAAGAAAGAATAGAAATTGATAGATTTAAATAGAAATAATATTTTATATAGAAGTATTAATTTTAATGACAAGATTGTATAAATCATTATCTACTCAGGATCAGCTTGCAAAAGACTTAAAATGCAAGATATGATTCTACACAGAGTTTACTACTGTGTTTGCAGAAATAAATCATGCTCCCACATTGCTAACTTATGCCCTCATTACCATTAAATAAAATTAATTCTGTATGCCAGTGTTTACAAATTCACTGATCCTAGCCTTCATTTTTTCTCTACTTAAAATATACAAGGATAAGGCATTTAACTAGATGTAACACATCAGAAAATGACTCACAAACAAATAATGTTATGCAGTATAAACTCCCATTAACTAATAATGTAGTTGACATTGATTGAAAGTGATTAAGTCTAGTGCTCTTTTTCATGTTGTTAGTTAAAATAAATACCAGTGTATATGGGAAAAGTTGGCATCTTCTCATTTTGTAAATGGATTGAGCGAAGCTGACTTCTTCCCCATATTAAGTTAAACTAAAGGATTAGTGGATGCATTAGGGAGACACAGGAATCCAGGTAAGGCAGTAATAGTCAATGAGGCAGTGTCACTCCATCATTCACCTTTCCTATTTAAAAGAGGTAAGTTAACTAATGAAAAAATTTCATGGTCAATTTCATATATATGTAATTAAATCTGATTGTAAACCTACCACTATTTCTCTCTTCTTCAGAGGGCATCATGGCAGTATCATTCCTGACCCCTGTCCACGAACATTTTCATGTAACTGGCACCAAATATTTTTTGGAGGAGATATCCTTTTTCTATAGCCTTCAGTCAGCAGCTTGCTTCTGCATGAGAAGCATCATGCCCATTTAGCCTGTCAGAGTCATACAGATCCTCATCTTTAATGTACACCACAGCAGGAACACAGGCCCCTTCCTGTTAGAACAAGTCCTGCATTGGTTCTGCTAGTCCTTCATCACCTAACATTCTGCAGGTCATGAGCCTGTCAAAACATGGAGGTTGTGTTTTCCAGACTGATCCGCCCAGCTTTGGCAACATGCTATGCATGCTCCCACAACTTGAACAGACAGGTGTATATGGTGGTAGTTACTTGTGTCACTGCCCACACTGTGTCCACAGAGTGCCACTTCGGTGGAATTTCACTGGCCAAACTGAGAGAACTGTGTGCAGGGTCCAAATCCACCAGCTTCTGCCCACTTCCCAGATGTCTCCTTCTTCCTTCCCCTTCTTTCTGGTAAATATGCTTCTCAGTAAGATAAATGAAGGGCTGCTGTGTTCCCAAAACTTCTAAGGAAGGGCAATAATCTTGTTCACTTCTCTTGCTTTGTACCAGGGCTGCAGCTGGTGATGCCCTAGCAAGCAATGCACTGTGGTCTCCTCTATGTCCTCCATGCACTCTTTCAACTTTCCAGTGTCCTGCACCAAATCTTCTCCAATCCCAGGGAGAGTGCTCTGCTTCCTGGCCTTTTGGACCAGATGGGAGGACCATATGCTGTAAATGTCCAGTCTTCCTTCTGCCTCTTCCTGCTGCTGTCCCTGAAAAGCCAGCACTTCAAGAGTCTTAAGCTCCAACTCCTGGGAATGCCCACTTCCTAACTGGTCTTTATCAAAGAAAAAGATGATTTCTGAACAGGCTAGTACTGAAAAAGCCCTGAATACTGGCTGAAATCAGGAGAAATTTACTCAATATGGATCATAAGAACAGAAAATGACAGTGCTTCAAAAAAATCCAAAATGCCTCTGACTATAAATGATGAAGATAAGGCAAATAGTGAAGTAATTACTCTACCTGCACAATGGTGCAGTTTCAAAGACTAGGTAAAGGACAAAATACCCTCTGGAAAAAGCATGGATTTAGATAGAGAGGGGACAAATGTCATCAGGAATAGCGCTCCAGGCAGAAACTTAGTGTGTAATCTGTATCTAGAGAAAGCTGCAGTAGGTACTATGCCTTGGGAGTACTGCAGCTGGGCATGTTTAGCTCAACCCATGCTAGAAGTGAAGGAGGGGGGTCATATTGGTGATATGGTTTCCAGCACTGTCAATATTAGATGATATCTCAGCTGAGATTTTCAGAGACTTGGGCTTTGAATATCTGATTCCATTTCTGCAGATATCAGTAGGATTTTAAATCAATTTATTTAAAAGTCTTTCTTTTATTAGTTAGCCCTAAGTTTTCCAGGCACCCACCTGAAAAATCTCAGTTTGAAGCCAAAACCATTTGCTACAGCCACCATTCTATCAAAATGTGTTAGGTGTTCAGACAAATGCCTGGATGTTAAAATTCAGGTTAGTGAGAAATTACAATTATCTAATCTTAAAAGTATCTGACCACTGGAAGAACTTATTAAGAACAGCCTTTAATTAACTATCTCAAGTAGCTTTTGATTTAAGATTTTTTTAGATTTTTAAGATTCTTTTTTAGTTTTTAGAAAAGGAACTGCTATGATTCAAGCTAGTCTTAAGAATAAGAAATCAGTATTATCTGTGCTATTGCTATATCACAGCTCAGATTAGTTGCCTGCAGTGGTCTCCTCTGGAACCTGAAAGTCAACCACTAACTTACATAATCTTAAATTGGAGCAGCTGGGGAAAAGAAATGGCATTACTCTCTATTACCTAAACAAAAAGTGAACAAGAAATATTTCCTTAGATTTTTAGGTCCCATAACTGTCTTTGTGAGATGATGATTGAAAAAGAGGAGTAATCTCCTACTGTATAACTCCTTTAACAGCCTCAGTCTGACCCAGAACAAGTAAGTGAGCAGCAGATAGAGGTCAGCGGTCTGTCACCAGCAAGCAGAGAGGGCCATGCAGTAGAAGGTGCTAGAAGAAAATAAGGGGATGTCAAAAATGCTCTGTCAGGTCATCTTTCCTGCTTTGAATGCTAAATAAACTGGGAACTGGGGAAGAGGTAGAAACTGTCCTGGTTTCCCAACCTTCATTGCAATGGCTCATTTTCACTGAATGAGAAAAGTAATTTTGTTCCTCCTCCTGAGGTTCCTAATGTGCCCCTTGAGCACTGAACTCTGATTCACTTTAAGTAGAAGAAGTCGAATTAAAGAATATATATATTAACATCTCTATTTCCAAGCACTCCTGGACCCAATGACAAAGGTAAAATGAAAATCTCTGAGCAAACACAAAGTGTTGCAAACCGAAAGTGCTGAGCAGGAGATGAGGTGGGACTGCACAGAGGTATTAAAACACTGGAAAATCATGTCCTTGTGGACTTCACAAGCATTAAAGAGTGTCCAAGAATCCTACTTTCTACAGTCATTATAGAAGGCTCTATGAAATACAAAACTTCTCTGAGAGGCATCATTTTCTAAATATTGCAGTGTTATTTTTGTTGGGGACAGTTCTGCTGCCACTTGTACCATGAGAAGGTCCTAAATCTTTGTCTGCGTTCAAATTCCTTCTTTTAAATTGTAGGTTGTGATCCTACTTACTTCATCAAAAGAAAAATGAAGGGCATTAGGTACATTTCTACTGTGCTACACTGTTCATCTTGAATGAAGAGACAAAGCAAAATGTCTGCCTTCATCTGTAACGTGCACTTTGAATTATTCCGATGTGTTTTCTTCTCATGGTTAGATGGTGCCTGGATCAACTCAAATCAAAGCACATAATAAATTAATACTATTTCCAATTGGTCTTGCAGAAAGTCTCATTTGAAATAGCTGCAGGTTTGCCAGTCCATCACACACTGAGGACATTTAGAGTAGTGCCTCTGACATCACTGAGTTCCCAACCTCTTGTGCCAGGGCTTGGCTTGTGGCCTTCACTTCTAGAACTGCTACTTCTTGTGCAAGGATGTTTCACACAATGTCCTGGTCAGCAAGATATTCTTTTTCAGAGTGGCTACAGTCCTCCTTGCTGCATACTGCCTTTTCTTCTGTGGTTCTAAGAATTAGTAAAGAAAGATGATATCCCTGTGTTGTTTCATGCCATAATTTTCCATAATTATTTAATTATCTGTAATTATTATCATAGTTTGTGGAGTTTGACAATGATTTAAGCATGAATAGAATATTACAAGTGCAAGATTTTCACTTTGTGCTTGTATACGGTAGAATATTCAAACTATGTGTGTGTCAAATACAGTATCCATAAGCATCCGACGTTTTTCCTAAGCTAGCCATGAAACAGGTGCAAAGGTAAAATAAGTACAGGAGGAAATTTCTATGCCTACCCATTGCTCATAATCTGCTTATGGATCAGAGGTCCTTGGGAAGGACAGCCAGCTCCCTAACCTGCTGGAGATGAATCCAGGTATTAGAGAGTTAAAACACTTGCTCATTGGTTTCCTCAGCTCCTATTTTAATTTGCTCGCTTTTTTTTTTGGACAGCTCTGTGAAGGCAGTCTGGTTCACCGGTTCGCCATACTAATGAGACTCATCCATCTGCCTCTGTCATTGCCAGGCTCTCTTTTCTGCTGGAAGTCAGAGATGAACGCTCAGGACAGGTCCTTTCTAGGCTGCAGTACTTAATCATTTCTAAACACGCTAGATGGCCTCAGGCAGTGAAGGCAACAAGCATTTAACCCAGGCTTGGCAGCTCAGACTTCCACATAGTCTGGCTCTAAGCCTTGATAATGAAAAGTAGCTGTGCTTTTACTCTCCACTTAACCAGATGCTCTTTGCTTCTTGGGGCAAAAGGTTAAATAGATATAAGAACCCATGCTAGTTTTGAAACCTTTTATTAGCAGTCCTTATAGAAGTGGAGTAGAGCTTTCTGTTCCCCTGACTGTGTCTCTCGGGATTCTGTGTTTAGGGCTGTGTCCACTAACTAGAAGAATGTAACTTCCTCACCCAAAGCTCATTTCTTGTTAAAGTAACAACAACTAGAGCCTAAAACCCACGTGGGCACTTAATTATTTAATGTTCTATTGTTATCATAAGAATGGATGAAGGAGATGTAATCGGTTTTGTTTAATGGTAGCAACACCTTATATTAACAGTGCAGATAAAGCATTTTTTCCACTGTGGCTGGGACAACTGATTTATTTTTCCACTCCATCTACTGCTCCATATGTCTCTGGAATCTGCCTTTTTCCCAGAGCTCATGTTAGTATAAAGCAATTGTCTGGGATGTGTAAGAATTAAGTATCCCATCATTCAGGTTAGACATGCAATTAGAAGAGTTGCACTAATTTCCACTGCTGAGACCCTGTCACTTTAATTTATCCTTACTTTCCTGCATTTAGGTCTTCTCTGGTTTGAGGCCAAGGGTTTTATATAGTTTGAGACTGTGGTTCTGCAGTACCAGAGGCGAGGGGGAGAAAGCAGTGCGCTGGGGCTGTGGGTTGGAGGGGAGCAGAGCAGCAAAAAGGTGTTAGGGGCAGAGAGAGAATTTTAGGCTGCCTGAAAGGAACAAAATCAACACGTACACACTTTAAAGATCTAATGCATGTGCCAAATAATGATGTGTGGGGCGACTGCAAATGAAAGTAAAGCTTTCAGGAGGTTTTTATTGAATTGCAGCACTGGGCATATGTCTCACTATGGATTATTTTCTTTATTTCATATAAATGTTTAGCACTGAAAATCGGTGCTGGGCTTTGATTTGAATGACTCAGCCAAGAGCACCACTGAATCTGCCAGTGCACCAGCCAATGCTCAGGCATCATGATCCTACGCCCTCTGCTTCTGAAGCTGGGCTGGAGCAGGATCCCCAAGCACGACATAAAGCTGCCACTGCACCAAGACCCTGGAAAAAAAAGTCCAAGACCACCTCAGACAAGAAGGACTTTGTGCATCTTCACTCTGCAGTCAAGAGCAGGCTGACAGCACAATATTCCTGATCCAATTCATAAAGATTTGAAAAAAAAAACTGAAACTTTCCAAGCTTTTGTGCAGGAAGTCTAATTATGTATCCTCACCGAAAGAGGCAAATGGCTTTCTAATTAGGAGGAGTTTTTTATCAGGTTGTTTATACAAAACTGTCTCAGGTGATTTGTGTGAGTGTTTGTCAGTCCAGCATAAGGAAAAGTGCAGAAAATATATCTTAATACTGGGTATTACAGGAGGACGGTGCTGTGGTAAGTAGTTTCCCCTTCTCCAGCATTTTTTGAACAGATAGTTAAAAAGTACAAAGATAGTAAATTTAAAGTATAGCAAAAAGGGGCAAAACCACATTTGCCCCCATGAAGCCTTTTTTTAATGAGGTAAAGAAAAGGAAGATAGGAAGTATTTACAATTTGTTTTCATGTTTTCTAACTACTGGAGAATATAGAACATTCTACTACGCGTAGTTATTACTAATAAAATGTTGTGGAGGATTAAATAGTGCTGACAAATTCTTCTAACTTAATGAAGTCCATCACTTCCTGCAGTTTTCATCAACTTGGATCTTCTTTTCCAATTGGTACCAGGCAAATGTGGTGTCTTAGGAGATAGAAAGAATTATGCTGTGATGCATTTCAAATTCAAGTTATAGCTAACACTTTACTGAGAGATGGTGTATACCTCAACAGGCATTCTCTAAGCTACGCTTGTCACTGGGCATGATGGGGTTTAATGTGTCAGAGTGGGGTCTCCCACAGTGATCTTTGTGGCACACGTCTGTGCACAAATTCTAACTCAGCATCTTCTCTGACAGCACCTTGCAAAAATATTCATGAGTAAGGCTCCAAATTCTGCTAGAAGGAAGCAGCATTGTAATTTGGTGATACAGAAATGGAGCAACTAATGTTTTAGACAAGTAAGTCAAATCTGGCTAGAGGCCACATCTCTGGAAGAGCAGCCTAAAGTCCAATCCATGAAATCAGGATGCATTTAAGAAAAAGTTACCTAACATGGTTTCAGTGCTGTGGGATTCATATGTGCTCACTTTTTTGTGACCTGTTTGCAAAACCAAAACCGGAAGTCCAGTGCAAGGACAAAATTAGACATGTCGTGGGCTGAGCTCAGGTGCAACCCAGGTACAATATAGATGTTGGATCTTGGATAGATGCTGTAGATCCTAAAACTGTAATGTTTTTTCCTCAAAGATATTTGATTAAAGGAAAGGGGAATCGGGCACCTAAATCCTTCGAAGGTCTGAGAATTTGTGGAGAAGACACAGCGACTTAAAGCCTGGCAGTGAAATAGACAGTATAGTTCTAAGCATTTTTGAATGCTAAGAAGAAATGCGGATGATGCTGCCTGTCTGTAAATCAATATACCTCATACTAGCTGTGCATTGCTATTTGTTACTTGTATTACACTTGCAACTCAAGATGAGCAAATCATATAGCCTTATATACGAAGTCCTGTTTACGTGCAGTGACAGCAGATTCTGACTCAAGAACTTAATTCTGTAGATAAGAGGCAGGAAAGAATGGATGATGTGAAGGTGAATGAAGAATGGATGATGTGAAGGTCACCTTACAGTGAAGGTGACAATGATCTGACAACACGATTAAAACATTAAAATCTTTTACAGAATTGCTAACTCGTTTACCCATGGTAAGTATACAGTTAATTTTGGTTAACATAAATAAGCAGGGCAGTTCCTCAGAAGTACATTGATTCTCTTTCAAAAGCATTTGCATAATAAAAAGAAAACAAGCTATACAAGGTAAACTACATCAGCAGAATTGTTTCTAAAAGCAAATGACTTTCAAGGATTTCCAAAAGGCAGTGGGCCCTCTTTAAAATCAGTGAGATAATGTGAATGGTGGAAATTGAAAGTGGTGGGAAAACAGAGAGAGAAGAAAGCAAAAAAGACAACAAGGGAGCTATTAAATGCTCACTGATCTGGTGGTTACAGCATTTACCTGGAACGTAGTTCATTCAAGTTTGTATCCTTGCACTGTGACAGTTTCTCTATGGGAATTCTGGACAAGTAAATTTCTTTCTGTGCCTCATCTCACTTATAAAGCAAAAATTACAGTGTTATCCTTTGTCTGGGATGTGTATTCAAGGTTGTAGAGGTATGCAGAACAAGCGTTATCTTGAGCAGTAATATTATCAAGAACTACGAAGGAAAGAAGGAAGCTGCAGTTTGTTCTAGGAATCGTGGCAGCGCTCAATAATCCTGTGTCATGAACATATGTTTGTAATAGGACTTCCAATTGCTCAGACATTATGATCATAGAGGCCTTTAAATGTTCCCAACATAAAAACAAATCAGTCTTCAAACATTGCAGAGACCAAAAATAACATGAACCAAAAATAAATAGTTCATGTTCTCCCAAGGGTTCAGTGCATAATGGATAATGTTTGAAAGGTGCCAGGAATGAAATGCACATTTCATTTTTGCTGTTATATTAAACATTCCTTTTCATTGCAGTGATCCCACAATGACCTATCTCATCACAGCTTAGAAGATAATAAGATAATAGAGGAAATTAGCAAAATTTTCTGCCTTCCTGATACTGGCCCTGAAACCAATAGCACTGTTGGCATCTGGAGGCTGCACCCATTGTGTGTTACGGCCCCTCTTTTTACAAGAAGAATAAAACTGATATTTCAGTGCCATTCATCATATATAATAAACTGTGGCTCAGTACAAATGCATTGATATGCCAGTATCACACCTAAGTACTTCAGAAAATACAAGCAGTCAACTGTATACATTAGATACACTTTCTGTAATTCTTTCTATTGCTAATAATATAAGTAAGTCACCAGCTCTACTTTCCATGGGTAGTTTGACAGAGCTGAAATCACAGACTCTGTGTCGTGAAAGAGCACAATACACTCTCTGCCCTTTAAATCTCCTAACAATGTTAGAGCTGTGGCTATTGTATAGGCTGTGAATTGCCTAGCTAGAATTGTGGACCCAGGGTTCATGTTATCCCAAAATATTTAGTTACACAACCAAAGGTGTTCTGCTCACAAGGCTGTCAAGATGTCTGAGTGAGATAAATGTCTTATTTTCTGACGGTTTCTTATGAGTGATAGTGCTTGTGAGCAACAGGACTCGGGAGGCACAGAACCTGATGGGCTGTGTTACATTTTAGTGTTCTCCCATTAGGCTACACTATTTGCATGTTGGCCCACTACCGATCTGCCTCTTGATACTCTTTCCTACAACCAGGTAAGATCTAGCAATCCTCCACGTCCTCTGTGGAATGAAGCCCTATATCCCTTGTCAAGTTTTATGTTCCTTAACTTAGGGGTAGTAAGTTTGCACCACAGTTTCTCCTCAAAGGGAAACTCCTGTTCCCTGAGGATGGGTCCAGGGCAGGGGACAAACATGACACTTCTGGCAAGGCTCTTCCTTTTTCTCACCTTGCTGATCACCAGAGTGCAAAGAACCAGGCTTGAAGCTTTCCAAGAAGCTTCACGCGGCATAAATCTATCACATTTGGTGTATGTTCTATTTCTGTATTTGCTGCTCTGAATAAAATGGGGATTTAAAAAAAAAAAAAAACTATTTATTTGCAGATTACACTATCTCACGTGCTTAATCAACACATTTGAGCTGAAAAGGAATGATTCTGATATTTTGCCTGTAAGATTCAAGGTTTATAAAGAAAGCTGATGTTCTCGAAGAAAAAGTTACTCTGGAGAAGTTGGATTACAGGTTTAATCACTAGATCCCAAATAACTAAATACCCCAGAAATGTCTGTTCAAATTACAGCAGGGCCAGCTACCCTCCAGTCATAGGTATTAGTAATGCCATTAATTCTTTTTAATGCTCTTAATAATTTCTGCGTCAGCAATAGGGAATAACATGAATGCTGTAGTAAAGGCTGTTAAAGCCAGAACAGGGCTATGACAAAATGAATCAGCTTCTCGGTTTATCCAGTTTCTCTGAAATCAAGGGAGTTATGATAAGTTAAACCATCTGAGAAGCCAAGTTATGTTATGCATTGTATGATTTAATAGTAACTCTGCCAAACCTTGTTATGCTATCATAGGAGTAATAGAAAATAATAACTGTGCAGAAGGTGTTTGTTTTAGCGTGTGAATATATATTCATTCAATGGATTCACTGAATAGACCATGGAAATAGCTGCTTAAACACTGGCTTAATACTTTATGAGTGTCAACTTTTTAAGAAGCTATCTTGAGTTTTTGTAGGAATTCTCATACAAACAGTGATGCTGAGCAATATTGTCTAATTTTCTCTCCTCCTTTTATGTAATATGATCTGACAATAAAAATAAATTTAAAAAGCAAGCAAGGGAATAGGAGTATATTTGCTTTGTAAGAATTGTCTCCTTTTAGGGACTTTGCAACAAACATGTAGGTCCTTCTTTAATTAGGACAGAAACACCATGCAGGCACATTAGCCAAATGGTAGCAAAACCTTTGTAATCATTGTTTGTAGGAAGGCTTCTTCTGGTTGTTTTAGCCTTTCCTCTGTTATTATGAAGGACAATATATTTCATTTTTACTGCAAAGTGCCAGGCAAGCCAGGATATTCAAATGAACAAACCTGGATGCTTTACAACTTCTGCCCTCTTGAAATCAGATCTGAAAAATAGGACCTAAATATCAATACTGTAAGATTTTAGTTTTATATCATACATAAATCTTAACAACCCGTATTTAACAATGAGCTCAGATTTTAAACTTAATCTTTGGCAGGCTGAGAATTAAAACAGCACACAGTCCTTTTTGTCTTGTCTCCCAAGTGGCTCCTTGAAAAAGACACTGTCTGTGCCAATGAGCTTAAAAGTTTTATGGTTTTTGAAAAGCACATACAGTACTGCCTAGGTGGGCCACAGACTTGTCCTGAAAGACAAAGAGTTTTGCCTTGCACTCCAGAGCTCAGTTCTGCTTAAATAAAGTTGCTAGCTGCCTAATGAATGTTAGCTGTAATACTCCCTGTGGTCAGTGGGGCTGTTGTTTAATGAATTGCTTAATGTGCTTGATTACTGTTACTATGTGGAATGAGGGAAATAGCCAGAGAGGTTTGAAAGACCCACTAGAGAATACGATGAAAATGAATTGGATCAATAAGAAGTTTTTGCTCATCTCTGAACAACGCATTGCGTGCTGTATTGTTGGAGTTGAAGATAATGCAATTTTGTGGCTTATTGTTTTCTTTTTGTAATTCAAAAATATAAATCTTGTTTGACATTGGGTTTTAGGGCTGGCCTTCCTGGAGTTATAAATGTTCCCCTGACTCCAGTCCCAGTTACTCACACGGGCAGATAAATTAATTAGGAAAACTTTTATGCCAATTACTTTATGCCCTTGGCTTTCATATGTTTCTGAAGAGCGGCAGCTAATTAAAGATATGATTCATAATTACTGGTCGATCGAGTAGTTGAGTAATGGAATCAGGAACTGTTCCAAAAAAATTATCCATCACACCATTGCTAATTGTTACATAATACATAAGGATGTAGAATTCAAATAAAAAATTACTCACATTTGAAAGGTTCATTCAATTAGTGGGTTTGGGGTATTTTTTACAGCAATTATTATAAACACCAAGATAGTTCTCACATTCTTTAAAGATCACAGGCATTTTATAAATATTTATAATTAAATGGGAGCATAATTTCCAGAGAGTGAAGGACTCGTGGGCCTAGCTGGAGGAGAGGGTTAGCAGTATATTGAATTTATCAAAACTGGAAATCAAATCTTGGGGTCAAATTAGGGCTCAAGTGAGTTGAATATGATGGTCTCATCCTGCTGCTGTTTGCACAAGCCACAAGACTTGGCAAGAATTGCAGGCTCATTTCTAGAGAGTAGAAAAGCTGTTGCAAGTTATAACTTGGCACTGAATGGCGCACCAAAATTTTTGCAGAATTTGTCAACACTCATTTTTCACAGACTGTATTTTCTGTCCCAGTGAAAAGATCACATCAGATACTACAGCTTGGTTTAGCTGATAAAACAGCAATTAAAAAGTAAATAAATGCACACCTCCAGTGTTTACTTGTTAAGTTTGCAGATGTGCTGTGTTACCATAGCTGGAAAGGAACAACCATGACCCTTGTTCAGTAAAACACATCTACAAAACTCAAACATGGGTCAACTGAGCCTGAAAAACCACTTGGTTCAATATTACACTGGTTCCTTACATCCTAAAGTAGCTGTATGCTAAAGTACAAATATCTATACATTCTAAGCCTTGAGAATAATTCCTAAACCTTACAAACTGGGGTCAGAAATACTTGCAGTGCAAGTCTTCACAAAAGGTGTGAAGCTGTCCCAGCCAGCAGGTCAAAAGTTATCAAGAGACCACTTCAAGCTACCAAAAAAAATTTAGCTGACTCAATATTTATTTGAACTTCTTGAAGGGCCCGACCCTGAATATTCTTCATCTCTTTCATTTATTTCAGTAACTCACATCCGCAGTATTAGCTTTTTCACCAACTCCTCAATGTTTTTGTGGTATACTTGGTTGATTTTACATGATTAACTTAACCTACCACTCATTAGACATATGGCATATGGTTTGGAGGAGGATTAATAAATGTTTTGCCATGTTTGAATGAAAAATAGAAAATAAATGAAAACAAACTTCCTCTCTGCTTGCAACTCTAAATGACTGCTTATCTTCCATCCATCTGCAGGTACCATGTGCTGTCCCCCTGAGTGTCATTATGGTACAGTAGAGAATTCAGTCAAACATTTTTGTACTATAGTTGGGTTGGATTGTTATAGACATCTGTAGCAGCATGTAGGATGCCCCATCTAAATTTGAGATACAAGCATTCAGCAGAAGATTACCCCAAAGATGTGAAAGTCTGGAAAGACAAGGTGACACATAGACACAAGGCAGCAGAAAAGGAGAAGGACCAGTGGGCAATGTTTGGGCTGTTCTCAGAGTCAATGTCAAAGTCAGGACTCCCGAGGTCCCATCAGCACAGAGCTGTCCCATGACCCTGCCTCATCTTAGTCTATAAAGATGTTCAGGGGGGAACAGCTGTTTATTCTCTATTTCAAGAACCCCTCCTGTAATACTGCTGCACCTTTTATAATCGTGCTCTGGCGTTTCAGTGGTGATATCTCTGTTTGTGACTTGTGATGAAAGGAGTGGGAAAGGCTTTTCCCCTTGATGTGGTCAGCTGTGCACACGAGGGAGAGAAGAGTGACAGAGTGATACATGGAAGAGGAATCTGCAGGAGTATTAAGGGCTGCAGCTGTAGAACTAAATGCTTTTAAAACTTCAAAGTTAACATCCTAGGGAATAATAAAGTGCAAAAACAAGTAATATACAATCATGATATTATATTTGATGGGAAATCAATAGTGAACCTGGTAGCCATATTACAGTGTGTTTCTATTGTGACAGTTAGTCAGAAACAGCTTTTTAGGGTGAATGGTGACAGCATCTGACCAGCAGACATCCTTATCAAACACATACTCCTGCCCAGGAAAGGTGAGGATGATCCTCACCTGCAGCAGCACGGCAGTGTGAAAGGTCGGTCTGCAAGGCAGATGAGGACATGAAATCACAGCTAAAGAAAAGTCTCAAACCCAACACAACGCAGCCCTAAATCTCAAAATCCATAGACTAAAAAAAAAAAAAAAGAAAAAAAGCTTTGGAATGCACTAAATCTAATGTCTCCACAGAAGCTTTATTTTTATACTTTTAAGCTGCTATGCTGCTGGTTTGTGAAACATTATAATTGTATTTGCATAAATGGAGCAGGGTGAGGAAAGATATTTGAGTGTGATACGGTTAGCGGGTTTTATGGAAGTTTAATTTCTTCTCATCTTAAAAGTAGAATTAAATGATTCAGTTGCATGGACACTTGTGTGGAACTAGAAACCCTGTGGACATGTGACAGATCTCCTCAAGATGCAGCAGGGCACAAGAGCAGCTTAGTCAATGCTTTATATATTTGGAAGGAGTTCCTCTTCTTTTGTTTTTTGCTTTTTTTAATCCAAGGTAGGATAAAGCAGGTGGACTATTTTAAGACACTGCAGCCCATATCCAAGAAGCAATTTTGATTTAGATTACAAAGTGCGCATGCAGTACCCTCTGTCTTAAAAAGAAATAAAGGTTATTTTTCAGACTATTTTTTGAATTACTGTACAAATTACCTTAAAGCAATTGAAAAGGAGCTGTTTTGAATTAATGGGTGAAAAATTGCATTGAATTATTCTCATTACTAAAATAGCCATATGACTCACATTGAAAGGGAGATTTTCATATTTTGGATAAAATAATCATAGTGATGGTAAATGCTACTAGGTATCAAATTCCCCTATATTTTATATATTTTATATAAATACTTGAAAATACAGATTTATGTGAGAAAAAGCAAAAGCCCTTCAGCCATATTTAGTGCTTGAAAAGTCATGTGATCAAGATTAATTTATCTCCTGTGGTTTATCAGATCAAATCAGTAGGAGATGGACTTTCCATAAATATTTGGGGGGGGTCCTCTTCATGCATTTCACTTTGATGCATTTAAGTTTCGTAACAAAAGGTATTTCAAAATAAAAGGTAATTTTTGAAATGGGAATCTCACTTTTTTCATTGGATGAACGAAAACAATAATAAAGACAGATGTTAAGAAAATACAAGTTAATTCAGTCATGATAGCATTTTTTTAATTGGAAAAGTGTTCTTTCCAGAACAGAATTATTTTCAGCATCTTCATGGGCTTTATATGTGTTCCGTTACAGGCTTTATGGGCATGATGTGCTTTTTATGGCCCATTATATCTAGAAGATGGTCCAGCTTCTCATAAGGATGGAGCTCCACGAGGACAAAATGAAATAGAGAAAAGAGCACAAAGGTGAAAACAGATCACACGTCAACCAGAAATGCAAATGTGTTACCTGCAACCTCTGTCACTTCCTACTTCACAGCAGTTAGTACTTCTGAAGCTGGGAGGGCTGTCATTTCTGTCTCCAAAATACTTCAAACTTGAGAACCTCATGCACTAACTTTCAGGCAAACAAGTGAATATTTGTCACTTCTTGGATTTCAGCTAATTACATGCTTTCACCAGGAAGATGTTATTTATTCTACATGCATGAATTTCTTTGTAGAATAAATATTATTTGCAAAAATGCAAGATAACGTGGTTCATGCATGCCCGTGTCAATGTAATAGGCACTGTTAAGCAAAATGTACCCTCAGAGCTCATTTTGTCATCAGTTTGCCACACTTCTCATGTCAAAGTCAAGTGTCTGATGTTGCAATAGGTTCCTACTAATGTCCTAATGTACTTTACAAGCCATGAAACTTTTTCATTAACAGCAACAGCATCTGGATTGTGTCACTACAGCCAGTGAGATTTTATAAGATTATATGAAGTGTAAATTTGTTCTGCAAAGGCAGATAAGATCCATTATCCAAAAAATGGACTACATTGCCTCAGTCCCAGGTCTTCATCCACTGGTGCAAATTGAGCTGAAACCCTGCCAAACATCACATCACAGACTCTGCTCTCTGTGTTGTCTCCCACTGAGCCCAGATTAATATTCATACATAGCATTGAGAATATGTGGTGTAATACGAAAAAGATGTCTCTGGTCTGAACTTCTGAGGCCTTTTATCCTTTCCTAAGCATGGCCCACATGGCGTGAGAGCCCTGGGCACGAGTGACCGTAACAGTTCTGCCAAGGCAGTAAGATTTCTACGGGGACTGTGCCTAAACTTCCTCATAGGTGAGACAGGTCAAATGGAAGTGGAATTCTTCCCAAGGAGAAATAACTGTCTATGTTATTCTTCAAAGACAGCACAACTCAAACACAAGCAAAGAGAAAGGAGAGCGCTTCTTTGTGCATGTGATGAGTCCTGAGATACTCTCACAATTTAGGGTTGAGGGTAGCTTGCAAGTAGGTCAAAGCAATAGATGCACCTTGCAGGACCCAGGCAGATAGATTATTAGTATTATTTTCTGAAAGAAAGAAGGTGCTTATTATTACATGATTTATGCTTGAAGTTTTCCAAGCACTTAAAACAGGCTCCCCATGATTTACAAGTAAGAAGAGATTATTAGTGTCCGAGAACTTAATTGACTGCCTCCTCTCAACTGTTGACTTCAGCAGTAAATTTTTTTCCTGTTACCTGCTCAAAACAGCAGTATCTGCCCCCTTAAACAGCAGCACAGATCAAGGATGAGAAAGTTCTGTCTGTATAAATCAAAATTTGAGGCTAAAAGCCTCAATCTTGTAAAACTGGCACTGTTGGAACTAAATTGCTGGACATCTTGAAATCTCTGAGAGGCAAAGAAAATCAAAGCCAATTTCTAATGTTTTCCTTCCTAAAAGTGCTCTCATTCTAAAATGAAGAGGTGTGTGGACTATGTCAGACAGAGGTGAGGAAGATGTGCAAGCACAAAAGAGCTTGTCTGTAGCATTCGAAGTCTCCAGTGCCACACAGTCACTTTCTCTAATTTATTCAGTGGTGAATTCCAGCGAGAACTCCTCTCAGCCCTGTTTGCACACATATGTTCTGATATAAGGGAGCCCTCCTCTCTCGCATAAAAGCTGACACACAGACATATAGCTTGCACATTGTACTCTCGTACTTGGCAACCGATTGCATATCTCGGCTCCACTGTGGAAGTAATCCCCACATATGTATAATTATTTTTAATGAATTAAGTCCTTGAAGTGTGAAGATCCATAAAAATCTTTATAGTCTCCTTTGACACTTGAAGGTAAATATTTGCATTGTGCATTTCAAATTAGATATGCAACGCCTGTTAAAAATAATGGGAGTTGAAAGTCTAGTCTGTCTAATGATTTCCTTCTTGATCTTTGTGATAGTAGAGAAAATACAGAAAGCAGGCGCTTGAGTCCTCCTCTGCTCCCCTGAGGGTGGAGAGAGCTGTCGGGGAAGAGAGCATCCTTCCAGGAGAGGTGCCGTGCCAGGGCATCTGCTCAATAAATGGTCCCTTTCCCAAAGCCATCCCTGATGATAACACACACTTTCAGATTCCTCTGCATTACTGAGATACAGACTTTTTCCTCATACAACTTTTCTATAACTGATGCTGAAACATTTCTCAGGTCTGACAGCAGGAGGAGAGAAGAAGACCATGGATGCCATCACAGAGGGCTACACAAAGTCATAGGGCAGCTCTGCACATGGGAAACAGTATAAGAAAGCCAAACCTCTTGGGTTAATCCAAGTGAGGGTGGTGGGAGATCACCCAGAACACTATGCAGCCTGCTCAGCAGCAGGAATTAACCCCTGAGGAGCTTACCAGGACAGTAAGCCAACCCCTCCAGGCAGAGATTCTCACCAGCCTGCTTAGCGCTCCTCTTACCTGAGCTCACCCAGATGGCACTGTTGAGAATCAGTCCCTCTCACATCACATAATGATGGGCCATCATTACCTTTGGTAAAGCCAAAGGTCCAATTAGGACCTTTCACTGCATTATTCAGAGTTCCCAAGACAATTTACATTGAACCTCTTCCCTGATGAGGCCAAAGCCTTCCCACCATACTCTGTCTCAGTCTTCAATGGGAGGAGTGAGGTTTGCAAGTTAGTAAATGAGTTTTGTCTTCCACCTCAACTCCCAAGAGCTCTGCTGGGATACCCAATACAACCCACATCCCTGCGACCTGCCAGGTGCCACTGAGGGCAAAGTTCTCCCATGTATTTTGTCTACATGGTTAGCATCCAGCAGATAGCATCCTGTCCTTCATTTCTCCCGTAGTGTCCTTAGTTTTAGATATCACGACCTCGTCTGAGATCTTATCAACAACTATGGTCATCTCCATTGTATGCTATCACTACTGCAAAGCTGTCACAGCTATGGAAAGAAAAAAAAAAAAGTACACATTTTTACTATGATGAAAATTACATCTTCTTGAATATAGACTTCAAAAACTGAAACATCTGGTGAAACGAAATTTCTGCTATACGTAAGGATGACATGACTACTCTTCTTGACTCAAATCAATAACATAAACCTGTGATTACTTCTCCTCTGTTCGATATTTCTGAATAGGTCATGATACAGCCATCTACTGATGCACAGTGATTCATTGGCTCATGCATGCTACAGCATACAATATCACCAATTCCTAACAACAACAACAATAACAACAACAACAAAACCTAATAGAGCTACAGATGATGTAAAGAATGGCTGAAAGCTTTATTGTAGTTGACTTGGGGGGAGAGAGAGTTAAAGAAATTGTATGTCACTCACTGCCAAATGTTGCAGTTGTCTGATCCATTGCTCCAATGCACCAGCTTTGCAAGCCTTTGGCTCATCGGGAAGCTGCAGTAATTCTTGGAGGGTGGTGAAGAGGCGGGAGGGGGCTGGCAAGGGAGAAGGGGAAGAAAGAGAAGGATTAAACTGAAGCACTCCTATCAGAGCTACATTTTCCCTCCAGATAAATCCTTATTGTGTACCAAGTACCGCAAGTGTGTATTTTATTAAGGAGAGGCAGAAGGAACAATCAGAAACTCTGTCACATTGTATCACTGTGAAAAGTCGCTGTTTTTTTGGTTTTTGGTTTTTTTTGTTTTTTTTTTTTAAAGAAAGGCATGGCTGGCTGAAGCAATTTTTCACTTCTTTTTAGTATCTTGCAACTGGTTCAGGGTGCTGCAAGAAAAAGAGGTACACTGGTTCCCTGCACACTATGGTGTGAACAAGCAGATTGTACTGTAGCTTTCCTCTGTGAGTAAACCAAAGAAGTCATCATCATTTATTTCTTCTCTTGGCATAGAGAAGAATATACATATATATATATATATATATATATATATATATATATATATATATATATAGCATAGAATATATATGTGAAATTACACATTAGGCCATATACAGAAGCCTAAGTGGGTCCAATATCTACACGCATGTGCAGGAAAGGCGCTTTGTTCTTGCCTCCCTCAACCACACAGTTTTACCCTTTAGGAAATCCACAGACCCTTTCATCAGTGGCAATTGTGGAAAAATCCTTGTGAGGGTCTTGTCACCTCTTGATTCTTGACAAACAGTGGACAAAACAAAACTCTATTTGATCCGTCTTTGACATGGTACTGATCCCATTGCTGGGGAACATGCTGGGATACTGCTCAGGTAAAAGCAGTAACAACGAAATCATCAGCCCTGCAGAGAAGGATCTGGGGGTCTTGATGGATGAAAAGCTTAACATGAGCCAGCAGTGTGCTCTTGCAGCTTGAAAAGCAAATGGTATCCTGAGCTCCATGAAAAGTGGCCAGCAGGGACAGGGAGGTGATTGTCCCCCTCTACTCAGCTCTTGTGAGGCCCCATCTGGAGTACTGTGTCCAGGTCCAGAGCCTCCAATACAAGAAAGGCAGAGAACTGCAGGAGAGGGTCCAGAGAGAAACACAAAGATGACTGGGGGACTGGAGCACCTCCCCTACGAAGACAGACTGAGGGAGCTGGACTTGTTCAGCCTGGAGAAAAGAAGGCTGCGGGGTGACCTCATTGCAGCCTTTCAGTACCTAAAGGGAGCCTACAAACAGGAGGGGAATCAACTCTTTGAGAGGGTAGATAACAGCAGGACAAGGGGAAATGGCTTTAAGTTGAGGGAGGGAAGGTTTAGTTTGGATATCGGGGAAGATCTTCATGGAGAGAGTGGTGAGGTGCTGCAACAGGCTGCCCAGAGAGGTTGTGGATGCCCCGTCCCTGGAGGATTTGAAGGCCAGACTGGATGGGGCCCTGGGCAGCCTGGTCTAGCATTAAATAGGGAGGTTGGTGGCTCTGCATGTGGCAGGGGGTTGTAGATTCATGATCCTTGAAGTCCCTTCCAACCCTGGCCATTCTGTGATTCTGTGATTCTGTGTAATAATTATGCTTCGTCTCTCACTCTGATACCAACTTTCACTGAACGCTACATCTAAGTTGTGACTAAGAGGTACCATTTTGGTAGATCTCAATCAGAACATACCGGAACAAATTGAGATTTACTCTTCTTTTGTGTCAATTCCTCACTCTTTTTCAAACAAGAAATATGATGCTTCCAATTTTACTGATTACTAGTTTCAGTGTCAGTATTATCAAGGCAATGATAGGCTCCATACAAATATCCTCTTAATGTTATTTTCCTTACAAAAGTGATACCTGACCTGAGTTTTTTAGAGACGGTGTAGAAGAATAGATCATATTTTTCTGCAGACACTACCTAGTTCCCTAGCTAGCTGCTTAATTTCATGTAAATGAGATCCTTCATCCAAAGAGCACCGCAAGACTCTAATACTGAGCATTTTGCCATCCTTTCTTTGTCAGGATTACTATACATTTATGTTTAATTTATTCAGTCCTTCATGTCAGCAAAGCTGATCCTAGAGTTAAAGCTTAACTTTCTGAAGACGTGACTGGTGTGTACAGGAAAGGACAAAAATGTGTGTCTGGCTGTGTACGACTATGACTAAGCTTGATTGGCCTCTTTGTGCCCTCCAGTAGTAAGGCTGGATTCTTGCAATTGTGCAGCCCCTGTCATTGTTGCATAATTGAAGGACTGACAGTTCTCAAGACTTCATTATTATTTTTATTAGTAGATCTGCTGGCACTGACAGTTTTTTCTCATACTCTTCAAATAGGCTGGATGCTGGCAGCTGAGAATTCTGCATGACAGTTTGCATTGAAGTATCAGGATATTTTTCATGTCAGTACAGAGAGAGGAAAACTGTCAACAGGAATACAAAGCAGGTCCTCAGAAATGGTTTTATATGTCTTAGTTTATTTCAGATTTGGTGCTACTTTGATTTTTCATTTGCAAATCGTAGTTTTAATTGTACGTGAGCAAAGGTTATTGTTAAAACTGTAAGCAACAAGAAGAATGTAATTTATGTAAACAATTGCATAGTAAGAGCAATAAGCAATGGGAAGAAGTTTCCTGATTCATAGCTAGCTTTCTTTGTTTAGGTCACCACTAGAATGGTTTCATCTGAGCCCAATTTTTTTTAACGGTTCAGTACTGAATGATGTGAGATCATGAATGGCCTTCTATATTCCTTCTCCATAAAAGAGGAAGCTGAGCCCAGACAGATTATTTTTGATGTGGATCAAAAGCAAGGTCTTCAAGGATATGTGGGGAAACCTTTAAGGTTGTTTAAAAAGCGTACTTAAAACAGAGGAAAGATTTTCCTTGACTTTGCTGTCATAAAAAATTGCATTGAACATGACTAGCAACAAAACTCTTGGTGTACAGAGAGCAGGACTTTCAGATCCTGAACACCCAGCAAGGAGCAAGTTGTGTTGAACACAGAAGCAGAGATGTGGCTCCTTGGCAGACCTCATGAGTGGTGATGCCAAACTCTGAGCTGAATTACCAATGGGGAATCAGTAAGTGTGAATAGCCTCAGCTAGAATTTAGAGGTCTTCCTTTCTGAATGACTAAGTGGTGCCTCTGTAGCACGGCAGAGCTTTTATAAAATCAACTATTCAGAGACACAGATTGATTAATTAAACTCACTAACGTGGATGTGATTAAAAAACATACTGTCAAAGTAAGAGGAGAAATATGAAGAAGAAAAAATTGCAAGTAACTTATCATTATTTGCATGAAATCATTGTGAGTTCACACAAAGGGTTTATTGAAAGCACATTGGCCAGATCTTATTGATGATTATGGATTTTCTGGATATGCCTCAAAAATAGCATTTTCACTCATAAATAATTGCTTTTTTTTTTTCTCCCAGCCATTTTTATAATTTGATTATCTCTATAGCTCCTGTAGTATAAGCTACTTATTGAAAAATTCAATAGTCACATCAATTTTAAAAGTGTTAGAAATAAAGCAAAAAATCATCTGATATTTCAGTTTGCATTTAAATACTCTAGATTTTTTTGGAGTTCTGTTTTGTTCCTATTATTTACATTGTAAATTGCAAGTCCTCAGAACCGTATATATATGCATAAGTGGTTGATGGTTCTTGGGGGTCTGCCTACCCAAGCATTATTTGTGTGGACAGATCATGACTGCTCATTGAACATTATGACTGGCCTCTAGCCTCTGAATCAACAGCCACAAAAAAAGGCCTTCATGCACGTTTCCAGGCCCAGTTTCAAGGTCAGCACATCCGTGCTTTCAAATCACTGGAGGCTTTCACCTACCGTGTTTATAACTATTTGAAAACAACTCCCTGAACAATAACTGACTGTGATCTTTTCTAGTTCCTGGAACAAGTCTAAGGGGAAAAATGGTGGTGAGCTCATATTTAACAGTTATTACAATCTATCTACCTGATCTATTCCTCAACGAGTTGAGCATCACTGCGCAGTCTTATTCTCATTTTCCCTCCATTCTTCAAGATTTTTATAACGTTGAAGGAAGTAAACGTTTTTTTGCTTGGTGGTAGTTTGCTCTGAGGACTTATCTTTTTCAGATGCTCTAAGTGCTAATGAAACTGAAAAGAAGAATTAAGATGATTTAAACTTTCCCTTTATTGTTCTTAAATATTTAAATAGCCTTGTCAATTCACATCCAATGTCTGCTATAAACATGCTACCTGAGCTCCAGTGTTGAAAACAGGAATCTCTGCCAAACGAACAGGACTAGGAAGTACAGCAAAATATGTGTAAATGTATGAGATAAGGACTATCATTAAAGAGAATTGTACTGGTACTGTTGCAGCTGCTTTTCCTTTGTTATAGAGTAAGATTTCCCATTGCTAGAACTAACTGCCTAAGACATAGTAACCAGAAAAATGAAAACAACAAAAAACGTCATTTCTAATCTAGCAAAAGGGCTTTTTGTAAATCTAAAAATCCTTCCAGGTCCTTCTAAAACTTTAAATAAAAATTTATCTCATTTTGACATTCTGATAGAGAAATTATAGTATTGCTTGCAAAGATAAGAGATGGAGTAAATTAAGTACTGTAGAAGCCAATTCTTCTGCAGAACAATAAAATACATGCTATTCTTACACAACTGTCTGTCTGTATGGTCAAGAGTGAGTGCTTGCTCTTCAGTGTATGGGACTCTCATAGTTTGAGATATGGCCTACATATTCATTTGTATCTCTAACATTTAGGTGCTCACTCTCTAGAGGGAATAAGCAAACGGGAAGAAAGAATCAGGTTAACACACCCATGGAGACTGCGCACAGGTAGATCACCCATTTCCCCATTCTCCAGTCAACCTCAGATTTATTTTTTCATTTCCTTGTATATGCGTATATATAGAGAGTCATGTAGGTAAGTAGATACAGATAGATGAAGATTATAGATTACATTAAAAATGAAGCAACTATATACATCTGTCATGTACGATCACTTTGTATTTATACATGCATATATGTAAAACAAAATGACAGAAATGTAGATAGAAAATGATAGCATTCATGTATCCCGTGTAAAAAAACATGTGTTGGTTTGTTTTTGTTTTTTGTTTTTTTTTTTTTTGTCAACAGGTCTCCCCAAAATAGTTGTGCAAATGGTTTGTGTCTCTGTCATGAAACCAGGGGTAATTAACATATGCAAAACACTGTAGTCCTACCAGAAGCTACTCAGCCCTCCCCTGAAATTTAGGCTGTATTTATTTACAACAAAATAAAGTGGGCCCTTCTGGAAAGAAACATAGCTTTGTGGCTGCACCAATGCTGTCGCACAGATGCTTTAAATCTTTTATATCTCCCAGACCTCCAGGGGCTGGTGTTGGATAGTATTGAGCCAGGACCAATAAATAATTTATGCTAAGTAGCAATTTAGTTGTTTGGCTTGGGGTAAAGAAATCCAAGAAATTCATAAATAAAGTTCCCATTTTGCTGTGTTCCAAAGTTAATTTATGTTACTCTGCAATTAACTAACATAAAGGTGAAAAAATATGACAGGCCTAAGGTAGAAAATAAAGATCATAAATCTGCTGTATCTTAACTAGTGGTGCTTTAGTGGTAGTTGGTTCTCGCACTGGGTTTCCTGTTCATCTAATTCACCCGTATTTGCTTGACCCAGAAAAATGTAGTAATTGATTTCTAATAGTTCTCCTTTGAAATAAACAACCAAATTCAACATTTTCAGTTCTGTTTGTTGAACTAGAAAGTAGGTACTAGATTTTGGCAGATGCTTTGGAAAAATACACAAAACACGAAATGTATAATGTGGGGAGAAATGCCAGTCAATGGTAATTAAAAACAGCCATAGTTATTGGTTTATGTGCTTTATATATACATACACATTGCACTTACAGACAAATGCTTAGGACCTTGGTGTGATACATGCATTCTTCCCATTGACCTAATACCAATATTTCCTACCAAGGACATAACTTTCCTTCTGCATCGTTCATTAATGTATTGACACTGTGTACTGCTTAATAGGACACTCTTCTAAATGTGAAAAGTGTGTAATAGTTACTTCCTTTAAATACCATCACTGTACCTGGAGGAATAAAATCATACAAATATCTTCTGGGTGCAATATGTGAAATGCAGGATGCAATATGTAGAATGCAGTATACTTCAGTCTACTCAAGAGTTTGGCAAAAGACTGGATTCAGTTTTTTTTCAGGTCAAAGGGCTATACTTGTGTTTTCTGCCTGGAAATACCCTCTAAGCTGCTAATCATAATATTTAGCAAAAAATCACGGTTTCTTTTGTTGCATTCATAATGTTGCAGTTGCCCATCTCCTTAGTGGGGCAGAAATAGAGTAAAATGATGCATGCCATTAATTTCAGAGGATTTCTCCTTCACAAGAAGTATTCTGATATTTACTTCTACTGAAACAGATTCTCGACGATCCATAAATACAGAAAAACTGAAATACGATCATGCAGAGAAGAACCAAGACCTCTGCTCCTCTAAAGCAGTGTGCAGTCACTGATTTCAGTGAAGCTACATTGATTCAAAGCAGTTTAATGCCTCGTACTTTTGACTTTAAAACTCATCTTTGCAATTACTAGTAGTTTGAACAAGTCCATTCAACATCTTTCCTTTCAGGATGCAAAGAAAGGGAAGCTTTTTCCTCCCCTCAGTTTCACTCCTGCAGAGTACAGTGTTGCAAGCATCCCTCGCTGAAATCAATGCCTTCTTATAACTTCAAGGAGCCTGCGAGCTTCAAACCTGTTCAGAGGTGAAGTGGCAAGGAAGAGTTCAGACTCAGACGCTCGGATACATGCATGCTGTGGAAAAAAAATATCGCCGACCATTATCCAAAAGGGGCTGGTTATGAAAGAGGTTGCATTTGCTGTGATAATAGGACCAGAGTATGCTGTACTATCTGCTGAAATATTTGTTTTCTTTTTCTGGACGCTTCTGCATGATGAAGATGAATTTACCTCTTTACTTCCTGAGATAAAAAGAAAATTACATGATTGATTTCTCTTTTAATTGCAGCCTAGACTATCTCAATTTCTGACTCTCACTTTTAATTGTGTTGCAGGCAGTGCTGTCTTTGTTGGTGGGACAGAGCAGCTGTGGGATGTAGCCACTGGAGTGATTATACGGCACCAATTATGCAGTGATTATACACTCCTTTCCCTCTGTTTAAGAGACTACGAACCACAAGGCCTGGGCCCTGGAGGAGAAGTCCTAAATTCTCAAGGAATCTACTTTTAAGAAAAAAAAATCAAATTTGAGTATTTGGAAAAGACTCTGTAATTTATTTAATGGAAGACAAGGTGTGAATCTGCTCATTAAAATTCGTAATGAGATGCATCTGGCATCTTAACACTTCTTACTATTCAGCAAATAGACTTTTTTAAAGGCCATTTTGCTCTTTCTAGCAGGACTACATGACACAGAAAAAGGGTTTTGAATTGCGGAAATGAGAATACATTTTCAAGTCTATTACCTCCAATTTCCAATCATTAAACGATTCAGTGGGAAAGTCTCTGTTTTAACTTCAGTGACCTCCAGCAGGGATGCCAAGCCAAAGTGACTCTTGAAGTCCTACAATTTTTAAATATACATTTAGAAACAAACAGAGGAACAACTAAACAGCAATTCAGCTTGTCTGCACCTGTCTGACTCACATCAGATTTCAACCAAAGTAATATTTCCTCTAAGCAGCCACTTGATATTGATTAGCTCAGGTCTGTTCTTCACTAAACTGGACTCCCTCTACCTGGGAGATACCCATCACACTGTAGACTCAGTAAAGAAGCCAAGGCCTGGTGAAGCAAAGAACTCTCCACTCTTTGGGATGACCTGCCTCTTTACTTCCACCACACTGAAGGTTTTCGGTGGCTCAAGGCACATTTTGTATTTCACTGTCTGCTTCTCAGTCTCTGAATCTGCCAGAGGCTGACGCTCTATATTCGCATTCTCAAAGTAAGTCAAAGTTAGGAGGACTGAGCAAAACAGGAAAAACATTTCCACATTTGCTGATCATTACAATATTTTGCAGTTGCTTTTGCTGTACAGGAAAGTTAGTGCAGTTACTCAGAACTATAACAGATTTGTACAATATCCCCCAATACCCCACATCTATTCAGTAACTAAAGAGGGAACTAGATACATAAATATCACTTGGTGCTATCAAATCAACCTCAATTAATAATATTAAAAGGTGATTGTTGTTCTAAATGCTCAGAAGCATTTGTGCTACTTTCACAGCATCTGCTTGGGACTCATTAGCAAATATTTAATTAAACAAAAACATTCCTTCCCCTTCTCATGTGATATTACTCAAATAATTAATTCATTTTTTTAGTTCCCTCTCATTGCATCCTCCACTTCCATTTTCAGTATTTAAATAAACACTGTACATCCACTCTTTCCAGTAAAAAAAAAAAAACAAAACAGTTTTGTTTGCTGTACAGCATGGAGTATGCAACTTAAGCAGGACATCTCCTGCAGAGATCATTAATCACTGTCCTGTTGAGCAGTAGTATTCCAGGAGCTGGGCACATGTGTTTGAGCTGCCCATCATCCGTAGACAGTTTGGCTGCTTACACAATGGTGCCTACATCACTGGAGGACAGGATAGAGACTAAGCCTCACTTGCAAGGGCCCATGAAGAATGAAGAAAATTGTTGTTTACAAATTCACATAGGTGTATTTAATTCTTAACGTGTTCTTATTAAAAGATAAATGCTTTCCTCTGTGTATTCTACATCTGCTGGGGGTAGAATCTTAACCCAGTTGGAGCCAATGGAAAAATGTATTGAAATAAGTAAAAATCACTGTCAGGATTCCATGTATGGGAAGAATTGTTCTCTGTTAGGCGTTGTGCTACCATTTTTCATTGGTGTAACTTTGTGTTTCACACTTTTGTTTGCAATTATAACACTAACACTTCCAGTATTTCGAGTGAAAAGCATATTTCTGCATTCATATTTTTGCTCCATATTAACCATAGTCCTGTTTTTCTTGTGATTGTATATTCTAAAATCAAGACAAGAATTTTTAAAGCATTGAAAGTACTTTAACTGACAAAATGTATGGTTTTCATTTTCCCTCATCTAAAAAAAATAATGAAAAGCTGTGGAATATTTTTAGTGATATAAAATCTGAAAAGTGGGATAATATATATTAATAAAATATGCATTGTAGATGAGGTATCCTTCACAGCTGCAACTAGCCATAGAATCCATTGATATTAAAAGTGTAAAAGACTTCCACATCAACCCATTCACATCTCAATACCCAAACATCCACATCAAAACTTAAGGACTCATTCTTATTTGTTGAATTCAATTTAATTTTTTTCTTTTTTTTTTTTTTTTCTAAATTATTTAAAACCTAAAAAGAGACTATCAGAAGCTATGAAGTCATACAAAAAGTGTTCATGAAGCAAGAATTTTCTCTAGTCCAAATTTAAGAATATAATAGTTAGCCCTCTATTCTAGGCCAATTTGTTTCTTATAGTCAAAAATGAAAGGGAAATCTCTTTGGAGAAGGATACAGAATATCCTAATGTCTATGTAAGTGAGAGGAGCTGCCTTCTCAAAGTGTACTTCCATCTGCACTGATTACAATTAATCCCTGGTTAACTAAGCTTGGCCAGGTACCAAATCTCTGATGGCTAAGCGTAGCAATGTATATTCTGTTCAAAGCAACTTTCATTGTGCAGGCCTTTTGGAAATGACTAAAAATAATTGTAACAATACTTCTGCAGTCTTTCAACAGATACCTCCCTGCCCTTTTTTATTGTCCTTTTTTATTTATGGGTTTTTCTGAATTACTCAAGCAGACAGAGGTTGGATTAGATGCTCTCTCCTTTCCTTTCCTTGGGTTTTTCTGCAACTCTGTGATCTTCAACCATTTTCTCTTAGCTTCCCTTAGTGTACAAGCAGCTGTTTAAGCCTTACACTGCTGTTTCTTTTTCCATCACAGTAACATTAATCACTGAAGAGTGCAGAGCTCTTCCTTTCTGCTGATGATTCTAGCCATTGATGCCTAGCTCAGATTGAATGCCTGATCTTTAAAGGCCTACAGCAAATGAGATGCCCCCCAAACCCATTACCCCAGTGCTCCATTTGCCCTGGCTTTCCAGGAGAAAAGTGAAATGAGTCTCACCAATATTGTACACTAAATTCCTAATGCAGAAACCTCTAAAAGAAACCCAGATTCATTATTGAGACAAATACATCTGTTGTATTTGAACTTTTTATTTGTATATGTAGAACTGTGGCTTTTTTTGTTTTATTAAAACGGAATCCTACTTACTCGTTTCCTGAAAGTATATTGCCTAAAATTTTTGACAAAAATATGAAGGTCATCCTACACTGCATTTGGATTCTTCTAACAAAGCCATGACACTGAGATAGCAAAATAAAATCGATTTTCCTCTATTTTCCTCTTCATGAGCAACAGACACATGCAGCTGTCTATGATAGAGCCCATATTTTAAAAAGATATTTCTGATGGACCTTCAAGGTAATTATTTAATCATGCCCACCTTTAATAATGTTATTGTTGTTACTCTATTTATTTATAGCACTAAGAATCAATCCTGAAAACTATTCTTTTTTCTTCAGACCTTGCTGTATATGCTCAACACATTGTGAATCTGAGCCATTACTTTTTGTAAATGGAAAGGGTTGTGCCTTCCAATGCATTTTTTACCTCATCAAATTCGTATATATTACACTGCAAAATTCCAAGTCTTTCCCAGTCTTTCACAACTCAAATGTATTTCTTTCATTTCCTCAACTTTGTCATAGTAAATTCTGCTTTTTTTTTTTTTTTAATGTAATTCATAGTTATAACACAGTCCAAAATTTGGGCCATTATTTGTCTGGACTCTTCCCTCTCATTTATCATCATTTTCTGCTATGTATCCGTCCAGTTGTCTTTTTCTTTCCTTTAATTTCTGTTTCATGGTCCCCAGATAGAGAATGAAATATTAGGTTTGTCAAGCGTATATCATTGTTTAAATGCCTGGAGATGATGGGTTAAACAGCCCAATCAATGAAACAAACCTCCAGTGCATTGCAGCTACTGCAAGTGATGTTCCCTCTGGCTGTTTAAGACCTACCAAGTCAATAACCTATTAATATCATACTCTGCTAGGGTCAGTGCCAAACAAGTCACACGTCTTTTCAAGGCTTTCTGCTCATGGATGGATTAAATGAAGGCTGTTGATCCTTTGGTGGCCTTAAAAAAAGATGTGTTTTTTTAATCTTCTTGTGAGATTAAACCTTGTTGACTGTGAAATAAATTAAAAATTAAAAATGGATCAGATAGCTCTTACTGTAGCTACATAAAATTGTAGCATAACGCGAACCACACCATCAGTAATTCGCACGGAACCATCGCTCCTCTCAGAATCTGATTATATTTTACTGCTATAGACTGCAAAATAACAGTCAGCAAACATAACACTTACTTTGCTCTCTGTCTACATTGTGAGAAAATGTTTTATCCTACCCTTGAATATAGCAAGGTTCAAAGTCTTCATTTTTTATGATACATCCAAAGTAGAATCACAGAGTACAAATAGATAAAATGCCATTTAAAATACCATTTAGTATCACCATTTACAGTCAGTTATTTTCATACAAAAACTTTCCAACATAAAAACTTAGGTCTGAATTTTACCTGGGCTGTATTCTGAGGCCACAGAATCTCCCAGCCCGAATGTGTTGAAAACTTCTTTTCTGCTATATCAAGCTGTAATTCACTGCATGAACCTGAAGACCTCACTATGATCTTTTAAAATGGTTAACAAATAAGTATGCCAACGTAAGAAATGTTGTTACGCTGCTTGAGACAGTAACACTCAGTCTGAGCTTTCTGAACTCAAGGTACTGGAGTATTCCTAGCTCAAAAAGAGGTGGCTTGAGCAAATGATAAAAATAAATATTCTACTCATACCCAACTAAGTTCGAATCCAGAAGGACCTTCTCTCTGAAAGGGTCTATTGGAATAATTGGTACTCAGTTTACACCTGTGTTTTGTATTGGATTGTCTACTCCCAAGGCTCTGTTTTCTCATTCTGGAGAACAAAAAATTTTTCAGACTTTCTTGTCATGAGAAAGTTGTGGCATAATGACACTGGGTAAATGTTGAAAGGAGGCATCAAGAGAGAACTCACCACCCTTTCGTATGCACTTAACAAACCTGTCGATTCAAGGTGGTTAGCAGAAAATTAATCATCTTCTCACAGGTTCTTCATAAGGTCACAGAACTAAGTAGCCTGGGTTGCTGCACACTGTGCCATGTTCAGACATTTGCTTTGGAGGATTTCTGTTACACCTGTATGTGCAACGGGCATTTTAATTTTGTCCTGGGAGAGTCCTATCTTACTGGGTGCAGGTATAAGGGAAGCATCAAATTCTGGTACTAACATCATTTTTAAAAGACAAGAAATTAAAGTCTCTCATTTGGTAATGTTGGTTTTCATCCAAGATGTCTTAGACAGAAATGAATGATGAGGCAGGGAGAATGAGTTGAGAGTTGGTACAAATTCGTTCTGAGTCCAGGTCTTAAATCTGATACGTATTTGAGAAAGTGAAGGTGAAAGTGTCAGAAGGTTGGAGCTCAGTCCTTAGAAGATGGTGTCCAATTCTGTTCAATACAGCAAAGCATTACAATCATATGATGTTTAATGTGAACGAATTTCACTGGCTTCAGGAATGAATGCTGAATAAATGTCAAACCAGTGGTTAAGGACTCCTTGTAAATATCCTTCAAGGCTCAGCTCCTAATTAAAAATATATATATAAGAAAGAAAACAGATTAACACAGAAAAAAATAAATAAACAGCACATTCAGTGTTCTCCTCACACAAGAATTTACACAGGGTTCAAAATAGATTGGCCCAAATTAAGCAGAAAAGAAAGAAAAAGTACCTATCTACTCCCTGATTATAAAAGAAGAACTTCAGGGGCTCGCAGTAAAGCCTTCTGGCAGAAAGAAACTTCAAAATCTTTCCTTTTTTTCCCTTAACTGAGAACCCCCTTTGAAGTACACTGCAAAGGATTCTGCCTGTCCCCAGAAGCCCTGTGCAGTGCCGCTAGCCATCAGCTCCCACCACTTCTGAATTAACATCCCACAGATGCTCTGAAGGAGAAGCACACCTACATTTCCTAGCAGATAACTTATTTAGTATACGAGCTCCTGTTACCCACCAGGCCAAAAGAAAAATCACCGTACCCCTTTGGTATTATCCCTGATCCCCAAGAGAAAGGATCAGCTCTTCCATGAAACATCAAATAACACATTGCAGGCACAGTGGATTTGTGTGCATGTGACTAGGTTGTGTAATTTACACAAAACTCTGTGGTAGAGTTTGGGGCCATGTCCTTCACTGCTAGGAAGGTTTGCCGTCTGCATCCCTCCAATCTTAGCATTCAGGAAAGCTTTACAATGCCCAAATTTCTTCCCGTTTTTTCAGCTGTACTGGAAGATTAGTCCCTCTCTCAGCACTTCCACTTCTGATTATTAGCTTTGCAAGGGCAGCAGTACTCAGTACTCATGGGGACTTACTGTTGGGCTGCCCTTGAGAGGCAGATCTCTTTGAGACCCACAGTGAGGACCTACTCAAAAGAAAAACAAAAACTATGAAATCTAAATAGGCCAACTGTTCATCTAGCCCAGTTCCATTTGCTGCAGGAAAAGCCATCAGGATGGACTTTTAGACAAAACAGTGAGATCAGTATCAGGATATTCATATCTTGACTAAATATCCTTCTCAGATACAAAGTGTCAAAAAGTGACAAAGTTCTGGGGCATAAGATATGATTGACTTATTCCTGGCCTGACACAGAAATATTTATTTTAGGACAGTTAATTGATACTAGTACCAGGTTTTACATGAATAATAAATCCTTTTTGTTCAGATCCTTCCAAGATATCAGCCTTAGTAGTGTCTTGAACTATAGCCAGTAGAAATCTTCTCCGCTAATCTAAGGGAGCAGGAAAATCCTATTTCTAGTGCTGTGTGCCTGCTACATTAAAGGAGCAGAAAGCATACTCTGAATATCTGTACTGAACAGTCAGGAAGGTCAACTGAATGATAGCCAGACTTCTCTAAGTGGAAATCTCTGTGCTCTTCCTAACTGCACAGGTGTTTTCCGGGTCATCAGAGAAGAAACAAGTAAGGCACTGCAATGACTCTTCATTATGCACTCTCTGGAGCTTGGGACCTCTTCTGTTATAGCTTAGCTCTACCACCAAGCAGCAGGTTAATGCTGAGAAATATTAGATGAAGGTCTGCACCTAAAATGTTCTCTACCTCTCAATCACTGTTGCCTTTACACCAAGGAGTATCTGTGAATGCGAGTACTGGTAGTTGAATCACATCTTGTAATAACTTAATACAAAACCATTTAGTCATTTCGTAAATTCTTGATGGCAGGAATCCCCAAGTAGCATTCTCTCAAACACTACAGGCTCCCTCTCTTCTCATTGCAAGTCAGTGACAAGTCCCTCATGCCTCATCTTGCACTCCTTTCCCCAAACAGCTGGCACTCAGTTCCCACAGGCAGTCAGAGTCACAGGGATTTAAGAGCACAGCAATATTCCTTTGCATCCCTTCAAGGCTCTGTGTTTTCCAAATATTGCCATGTCCCTTTGCTGGGATGAAAGCCAGGTACACGCAAGCAGCTGAGATCTACTGCTGGTTCCCTTTTGTATGTTATTTGTCAAATCCATTAACTGCAATCCCAATCAGGCAGAACTAAACCTGCCCTGAAAGTGCAATGCTATTTCCAGTAAGATGAAGACGATGAATGATATGTTTATATGGGCTGTTTTTCTTGATCACAGAGCTTAGTTCAACATGTTGAAGTTTCGCTTTTGATCCCTGCCTTCTCCCCTGCCTGCTGCTTCCCCTCATTTCTGTGCAGCATTGCATCTTCCATACTGGCTTCTGGACCCTTCAGCAAAGAGCTACAAGGAAATAAGGAACACAACAGCAGCATTCAGACAATCTGTTAATCCCATCATTAAAGACACATCTTCTCCTTAAAGCTTTTCATATCTGAAAGAAAAATCTTTTATCCATATTTCAGGAAAATAACTAGCATGTAGTAAGAAGTACAGTGTGAAAAAGGAGCATCTGAATCCATATACAAATAGCACACATTACTTTGATTTCCCCCTCACTTTAGAGTTATCTTCATTAGTCTTCTGTGTAATTCCTAGCATTGTCAAAGTTTTGTTTGTTGTTTTTTTTTAATCTGTTTATCAGACAGAGAAATATGATAAAATGAGCTTGGAGGCAGGCTCATAAATGAAAATCAAAATAAATTGTGAACAAACCAACAATATTGAAACTTAATTAAAAGTTGATTGACTGAGGATATTTAAATAGCATGAATAAATGTGTTATCACATTCTGATCCAGAATGACCAGGTTTGATTTCTGTTAAAGAGTTCAATTTCTTCTGATCTGTGTTCTCCAAAACAAGAAATGCTACAACTGCATGGTTTTCTGCAAGAATACCATGGCATTCTGTCTTTTCAGAATACAGTTTCCTTATTCCAAGAAATCACATATTAGTATCCCATCAAGCAAAATGCATCTATGGTTTTTCAGGTCCTCCAGAATATTTTATGAACATAATGCAGGGTTCCTAGAGATCATTAATGCTGGCCTCTTTTATGCACAGTTGAAGTCAGTGTAAATTTTACTGTGTGTTCATTGCAGATCCAGTACAGCTTAATAGCCAGTGGCAAAATGGAGCATTTAAGAAAAGCTGTAACTTCATCAGATAAACAATCTCTCCTCTCTCTACTTCCATATTATTACATGGTGGAAATCTAAATAAAAGTTAGCAAAACTTTCTGCTAGCATGCAACTCCAAGCACGAAACAGACATCAAGAAGGCTTGTTTGATCCACAGTATTTTCTTTTCCATTCTGCAATTCAGTTATGACGTTCTTAGGGAGATGCTATTAAACGTCAGTGTTCTAGAAAGGAAAGGATTGGCAGATCTCTCTGTAAGAAAGGAAAAATAAAAACCCTCTTTCTAAGAACTAAACAAAATAAAGATGTTTCATCACTGTGTCCTCTGTCCTACCTGATGCTGGAATTTCTGCACAGTGAAAAGTTTTATTTTGAGCACCCTTGAAGGTTCCTGGGGTTAAGGTTCTGTTTGTACAAGGAAAAACAGTTGACATTTCAGTAGAGGGTTGATTAAAACTCGGCTGGGAAAATATTTATTGTTCACCTTGTCCAGAGACTAGAGTCTTTGTTACAGTCTTCTCTCTGACATTGCTCTGCCAAGGATGGCCAGGAGACATGGCAGTCAGTGTCCCAGGAGTTTGACACTGAGAAATGAGGTCTGAGTTTCTTCATCCTGTGCCAGTGCGGTTAGTGCTACTCTGCCATTCAAGGATACTTTTTTCTTCTTTCCTTCTTATTCCTCCTGAAAACATAAAAGTGGGACCAAAGCACAAATAAACTCAAGGAATTCCAACATCTGCTTGTTTAGGCATTTGTCTACAAAGGAGAAAGGACTAAAATAGGCGGTTCTAATTAAATATCTCAAGAGAGTAAGCGCTGTGGGAGACACGTGACTTCCCAAATACAAGGAACAAAATTAGGTCACTTATCATGAAAACCTAGACAGCCTGTGTGCCCAATGCACGTGAGAGTTCTAGTCCTGGACTTCTGGTCTTCTTGAGAATGAATAAGAAGGATCTTCTGTGCTAGTACAACTTTGTCCTCTTGTTCTGTGCTTTAGCTTCCAGGATGATACAGATGGACTTTGCTTCAAGATAACCTCTGGCTTGCAACTTTACAGTGATGGCATGGTTGTGCATGTCATGACATTATATATGCCATTATATATACTCTGCATATTGTTTCATTGAAAAACAATAAAGAAGAAATCAGAAGAAAACAATATTTATACTATGACCTTTCATAAATGTTCTTGTCAACAAATATCACTAATATATTATTTTAATTGCAATTATTTTTGTTATGTACAAGTTAAAGGAGCACCTCAGAGAAAAAGCTGTGTCCACAGGACTGGCTGTGAGGTTTGGAATATCCAGGGTTGTTTGCCGTTTTATCTCTTCCTGGGCTTTATACTCAACAGATTTTGATATGATGTCCTCCTTGTATTAAAAAGGAAGTTGTTTCTAAGTGTAATGTGTATAATGACACCACTTTCATTGTAATGCAGAATGGAGAGCTTCAAGTGTTTGCGACACTTTAGCCAGTTCCTTTCAAATTGAAAACAGAGAGCCATTCTGAATGCAACCTGCTTGGTTCAGCCACCAATCTTGTGGCTGACATCTCTCCAAACAGCACAGTGATCACCAAAGTTGAAGAAACTTCAAACAGAACTGCTCTTCAATGCCTAAAGTTTTAAAAGTAATGTACAAATGGTGATTTCTTTCATAAATCGCATTAAAGCAAAAGATTGGTTTTCCTAGGGAGAGAAGCATGGTCATTTTTCACAAATCGAAAGCATCTGGTCCAAACAGAGCAATGCATTTAATATATCACTATTTTATTCATGTCATTTGTAAACAGAAAAACATCCTTGGCAATGTCAGTATTTTTTCTCTTCTTGTGCCCTTTAAAAAATGTGTATAAATTAAGCTTCTCTCTGTAACTGTGAGCTCAAACTGAAGGGCAAAGGACCCGCTGAGGCAAGGTGAGGCGCTGCATTTTCACACCCAAACCTCACCAGGGGCAGGCTGTGCAGATTGGACCCTAAGTGTTCCCATCTTTCCAGAGGCACAAAGCTTGTTCAGAAGAATCACTGGGAACTCTCCCAGACTCATGTTAGACTGTTCCTCTTCCAGCTCAATGCATGATACCCATGTGGGAAAGAAATCTCCCATGAGAGACCAAGAGCCCTGAACTCTTCAAAGCAGCACAGTGCCAAATGCATGCAACATGTACAACAAGGGCTATAAAAGTAGCCAGATGCCATGTGAATATTCTGAACAGAGTCACCATCTATTTTCCTGCTTTCTGGTTTTCGGAGAATAGTGTCCAGACCCCAGAGAGGAGCTTCATAATGCATAATACAACATAAAAGATGAGGCAGCCTTAGTGAGAACGTTTCTAGCACAGTGTTCTTAGGATCTGTTTTCTGCTCATTGTCATTCAACACACTTAGCAATGTTTTGCAGGAAAATATAAATCATCTGCAGTAAAGTTTACTAGTGATTCACTTGGTGAAGTCCTAAATTAACGATAGAATTAGGTCAGGTGAATGGAGTATTATTCTAGGTGGTTTGATAAACTGGTCTCATTTGAATATCACATTGTTGATATCCTCAAATATGATGTAATGCACTTCAGTACACATATTAAAAAAAAAAAATTTAGACTGACAAAGGCCAAATCCCTTGGTTTAGATATGTTGACCCTAAAAACCCACTTAATACCTGTATTATATACCATTGCAAATCTCCCAGTCCAGTGCTTTGGCTGTGAGGAATAGCAAATTTCGAGGAGTGTAATACTAACCAGGAAAGTGAATTGCATCTAAACAGCACCACTGAGAACATTACTGGAATATTGCCCCTATTCTTTCAGCCACTTCAAAAAGGATGCAGGGAAAAGAGTGAAAAAGATCTAGAGAACTATCGTGATTCATTCAGAATTACTCAGCAGTAATCTCTAAGATAATTCAATGTTGTCAGTTTCTTCAAAAGGTAAATTTATAGAATCATGGAACAGTTTGAGTTAGAAGAGACCTTTTAGAGACTGTTTCATTCAAATCCTTTCTGCCATGGGCAGGGATGCCTTCCATTGAGCCAGGCTGCCCAGGACCCCATCCATCCTCACCCTGAGAACTTCCAGGGATTGGGCACCCATGGATTCTCTGGGCAACCTGTACCAGTGCCTCACTGCACTCTAAGTAAAAAAAATCTTCCTTAAATTCAATCTAAATCTACCCTTTTTCAGTTTTAAAACATTTTCTCTGGTCCTGCTACTACAAACTCCAGTAAAATATCAGTCTCCATCTTTCTTGTAAGCCTTCTTTATTTATTAAAATGCCTCAATGAGATCTCCTCAGATCCCTCAGCCTGTCTTCATAGAATAAGTGCTCCAGCCCTCTGATCATCCTTGTGGCCCTCTTACGGACCGGCTCCAACAGCTCCTCATCTTTCTTTCTTCATATGATGCCCCACAAAGCTCTACCTGTTGAAATGAAGGAAACTTTGCTGGTAGCAGATGAGTCTCTAGTTCAGCAGAAGCATAACAATCAGAACTTAAAGACTTAACGCTGATTAGAAAGAAAGGGCATATAATTGTGTCACTAATTAACTAATTGAACAGTTATGAAAGGATGTGGCAGACTGCTGAGCACCATGCCATATTTAACTGTTCATTGCAGAAATTAATGAATACATCCAGATAGCCCCACACAACTATGACGTCAGACAATCAGACTGCTTCCACAAGTAAGATGAATCTCTTGCTTCCTCTTATTGCCAAAAAGAGTCATTTTGTGCCACTGTGCATACCTTAGTGCACTAATTCAGGCACTAAGAGATATAATATAAACATGTTGATGGTGGAATTTGTTGTTTTTGTTTTGTTTTGGTTTGGTTTTATTTCAATCTATCTCAGATATTAGGAGGAAGTCTTCCACATAGAGGGTGGTGACGCACTGGAACAGGTTGCCCAAGGAGGTTGTGGATGCCCCATCCCTGGAGGCATTCAAAGCCAGGCTGGATGTGGCTCTGGGCAGCCTGGTTTAGTGGTTGGCAACCCTGCCAATGGCAGGGGGGTGGAAACCAGATGATCATTTTTGTCCTTTTCAACCCATTATATGATTCTATGAGTCATTGTAGTCTGAAAATACAATAATATGTTTTTTATATATATTTTAAGAGAAATTGAAGCCACAGGTTTGTTCAAGGAAGTTGTTTCTTTCTGAAAGGGAAAATTTCTGAAAGGGAAAAACATTAGATAGAAAATAAGCAACTTCTAGAAAATGAACAGTTGCTCACCTGGTCAGGAGAAGGAAATGCGCCTCTCTCAGCATACAAATCCCCCCACTCACAGGAGTTGCACAGGGAAGACATTCACACAGAGAAGAAAAAATGAGGATGTCTCTCTGTAACTTACATATTATCAAGTCATTTGACAAGTGCCTCAGAAAAGCTTAACTTTGCCAGAATACAGAGGATGTGGGTTTCCTGAATTACAACTTCTGGATCATGACGGGAACGGCTCCTGATGCAGCCCTTTGATCCATTTGTGCGCTTGAGCATATAAATAAACTTTGAAGCTGTCAGTCTCTTAAAGTTAGCCATGCAGTTACTCTCGCTTGTCCTCATCACCCCTCTCCCTGCTCCCCTCTTCTTGCTAAGAACATTTTGTAAGAGATCACTGTAGAGAGCCTCCTCTCTTTTAATCGGGCTCTGAACTCTTCACATAACTGTGTTTGCTGGATTTGATTTTGGTTTGTGTTTTCTTTTCCCTGCAGAAAATACTCCAGGGATATCAGGTACCCAGTCATCAATGGGTTGGTTGGTACTTGATGTCACTGGTCTCGTAGCTATTCACTGTGAATAATGTTTGGTCCTTTTTTATTTTAATTGCTGGAATGGCTGTGGATATAAGTTGCTCGACACAAAAGGGTGACAAATAATGATGAAAGACTAGAGTGCTCTCATGTGTAGCTTGGACCAGAAGGAGAAAAGAGATTATTGCAGCTGAACTGGTCACATGGAATTCGCCGGACCTGCCTGCTCCCACCCCCTCCAGCCCCTCGCCGGGAGCAGCACTCTTACGAGCTAAGAAAGACACAGTTGGCACAAAAAAAAAAAAAAAAAAAAAAAAAAAAAATTGATCCCATTAACAATGACCTTTAGAAAATTCAAGGACATAACGCTGCCTTTGTGAAGTGTAAACAGATGCATTGTCAAATAGCTAAAGAGCAGAATTGCTCCTGGATCTGTCATTTACCACCTCCTCTTGCACTGGAGTTCCAAACTGTAAAGAGCCAGGAGGAAACCGCGGCAGTGTGATTATACAGTTAAAGAGACAAATACTTATGTTGGTCTCCTCAGCGATTGATATTTCTATTATATTTTTAATTAACATTTTAATCCTTTAAAATCATTTTAATCCTCGGGAAGCATGTTACAGAGTGAAATCGTTGCTATGAAAAGTGTCAAACAGATAATAGCTAAAATTAATGGTTTTGTGATATATCAAGTTTTCAAATTGTTCTTTTATTAAAGGAGCCTGACATTTTTCATTACAGCGAGCAGGGCTTCCTGAATAAAAAGTGAGCATGTACCCTAGATTATAGAACATTTAACTATTTGCATGATAAAGTGCTTGTCCTGATTCTTCTCCGGTTTGAAACAGTTGCCAGTAGCCCAGATAAATATCTTTTGTGGAGGCAGCACAGAACGCAAAGCAAGGTGCCCGGGCCCCCTCCTCCTGCAGCCTCTGCAGAGCGTTCCCTCATAGAGACGCTCGGTGCCCTCTGCAAGCACAGGGCTGGGCTGGGGGCTTGCTGCTTCTTGACTTGCACTGTTACTAGCATTCCTGATTTAAGCAATTGGAGGCAACCTCGGAAAGGCTGTAACTCGTAATAGGATAAATAACCATGTGCATAATTGTGAAAACAGTGAGTGGATGCTGGCTGCTGCAGAACTCATCTTTAGACCTTCCAAAATACACATACACAATTCCTTCTTTCTCAGTCAGGATCTTCCTGTATGACATTTATCAACTGTACACACAGGAGCTTGTATGCATAAACTGCATCCCTGCCTACTGAGAGCCATTGTTAGTTCTACATACCAACTGTAACCTACAATAGTATCAGTGTCTCAAACATGTTATAACAAATTCTGAAATAAAACAGTTTAGATGACAACTTGCTTTTAATTACAATCCCTTCAGTATGTAGACCTTAATATGCTGCCTTTTGAAACCACACTCTGGTCCACAGATAAGCCAAGTCCTCTCAATGTGGAAATTTTACAATGTTTTCCTTGAATGCAGTTACTCTGCAGTTTTAATTCTTTCCACTTTTTCTTCTGGAAAGGGAGAGAAAAACATTTTCTGGGCTAGTAAAACAGTGTTAGAAACAAGAGAATGAGTGATCTCGTTAGAAACTGCTGATTGCCAGCAGATGTGCTACTGGGTATGTGCTGGATAATACAAGGGCTTTTGAAGAATCTATCTTTTATGTGAGGGAGGCCTGTGTGATAAGCTGAGTGCAACGAAACCACAAGAACCTGCCTGATATTTAATGTCTGGGGTAACCATTGAAGACAACGTAGGAAACTGCAATGAAATGTTTCCCCAACCCAAGGCACCTCTGTTTGAGTGTACAAGGCTCAGTGAGGCACTTAAGGAAACTAGGAAGAGTGGGGAGATGTTTTGCCAGAAACACATAAATATTTCAAAACACTGGGCTGATACTCCAGAAGATGCGGTTTGTGGTCTGTCCGCCATTATCTTACTGACAGTTCCTGGACAAAGCTCATATCGAGCCTAGCCCATTCTAGCTCCTAGATGGAGACACATCCCATGTTGGTCTTTGCACCTATGCTGCCTTGATTTCTGATGATGTCAGTGTTGTTGGCTCTGACCTCAGGAGCTGTATCAGGCTTGGGGTTCCTGTACAGAAATGTCATCCCACTGATGGTGCCACAGAAGCATGGTGCATGGAAGCACCACCAAGCCCTGGGTTCAGGAGGGATCAGGTTTGCTTTCCCCACAGGCTCCCCGTCTGGGGATTTTGGTACCCTCTATCCTCCCAAGGTCAGCACAGTGACCTTGAGGGCAGGCCGCAGTGTCTGTTTATTTTCCCAGGCTCCTTCTTGCAGTGGGAGTGGGACAGGGTTGTGGGAATGGTGGAAAGAAGGTGGCATCTTCCAGAGGGGAGCCCAAGAAGGCACTTCAGCTTGCAGCACACAGCTCTGTAAGTGAACTGCTTAAGGTACTTCCTGTGTTAAATAAAGAACATCAATGAATCAGAATCAGGCTACGAAATAAAAAGAGGAATACATCTAAGATTGTGAAGCACACGACCATTTTTACATAGACAAGCCTGCTATATTCCAAAATGAGGAAACGGTGATGTGATTGCTCAGATAAAAATTAAAAATCCATTTTTTTCCACACAAAAGTGCACATGAGTGGTAAGTTCTGATTCATATTAATTAAATTTCACTTTTAGGAAACGGTAGTGCAAATTCCCCTTAATCCACATCTGACTTAATGGGGAAAGGAGAGTTTGTTGATTCCCAGCAAAGATCTCTCGCTGTAGAGCCTCTCTCTTTATTTCTCTGTACAGTGAAAGAAATTCTTGGGGATTGAACACTGAGAATTTTTTAAAAAGAAGGAAAAAATGGAGAAAGGAGAAGAAAAGGCCTCCTGCTTTGTGTTGTTATCTCTCCCGATGTGTGTGACATGTTCCAGCGAGGAGTACAGGCGCTGAAACCCGGCACAAAAATCAACCCGGGTTTGACGACGCCGTCAGCAAACAGCGCGGCACAAAAGTCCATTGTGCTATGAGATAACCGGGGAGATGAATGGAGCGGGCTGTCACGGAGGTGATTGTGGGGCCAGCCGCCATCGGATCACCGCCTGGGCCTGAATTCCTTTATGGTTCATCAGGGCCTGTGGGTACCACAGAAAGTGTCATGATCCTTTTTTTCACCGGGGCCAGATGGTGTCCTTTCTGAGGCCTTCCTAATGCCCGGTTTTCCACATGTAAAACTCCTGGGAAAATGACCTAACTCACAGCTGCTTAGTGAGGCTTGAGCAGATCTTTAGAAAGACTTCTGTCGGAGACAAGGAGGTTGTACCACTGCAGGAGGAAGGGGGAGGCCGCCGCCACAAACCCACCGGCGGCATGCAAACGGAAATCAGCACCCGAGTGGCCAGCACCAGCGCAGGGACAGCCTTGTATCCACGTCCTGCCCTGCAAGCAGATGGCAGAAGGGACGGGGGAAGGCGGAGATGAGACCGACCGTACAGGGCTCCCCTGGAGCCGCCTGGCGAGGAGACACCGTGTGAGGGGCCTCCCATGGGCAGGGGGCCGGCAGGCAGCTGGGCGGCAGGACGGCCCCGCCGCAGGTGTGGCTGCTGGGAGGCACCCGGCCTCCCCTCAGAAAATAGCGCTCGTCCCCGGCACTCTTTCAGGGGTGCCGAGCTGAAAGGCTTCTGTGGCGGTTCTTATTTTCCCCAATCAAGGCGTTAGCAATAATTATCTGGATAACTTTTAGCCGCAGCCATTGACCTTTTAGCCCAAGCCGTACATCACAGCACTGGGAGGTTTCCATTTGCCTATCTTTGTCAGAGAATTTTTGGAACCATCTGCGTGCCTCCTCTGCAGCTGAAGCGCTTTGTTTCCACTGGTGCGTTTGTCTGCTCTGTCAGGACGGCTGGAGTCATTTGGAAAACTGCTTCACACAACCTGCAGGTCCTCCCGTGGTGTTTTTCACACATAAACATCCCACTATAAATGTTCACCGTCAACTTCATTTCCCTTGTCCTGTGACTGTTTTAATCCCGATGTTAAGAATGTTTTCCCTCATATCTTTCAAAGTTTAAAGAGAATGCAGAGAGCTCCAATAGCATTTCTTTCCAAGGTGGGGCTATGTGAGGAATTAAATAGAGGAATTAACAGAATTAAGTTGTTCAGGGAGCCGTGGTTGAGAGCAAGGAGGAGAGGTTCTCATAAAATAAGTTATTATTTTTCTATTCCAAACTGAGCAATTTTGCTGAAACTCTTTTTGTTCTGATACTTTAAAAACAAAACTTGGTTTCAAATATTTAATTTCTGCAACAAAAATACATAGAAATTGCTTACTTCAACTTTTCCATTTTTAGACTTGCAGAGAACATCTCTACGAATGTTTTTCTGTTTTTCTTCCTGACTAAAAATCTTTTCTTCTTCTTCCTTTTTTTTTTTTTTTTCATTCAACCAGAATCCCAGTCCTAATTATAATTTGTAAGGCAATAGCAGATCTGAGAGCAAAAGAAACACATCATTTGATCTCAGGTAGGTATTGTTCAAAGGTTTCTTTCTGCGCTCGTTAGGAATACAACTTAACTTTCTAGCAGAATATACATCCAGGGAACAGAATGATGATATGAAAGAAAACATGCAGTTTTCCAACCTCACCATTTCAACTAAAAGAATAAAAGATGGAAGAACGATGCTCGTATTTGCTAAGAGAAGGGCCATTCTTCAGGGCTGCCTCGGTATGAAACCTAAATAGAAACAATCCTGAAGTGTTTGGCCATCATAATCCTGGATCATCTGCTTTTGACCCAAAAACTACTGACATCCATGAGTTTCATTTCTCTTTGGTAACTTGCAAATTATTGATTTTATCGTTTGCCTGACATTTCACAGTGCATTGCCTCACTTACAGAAATGTTCAGCATTTATGCTGTGATGTGAACTGTCATAAAGTGAGGTAACATTCCATAAAATCCTAAGGGGAAAAACATTTTGATGAGATGCAGTCCAACTTGGAAGGACTGTGGTTTTTCTCAAGCCATTCAAGGCTCACTCACCCTGAAAGCCACATTTCAGAAGGGACATGATAATTTTAAATAGGGACTGCTGTTTTGAAAGAAAAAGCAAAATGATGAAACCTTTCCTTGTAATAGTTATTAACAGAGAATAATGTAAAAAAGCAGTAAAACACACACCTACTTGCTTTGCTCTGTTTTCAGCAGAGCAATGAGGCTCAAGAGAAGCAGACTGTGGCTTACACTTTTTATCTACTAATTCTCTTTTCTGTTTTAAAATGTTTTGCTTGGCTGGAACGCCCTCCAGAAATCAGGCAGAGGCATCCAGCACGTATTTAGGATCTGTGTCTTGCAACAGAAGGAGCCGGAGAAAGGGAGCCAGCATTTCTCCTGCTGGGTCAGTCACACGCAGTCAGGCTTTTGCATAGAGCTAGCCTTCTGTCTCCTTCCTTTCATGGACAGAGTAACATTTTGTAGTTACACAAAGAAATTCTTCCCTCTCTTGATCATAAAGACCCTCAGCATTAGAACCTCTTTATCAACTGCTCTTTTCTTATAGGTCTTGATATATTTTATTTACATATGAATTGATAAGTTCATCCTGCAAACTTGGAAAGCTCATTAGTTTGCAAAAATACCAACCATGCAAGTAGTAGTCCTTGTTGAAATTTGAAGAAAAGCTATCTCAGGGCTTTGCTTAGCTCTCCATAACCTATATGCTATCAATTATGCACACTAGCACTGTGCAGGGCTGTAGATGAGATGCAATTACTTTGATTTTGTTGGTGACAGAGCAAAGAAACAAACTACAATGGAATTATAACCGCAGACAAAATCAAAGTATTTGGCCACATCAAATTTCTTTTTGGAAAGAGATCGCCATAAAGTGGCTTTTCATTGCATGTGAAAGTGCAGCTTGAGAGTGCCTGCAGACACACTGCAGTAAGCTTTCAAAATCTCACTTCTGTATCTACAGGTGTGTATACTGTAAAAAAACGCATTTCCTTCCAGGCTCTGCTGTTATTCCCATATGCTTCTATTAGCATGGTGCAGCTTACCAATAACTGACTGGCTTTGTAATGCAGTAGCAACCAAAAAAAGGTAAAGGACTGGGAAATGTTCTGGCTTCATGAGTTTTCTTCCCAGTCCAATCAAAATGATTTCTCTTGGCCTGATAACTGAGAAGCACCATATGAAGTTACTGGGCGCAACAGTACTCCTTCCACAAGGCACAGTTGGGATCCTCGCGCCATGTAGCTGCTCACTGTAAGGGGATGTGAAAGACAAATGTGTGCTGACAGCAATCACACAAAGCCAAGAAAATACAGTGGACTCCATGTTATGTCAGGAGATTCCTAAATTACAGGTAGCTGAAAGCTGAGAGACTCTACCATGGGAAGAGTCACTCTGTGCTGTCCTCCTTATAATTGTTCCCTGCACAGTTGTTAATAGGCACTGTCAGAGACAGGAGCAGAAAGGACCTTCGGTCTGACTCAATACAGCTGTTCTCTTGTTCTTACACTCTTATTTTATTCCAGCAACAAAGTCTATTTTTATTCTTCTCCCTGGAAATACGGTCAGCATGCTGGGAATTGTTTTTCTAGGAATCTGAACATCCGTGATACAAGGACACTTCTTCCCTTTCTCATTCTGCATAAGGAGTCTCTGTCAGAGGTTTGCTCCAAATTTCCCAGCTCAAGACCTGGAAACTCACTATAACTGCGGAACAGCATACTTATGGGTCTTGGATGTTGTCCAGTAGGCATCAAAATGGCATTACTGTCAGCTTTAAGCAAATGTGCAAGGGTGCTTGGCACAGTCTTCATTTCCGCCTGGTATTTTCCTTACTGAGGGAAGGGCCTGTCTGTGTTCAGGCTTGATTGCCATTTATTTTAGGAGGTAAAAGATTGGTAAATATTGTCTGATGACACTTCTACAGGCCAGATTATTTAATAACATGCAGTAGTTTGACACCTGTGTAAAGAATAAAGATGACATTCCCTACTAGAATGTGTCCATCACTAGATCCTACATAGAGAACTTTAAAAAAAAGTACTTATTTAATTCACAGGAATAACACCTCTTAAAATAACCTCAGTGTGTAGGATTCATTTCCTTCCTACTGGCTTAGAGAGGGACAGAATCACTGGAAGAAAATATCAGTCTGAAAAAGATGGTTAAAGTCTTTCATAAATGTGTGTCTCTGTGTGGAAATTGAAAAAGAATTAATCTTCATGTGCTAAGATCCCATTTAGTTCAACCAAAGGACAGGGACTAAATCCTGTTTCAGTCCCATTTCCCATCTCATGTTTACAGCAAAAACCCATGTCTATCAAGAAACACCACTCATTTCTGGATTAGTCTACCATTCTGTTTTATTCTCAGAAGAGATGATCACAGGACGTGATGATCATCTCCTCACCTGCAACATTGCAGAGCATTCCAGAAGCATACCACTGTGTGCAACTGGTGTGTTGGAAGGTATGTTAGTTCAGATAGGACTTCAGCTAACTGTGGCCCTATGCTGTGGCTGGTCTGTAGTAGGATCTCTCAGGAGCTGCTGCCCAGTACAGTCAGTGCCATATCTCTTGCTTGAGCAGGCAAGCAGGAATAAGCAGCACAGAGAGGGCTGGATGCAGAAACTGCTGCATTAGATGGCTTTCATGTGTATCTAATCTCCATAAGGAGGAAGGCAATAGGTGGGCAGCACAATTCATACCCAGCCCTACACCTGAAGCAGAAGCCAGAGCAGCTCCTGCAGCCCTGGACAAAGGCACAAATCATATTTCCTCTGCATCTACATACGTACTCTCAAGCCACAGGTCTCCAGCTGCTCCCAGCATGCTACTTTAGCACAGCACAGCACAGCAGCCATGCAACCTTCATCTAATTTCATATGAAATTTATTTTTAAAAATGCAGTGCATACATTGAGAAACAATGAAGAGTATTCTTTATTCTCCACACCAAGAAATACAGTCACCATAGAACCTCTACCCAAACACATCAACCTTCCAAATCCCACACTTACTCTAAATGTAATTTAGAGTAAATGGAAATTGTTCTAAGAAATCACAGAATCACTGAATCAAGTCCAACTATCAGCTTGATCTACCAAGCCCCATCACTAAACCATGCCCCTTAATGCCACATCCACAAGTTTCCTGAGTACCTTGGGGAATGGGGACTCCACTAATTCACTGGGCAGCCCATTCCATTGCTTGACTACATTCTTAACATAGAAACTCTTCCTAATGTCCAACCTAAATATCCTCTGGTATAACATGAAACCATTCCCTTTGTCCTATCACTTAAAAAAAGAGACCTCGCTGCAATTTTCCTCTGGGTAATTGTAGACAGCAGCGATGTCTTCCCTCAGCCTTCTCTTTTCCAGACTGAACAACTCCAATCCCCTCAGCTGCTCCTCATAAGTTTCATTTTCTAGTCCCTTAACCATCGTTCTTCTTCTCTTTACAAGCTCAAGCAATTCAATATTCTTATAATCAGAGGCCCAAAACTGAACATGGTACTCAAGGTGTGGTCTCAACAGTGCCAAGTACAAAGAGACAATCACTTCCCAACACCTCAGCATTGGCTATCTCCAAACTTTGCAGAAGCTTGGAGTCAAACCAATCTTCTTGGGTATTTTTGATAACTTGTCCTGTTCCCATACCCAAACAACCAAACTCAGTGAAGCCTGGAATTCTGTGTGAGCACTACCCTTCTGCTGGAAAAATCCAGCCTTCTGTACTGGATGAATTTTCATACTGTTAATGTAAATTAGTAACAATGACTACAAAATCAGCAAACTGCTCTGGTCGTCAACTAGTGCCAACAGCAAATCAAGCATCTGATTGTGGATCTCAGTCTATTAGAGTAGAGGTTATGCACCCCTGCAAAGACTCTTGGCACAGCATTCTGTAGGAAACAAAAAGCCTGTTTGGTAGCTAACCTGTCTTCTTGGTACCTTGCCCAGACAGAAAGCTCCTGCCTTGGTTTGATTTGGAATTTCATAACATACTTACATGTCGCTCACATTCTTCTGTTGAGCTAAATTGATCTTTTTTCCTCTCATTTCCTGGATAGATTGCATTTGGTCCATGAGTAAACACAGTGTAGCTGCCCCCTTTTCCCAGGCTTTCTAATGAGAATGTGCTGTCTGATCAGGTGCATGCACTCTGCTGTCATTTGCAGCCTGACCTGCAGGTCAGAGGTGATTTGAGCAGGCTCAGGGATGCATACAAATCACATCCTCTTGTCTGTCTGTTTTGTTGACTGGTTCTCCTCAGGGTCATGGCTATCTTAAGTAGCAGCCTGAAGGATAAAGTGCGCCCTGTCTGAGCTGTAAAACTTTGACTTTGGACCAATTGCATCTGACGTACAGCAGCATGAGGTTTGGTTTAGCCTTTGGATTCAGAACAAATCACTAGCTATCAATAGCTGATAGTGACACGCAGTTTACTGAATGTCCCCCTTTCTCTGGCAGCTGTATACTCTTCAGGAGAAAATGATGTGTTTTTAAGTTTCTAAGGTCATGTTTTAAATATTATGTTGCACGCACTCCATTAGAAAGTGTGACAAATAAATAAATAGCTAGGAAGCGCTGTTGTTTTCTGAGCTTGCTGTTGCACTCCTAAATAGTGCACAATAAGGGAAAAAGGAAAAAGTATAAAATGACATAAGACTGACCTACTCATAAAACAGACCATTTGTAGGATCAGTGCACTAAATGAAAACTTTGCAAGAATGATACAGTAGAAGAGTCATGTAGAATTATGTACTCTGTCCTCAAGCCTGATGTACTTCAGGGAGTTTCCTGGCTGACATGTTGTATCAGCATGGTAGCCAATGCATCATGGATGCAGGAGCAGTACCCCTTACATACACAACCCCATAATCACACCATTCAACCAGAAATAATTAGCAAATATTACAGACCGGACTTGAGATAGTCAGGCATTTTACTATCAGTTGAGGGTTTTGATTTTACTTTATTTTTTGCAATGTTCACGTGACATCGGGTGCCAGAATTTGTCACCAGGAAAGTACTTGCTGGCACAGCGAACAAAGCATATACCAAACCCAACCAAAGGGGCAATTTTTAAGACCACCAAGCAGCCATCACAGAATTACAGCTCTCCACTGGCACCAGCCAGGGCCAGACTCAAAGCAGTGACCTGGAAACAAGAGGCTCTGTATCACCCCCATGGGTTGCCCTACCCCCTGACACTTTGCTTATTAAAAGGTGACTCCAGAGCTGTGCCCTTGTGCCTCTGCAATGCTGGTGCTAAAAAATCTACTCTGCTTTATACATAAGTAAGTGGATTTTATCCAAAAGGAAAACTTTTTTATTGTTTAAAATCTTCTGGTGGCTTCTATTTATTGCATGCCTTTTAAAAGTCACTTCACTTTTGTCAACATTTTTATCTTTTATTTTCTCAACTGCTGTCATGGCATGACTTCAAGAGTTCTTCCAAATCTCTGCTGCAGAATTATACCAAGGCAGGTGCTTTGTGTTCTCGTCACGTAGTTTGAAAAAGAAATTAAAAAAAAAAAAAAAAGAATTTATTATTATTATTAAAGTAGCATCAGTGATGCTGTAAAATATGAATAACCAAGGTGCCACTTTCAGGAATTATCATGTTACATTTTGCCATTTCTCACTGATAGGGGTTATCCAGGACTTACAAAGTTTTCATAGAGTACACATGCAGGCCTCAGAGGGTTGAAAAGAAATAGGCCTGCCAAGCGTTTTCAGACAAAATAGATTTTTTCTCAGTGAGAAGCCTGATTGTTTCATTACTTTTTTTTTTTTTTCCCAAAAGATGTTCTCCCCTGTCATAACAGAAAATGTAATCTACTGTACTAAAAATGAAACATTTTCAGTTTTCTACCAAATATGCTTGTGCTTTGGGTAAAAATATATAATGATAATTTGTAAAATATAAACTCCTTTTTCCAGGCTAGTTATGAAAAGTTCTCTACAGTGCAATCTTGAACTACTGTTAAATCAAAACTATGGTTAGGATAGCAAGATTGCTGAAGTCATGCATGACATGTTTCATCATAGCTGAAGGCCAGTCCCTAGATCTTTCAGGTCTTATTGAAATAAACAGAGTGTTCAACATGCTGTAGAATTTCAGCCTTAATGATATCAGATCTGTGAATTCTGAAGTGATGCTACAAGATGAAGATTTGATGGCAGCATAATAGGATGCGTTCCTTCCCCAGCAAAATTCAGTGGAGGATTGTAATAGTTCACCAGGGGAAGTAGGGTTAAAAACCTCTGACCCCTGATATCACATAAACATTGCCAAAAAAAATAAAACAGTTGATTGACAGTGAAATGTGCGACTACCTCAAGTCTGGTCAGAAATCTTTGCTGATAATTACTGAGTTGAGTGCTGTGAGAAATGGGAAAGAGGTGTATCAGCCATGTGAGCATACATACAGAGACCTGAGCATCTCTAATAAGAATTGATGTAGTGTGTCATTTGTAATTTAATCAGCAGTATTACATCTTGATAGTAAAACGAGCATCATAAACATTTTCACAGTAAAGTAAGATTAACACACACGCACACCAAATATCTGCTGCCTTAATGTAACGTTCCACTTGTGACTTGAGCTGATAGATGGAAGAAATTGCAAGTTTAATCTGGCGCTCGATTCTGTGGTGCATAGACATTTCACTGCACGTAGTACACAAAGTCAAGCTCGGATCTGAGGTGTTTTGTGAGCACATGCAGCATGACCAAAGCTCAAAAATGAGTGACAGTCCTGATCCACATTTTGTCCCCATTCTATTCCCAAATCCCCGATCTGGATGCACACCTGAACCTCTCAAAGCCAGTTTTACTTCAAGCAGATCCCATTTTTTCTCATTATTTGTTGATGAGTTTGGGAGACATCTCCCTTCTCTTTGTGTTCCAAGTATCTTCTATGCATTTGGTATCCCAGAATGCACCATCCAGAGCCTGGCATCTGCTGACACAAGAGGAGTTCCATGGGTACAGTATAAGATCTACCCTAACGTAGATATGTAGAAGTCAGCTTAAGCTGACTTTCACTATAGACTTTCACTACAATGGAGGAAAATAGGCCCCTCTTGAGGTTATTCTCGCATCACATCTGAAAGGTGTGGGATTAATGATTCTATGAAAAGGTCTTCATTTTTTTCTGCATCCACAGTGAAGAAAGACTGCAGTGGTTAGGACATCTCTGTTCTACACTTCTGAAGTGAGGTGAGGTGGTAGCTACACTATTCAGGACACCCGAGCTGCAGAAGTGGCTGTCAGGCATGTACTCACGTCTGTGTCAACATATTTTTAATCAAAATTTTAAATTTCTTATTAACTGTGTCTGAATTTTTCTCCTGTTTGTAGTTCGTTCTGAGAGCTGAAAGAATTAGCAGTAAACACACTCATGGGAAAAAGCACATTATGACGATGAAGCAAAGGTCTCCAGCGTCTGCAGTCCCAAAGTGAATATGCATGTTCAGATGTGTGTAATAATTGTCATTTATATCAGTGGCAACACAGAGGGAACAAATGGTGCATGGGCATCTGTTTTCAAAAGCTTACCCAAGGTGCTAACTCACGTCCATAGGTCACCTGAAAGTAAAATTAGTCCCTTAGGATCCAGGCCAAATGTTCAGGGAAAATATCCCATCTCACCAGCCTTTGCAGCAACTCTTAACGACATTGATTTTAGACACCATTTATCCTTTTTTGCTGTTGTTGTTGTTCACAAACGTGAAATAACCTCATACAAATACTGTTTTCAGAGCCTTCTGCCTTGATTATGCATCAAACTACCACTCCGTCATGTTTTTAACTTCTGTCCCCTCACCCACTAAAGAAGAAGAGATGTACTTTATAATGCAAGTCTATCTTCCAGATCCATTGGTACTGCTCTGATGGCACAGTCAGAAACTTTTAAGATGTATTATTTTATTTATTATTTTGAAATATCACTCTGTCACTCCGTAGTGATTAAGCAAATACAAGAATGCTAATAAAACTAAAAATGATTTAAAAAAACAATAAAACCCTACAAATTTAGAACTGTAACATCCAAATAAGAAAACTCAGAATCCCTGATGAATGTTAAATTGTGATATAAATGAACTTAATGAAAGGCTAATGTTTTCCGTTGTGTTCCATAGGTTTGTTTCAGGGAGGTTTTCACCTGCACCTTGAGCTTTTTGGATAACGTGGTAAAATCCACATGTAATTTACAAAGTGAAAAGTGCTAACTGTTTTCACACATCTCTCTGTGAAAACCTCTGCTGCAATTAACGAGACCTTTGACTTTCTCAAACAGGTTTAAAAATGCCACTTCATATCAGTTTCCATCACGGTGTATTTCAGGACCAGTAGTTTAACAATTGCTCTCCAGGATAATTACTTACTTTTTGTGTGTGTGTGTGTGTGTGTGTGTGTGTGTGTGTGTGTGAGGAGCTCTCCAGTGTGACAGGTCCATGAGAAAGTGAACCCAGCAGAGGAGCAGGTGGTCCGCTGCCCCTATGTTATTGCCATTATGTTGCCTTTGTTAAATTACACCATAAACCCAAGTTTCCTCATTGCCATTTGTTAAATTTGCCCACCTCCACTCTGTGAGTACAGATAATCAGTCAAACCTTAATTGGGGTGTATTTAGATCAAAGTATGCAGGCAGCATTTGCTCCCAGTACCTGGGTTGCAAATGAGAGTCACATGAGTGGCTTGTTCTATTGGACGTGCTTTTTGTTTAACCATGATCATTGCTGGCAGGCGGCTTTTTGTGCGACTGAAAAGCCCTTTAGAATTCCTCTAATTCTGACAAAGAAACTGTCTTTGGGAGGAGAAATTGAGTATTGCCTTCTTGCATCTGAATAGTCTTTCAGCTCTACATTCACAGCAATATACTTAATATCCGCAGACAAGAAACAGAAGGTTTGGACCCATGTGTACTTTGATTTGATCCATTTCTAGCTTCTAGATCTTGGAAGCTGATCTTTTTACCAGTTAAGAGATATATCTGAGTATGTCAGTATAGGAAAGGGTTTCTCTTACAGTAAAAACAGTTTGTAGCAAAAACAAACAAAACAAAACAAAACACAAAATGCTGTGGATTGTCCTTTTTTTTTATTTATTTAATAAGGAATAAATCAAAAGAAGGCTTGGGTAGGGATGAGAGAAACACTGACATTGCACTGCTCCTCTGAAAAGGATACAAAAATATTTATGGAAAGATTTCCATTTTTTACCTTATTTCTGATCTAATTGCTGGTTTAATCAGCTATTCTCAGATGGGTAAAATTGCCTTTCACATCTGATACAAAAAGTTCCTGCAAACAGCTCCCGCTGCTTCCAGCTTGTTTGACAGCACTGTTTGATAGCATTTGCTGCCCTAGCTCTTATTTATCCATACCACAGTTGCACCTACAGACCTCAGCTGAATGCTCACAGATGAAGAGAGTAAGAGATGCCCGATCTCTGCAGAGCTTGCAGTTTGACCTAGGCAGCGAGACACACCCTATGCTAAATGTTGAACTCACCAGCACATGCAAAAGAGCTACCAGTAACTTCCAGCACTAATGATGCTTGGGCTTCTCTTGAGCCGAACAGACACGTACAAGCTAAATTTTAAGGCATCTTGAGCAGCCTCCCTCAGTTCAAAGTGAGAAGGACATATGCAAATCTGATGACAAATCTTCCAGGGCAGAAGGTTAGGTTGTGTGACCAGGCCATCGGCCGGTATAGAGAGGGAAAGCTGTTGTAAAGGACAGAAAGTTGACCTGCTCTTTGGATTTCTCTACATTTGAATGCTTTGTTAACAAAGCACAGATTTAGTATGTTTAAAGAGTCAATGCGAAGAAAATACTGTAAAGTAGGTCTGTTTTCCACAAAATTCCTCACAGATCTTATTCTAAAGGAACTTTGCAAAGAGTAAAGGCCACTTTTGAAGCAGCTTTTGTAGCTGCTTTTTGAAGCCACTTTTGTCAGTGAAATAACTTGCTGGACTTTTTCCCCCTCGATTTGTATAGAGCACTGGTTCACATCGAGGTCTGGAAAAAAAAAAAATTAGTTTTGATTGTATATGCATACATACAAAAGGGTAAACAGTTTGGATAAAGCCTTTTGTACTGGATTAGTGTCTTAGCTCTTTAACCCAAGCTGCAGGTTTGGGATGTCTTTGTTCAGTTAGGTTTTTGGTGCTGACCAAACCGGGTGTGTTTGAGTTTCATTCCTCACCCTTTTGAGGTCTGTAGGACTGATTCCTTGCATTCAATGCCAGCAGTACTGTAAGTGCCCAATGCTTTATTCTCTAAGCTATTCATCCTTTCAACTTTTGCCTTCTTTTCCTTAATCCATCTACCTTACTGAGTTTTCAAGTCAAGTAAAATGTTAAACATGTGCTTCAAGCAAGAGCAACACAGAAATAACAGAGTACGTGCCAGGAATTCCTGCCTATCTTGTCTATTTGTTCTTTGTGTATCTGTTGTGTACAAATATATATTGTGCATGTGTGTATGTGCATGTGGGTATGTGGTTGCACCATAAAGGATGAGTTCTGTCTGAGACAGAAGTCGTGCAAATATTCCTAATTATCTTTCATAGAGGAAGGCAAAATAAATACATTTTAGCAACTTTTTTCTAATATCAAAAACAAGTAATTGCTCACCATCACAAATACTTTTATGGAGAATTCAAATGCTTAATGCTGCTTGATGACTTTATTCTGGAGCCTTGATGACTTTATTCTTTTTGGCTGCAGGGGTCAAGATGCTTACACATATGCCAGCACTTCAAAGATTTGCTTCTATTAATTTTTTATGTAAGCGTCAGAGTGTTAAATTGTTCAATTTAAGTTGTGAATACATTTTATAAGATCATCCTAGCCCACCATTTTTCCCAAAATAGAGAAGTTTGGGATATTTGGCAGTTTCACCTCCTCACCAAGTCTGTGCAAAACATATACGAATAATCTCTTTGAACCTCAGCAGCTTGCAACACAGAGAACCACAAGTTCAAGCCTCAGTCTTTTCTTAACGATGGAAATGGACTGTTCTAAAAATAAGTGCTGAATTTGATGATTTAGATAAAAAAACACACACATCATAAATAGAAATGTGTTGTAACTTTTCCAATTGGAAATTAAAAATAATGGGCTGTTTTCCGTTTCCTTGTGGGGCTTTCACAAGCTGAATCGATATAATGAAATGTTCTAGTCAGCAAAATAAATCAAGAGCCTTTTACTGTTTTTTATCATGTGAGATTCCCAGTGGGGCAAGGGAGAAGAGCAGATGAGATCGCACAGCATTATGCAACCGCTCTACCATATTTGCAGGTCTGGAGCTGCCACCCCACTGCATGCTGCTCCTCAAAGTTGATGCAATGGAAACTTGCACCTGCGAAGGGTGAGAGGCACTGGTTTTAATCAACCTTTTAACATGACCATCACTGCGAAATTAAAAGTGATCTGCCTGTCTCCTGAGGTCTCTTCACAACTCTAAAAACTCATGCATTCCTGCAGGTGAGAGCCTGCCAATTCTATTCCCCCAAAAACCAAGTAAGAGGACTTCTATCTTACCTTCAGGAGAACAGTAGTGTTCTGAAACACACAGCTTAAGCACAGCCACCCTGATAATGTGCTTCATGTTGAAGCTGCAGTGGGAGATGCCAGATTCATGATCCTGCCATGGGATCTTGCTCCTTGCCACCACCATAGACCTGAGGGCTGTGTGCCCACAAATGCCATGTGACCTGAAGGTTTGGTCACGTGTTTCTATGAAACCAGCCCAGCCCACAAATTTACTTTTTTTTTTTTATTTTTTTTTACAGAAGTGGTCATATTGTGCTTTCAGAATTAGCACTATTTTCGATGTCTTTACCATCTGGTAAAAGAAGGCACATGGGTAGATATTAAAGAGCAGAATTTCCAACACAGTGTAAAGACACATTATTGCTAGCTCCACAGCAACAGCTCCTATTTCATAGAGTGTTTTGTGCTGCTTTTAGTCAGATTTTTGCCTGAAGTCAAAGGAAGCCTACAGTCATAAAATTCTACTTCCAGAGTTGTTCCAACTCATCCCAGATCCTCAAACTCTTGGCTGCCAGCTCTGCTTCTAGGGCAGTGTCAGCTGCCCTGGGGGAAGATCTTTGGGATGATGGCCATAAACAGGTCACTGCAAACATATGGAAGCCTGTGCTCTGCCTGCTGAACCAAAGGATTAGGGTGTGGAAGAAGAGGTTAGAGCTGTGCAGACCGCTGTGCTATTCTTTCCATGAACAGTTACATCTGGTGCATTCAGGCCCGTCCAGCTGGCATAGAATGTGGGACAGTAGTGCTGCAGACCTAGAGTGACTGGCAGCAGACACAGAACTTGAGTAGATCTGTGCCCACTTTGCTGAAGATGTTACAACACCATCTCGGAACAAACAGCATGATGCCCTGTAGTGCAGGGAAGGCCTTAGCCAGGCTGCTTGGAAGCTTGCCACTTCAGATGACTGCCTCAGAGCAGGCCACTTCAGAGTTGTTGTCGAGGAGAGATGTGCTGCCACCAAGAAAGTGCTATTACTCTTGCTAATAAGAGTAGGTGATATATAGAAGGCTATCAATGGGCTTAGACTCTTGGATTCCTAATAGCTAATGCTACCCAAGGAAATTATGCAATTCAGATGAAAATACACTGACACTGAAATCTGATTATCTGAGCCATTACATTGCTAGAAGGGTCCTTGGCACAGCAGCAACCCAGGACTACTAGAGCTCTCCCAAGCCTGGACGTGTGACAGAAGTTAGTGTTGTCCAGAGGCCGTTCCCATTAGCAACCTGTGTATATATGGACTCAATCTGTTCCATGCCAGTTGGCCTCTGAAAACAGTCTTAGGCATATTTAATTTGCCCACAGAGATGTAGCCAAATTTACTGAAGTTATAAATATGTGAATTCTGCATCCCAGGCACCAGAATTTGGACTGCATGAGCAGGTAAGTATATCTGCATCATGTTGTAAGGCTTATCACATACGATTCACTGATACAGAGATATTTCAGTAGTCTAGAAATTACTTTAGACATTAGGAAAACAACTAATGTCAATTCCAGACAAAGAACTACCTAAGTGAACTACCCAAAAGTGGCCAGCGTGAGATGTCCTGAAAGCAGTATGAAACCAGTAAACTCTCCTGATTACTAGCAATCAGCAGTTTAGATATTTCTTAAGATTGACAAATACTGCATTGTTTACTGCAGTGGTAAAAGGACATTTTTACCTGTATTAAGGGCAAAATAGTATTGGCCATCATCTAACTAGTCTAGAACAGCCAGGTTGTGTTCTGTTCTTTAAGGCTTTCTTGAATGGGGAAAGTGTCTCTGGGTATATATTTGGAGCATTTCAGAGCAACAGTGCAATGTGCACTAGTAAGATGGAGGAGGGATGTTTTGCCTGCAGGCTACTAAAAAATATGTGCTCCCCTTGATAGTTGCTGTGTGCTGGTTTGCACACAAGTTGAAAGGATGAAGGGAGAGCTGGTCACCTCCTACTCCTTTTCCCACTCAACAGCTTGTTCAGCCAAATGCTGCACACAGCAACACAGAGGGCTTCTGGGAAAGAATGAGGAATGCATTTTGATTTAAATTTTCAATAAATAGACACATGTGGTTAACGTGTAATGTACTGGTCAGTTTGTGGTGCAGTGAGGTGCTCTGCCCATGCAGGACTCCTACATGACTGGAGTTTTTGTCCATATTTGGATTTTATGTCAGTGAGACTGGACATTTTAATGAATTACTCAAGAAATACACCATTAATATAAACCCAATGTCAATTAATGCTGTTCTAAATATTGACAGCAGGGAGAAATAGTGAGTACTATATGTCAATACAGTAAGCTAAAATCTTTTAAAAACCTAAAAATAAACAATGTACAGATAAGTTTGTGCTTTCAAAACCATATGAAGCAATGCAGGAGGGAAGCTAATGGATGTTACCTACTCAGAGGACAGTGAAAGAGCTTACCTCCATCTGAACGGAAGCATCTCAGGACTCCCCTTGTCACTTCGCAGGGATACAGAGTGAGATGTGCCCCAAAATGTAGCAGTGCAACAGCCTGGACATAGTACTGCACCAAAAGTCTAAGGCTCTGCCACCTACCTGAAAGTCACCAGGACAGTCTGTTTGTCTCCCAGCTATCGCCAGGAGAACTCACTAATCCTTCCCTCTTCCTTTCTCTCCCTTTTATTCTGCTTCAGAACATGCCCTTTCAAACCTCTGTCATCTCACTCTTCCCTTGGGATGTGTGCGAGCTCTCTGAACACATCCTCCCTTCCCAGGGTCCTTTTCCTCTGTGTTGCAAACCAGGTACTGTGAGCACCCCAATCCACAATCATTGCACAGTGTCAGCAGCTGTACTTAAGCCCAAGTAGGCTTGCCCCTAAATTTTAGCTTTTCCATGCAACACTGATAAAGCTGTGATTTTTCACACATATGGGGATGCTTGTCCTCAGCTCCAGTGAGCTTGGCTATAGTAAGCTGTAACAGCAGTGACAAAAACTCCCCCATTTTTGAGCTGTTGCAACAAAAAAACAAATTTAAAGGAGTAAAAGGGGAAAAAAGCAGCTATGGCAACTTCAGGGTGCTGAAAAAAAAATAACTAGCGTAATTAAGGCTGGCTAAAGAGAAGCAGCAGAGACAGGCTAGTCATTGGATGCACGTTTCTACAAGCCGATCTCCCTTAGAAGGATGCTGCAGCACATCTCCCCAGGAGAGGGAAGGGTTCTGCAGAGAGGCAATGAGAAACTAAGACAATTTTCCTTGCTGCTGCTTGCCGGTGCCTCTCTCCCCTGTGGGAACAGGAGTCAGGAGCAAACCAGGTCAGGACATACTCTTCAACTTCAGTTCTCACTTTCTAGCAAGCATAGGTCAGTGTAAGATACAGAATAAAATAACCTGTGTCCTGAGGGAAGTGCCTTAAAATCTCCTTTCAAGCCTCTATGCTGTAAGACTTGGCCCATTTAGCTCTTCGTGGCCACGTAACAGCTCAGGGATGAAGGCACTGATGAAACAGTCAGGAAAATGGTTCTGGTCTTTTTATGAGATGCCATCATAGGCAATGCTGTCCTTAAGCATTCTTTAGTGAGGTACTGGAACAGGCTGCACAGAGAGGCAGTGGAAGCCCCATCCCTGGAGACATTCGAGGTCAGGCTGGATAGAGTGTTGAGCAACTTGATCTAGCTACAGGTTTGTCTGTTCATCGCAGGGGAGCTGGACTGGATGAGCTGCACTTCCAATTCAAAAGATTCTATGATTCTTAAACCATCTGCCTTGTAACTCTCACAGTACTTTTGACTAATCATCACTACTGATTGGCGCTGTACTCACTGGGCAGGGATGACAAGCTGCTGCCACCCTGATAGTACAAACTGCAAAATGTCATGATGGTGCTATTGCAATGTGATTTGTCTTCTTACCTGAACATTTCCTATTTTCCCTGTAAAGTCCATCACACAATTAAATAAATATACTGTACCACTGTAGCATTTATTTCTGCCCTTTCCTGAAAAGCATTTCATATTTAGCAGAAATTATGCCTTTCACTACTGCACTTACACTTCCTGCGCCTACCATCTCAAAGCACCATAAGGAGCTGCTGGACATCCACACAATACCCGTGCCCGTTGGGCATGGGGCATTTCAGAAAGACATAATTTAACCCAAAAGCAACGTCAATTGCAGAGCAGTCCTGAGGTACCATCCTCAATATCAGACTTTTGATTTTCTGCCTTAGTTTTCTTAACTGCAAATAAGTTTAATATTTAACACAGCTGTGCTATTCAGTTTAATTGGTTGATAGTTTTAGCTTAGGAAGTCAAATGCTATGTGCATTTTACTTAACACTGCTTACCATTAATTCAGCTGCTTCTTTATAAGTAGCCCTAAGCTTTTTCTTAGAGAGAGATATCTCTAGCTCTGCTGATCAGCTCTGAGGGATGTTTGCCCTGTGGTCCCCATTGGGCTGGGAAAATCCCACAGCACTGCCATCGAGAACGGTGCCTGGCCATGCTCTGAGCATCAGCACCAGCACCCGGAGCTTGTCCCTGTGCCAGCTCAAGGAAGAAGTCCTGTGTAAAACAAGATGAATGGGAGCCATGAAGCGGAGAAAGTTTCTTTCTGTTCTATCCCTGGTGCCAGTTAGTGCAGGGACTTCAGTGTAATATTATTATAACATTTTTTACAGTAGGAATTATAATTGAAATTTGTTATGTATGAGGATAACTAAAACTCGATCATTTCACACTCTTCAGTCCATGCCTGAGGACATTTTGGGGTAAATAGATTGCTTGGAAACAGCCAGTGACTACAGCTAAAATTGCATTTTACCAACTGAGCTGAATGGCTTTTTAATTACAGCACTGATGTCCGCATGCTGTCACCACCGTCTAATACTAAGATGGTATTGATTTGATTTTTAGCTTTGATGCACCCACCAGGGGAAAAAATGCAGAGTAGGATTTTTTTTTTCATGAAATCCCTTTTCCCAAGTAGTGAAGAACCCCAAGTGTAAACTGATGTTTTGTTTTGTTTTGTTTTTAAATCCTTTGTTATTTCTTTGTGAATGTGCCTGCCTTGAATAATTTGAGCGTCCATCTTGAAAATGTTTAATTGTCTACAAAGAATTTTTGAAATAAAAAAAATAACTAAAAGCTACTGGTGAACCTCAGAAATAATGAACTGTGTGCGATACATACAAGTGTTGTATGAAATAACTGAAAGAACTACCATGTAAATGCAACAGAAAGCCACAGAAGTCTGTGTAGTCACAAATGCCTGTGAAAGTGCAGTCAGTCTTACTATTAATTTCTTTCAAAAGCAGTTGGAAATGCTTTCAAACCAAGATTTCAAGTGTTTTATGTGGAGACAAACAAGAATGTCATTATTCCAGTGTTATCAAAATAAAAACTGAAAGGTAAGTCAGCTGCTCCTTCCAGACAAATGAAACCCTCCAAATAAGAATGAGTCTGCTTGTATTTAAGGATAGACTTTATACCTATCATGCGGGCTGGCTGTGAGTAAAATGCTTCTCAGAGAGAAGCATTCTCATCTGGTCCTTTTCTTCCTCGTATAGGAAAAAGCTGCAAAACCTTGCAGGGAAAACTACCTCTGCTCTCAGTCTGCTACACACCCAACCTTCAGCTTGACTAAAGAGTTGAAGAAGGCAATTTCACATCTGCATGAGAATACTTGGTAACATTGTTCTAGCCAATAGGTAGGTGGGTGTCTCACAACTAGGGAGAGAGAACTAAACCCCTGTAATTTTATAGGTCTCTAACTACTGACTCCTGTAGGTCTGCATATGGGAACTGTTAGGTCACAGCCTGAATCGGTGATTGAGTACCAGGTGAAGGGGCATAGCCAGCCATGGGAGCACAAATGAAAGCAATTCACCTGTGTGACTGGAAGGGGTGGACCTTCCCCAGCGTCATTTAAGGGCTCACAGCCATAAGGGAAGTATCTTTACTTGGAGGTTGTTTCCTTTGGAGTGTTTGGTAAGCCTTGATCCTTAGAAAGGCATAAGAGATTCCTTCTTTATTTTTGAATTGTGACAGCTACCTTTCTTGGGTGATCTGAAGCTGGTTTAAAGTAGCTATACCTGCTACTCTATGCCCTTGCAGTTTGCAATTGTGGTTGCATGAACACTGTAGAAAGTTAATAAAGTACTGTATAGGTGGGACAATGGTTTGTATGAGTATTCCTAGACCTTAGAGCTGGGAATACATGTGACATAAGAGATACCAGAGCTAACAAAGCGTACAAAGCTAACAAAGGTAAAATGAAAGCGTATTAACTGCACCCATTGCATAGCTATAAAGGCAAAGGTCTGTGCTAGATTAACAAACAGCTTTTCAATGAACACAAAACTATAATTCACTTCAGGGGCTCTGATCTTTGATGATTTTATGAATGAAAACAAAACTCAGTGAATGAATTATGGGCATGATTCATTCAGCTGTCTTATACGTTTTTATGGACTTTCAGTGCCTTCAGTTTCCAGGAGGATGGGATGCTGGGCTAGGAGTCACTTGCTTGAATGCTGGCTTGGCCAAAGACTCAGTGTCTCCTTGGGAGAATGGCATCAGTGTGCTCTTGGTGTTACTGGCAGACTAAGGACAGACTCATGCTTCTGTGGCTTTATTCAGGGCCACCAACTAGGACAGCCACAGCATGTGCCTGCTTCTCCATTGCGCTAAGCAACATTGGAGAGTGCAGTCTGCCTTCTGCAAGGGCAGCACCCCAGTGCTATGTGGGAAAGCAACTGCCTGGGTTCCTCTCAATTTCTGTTTTTCTTTTAAGGATAAGTCTTCATTTTTTTTAATGTTTCATTTTTTTTTAATCTAACACAATTTTTACATCTTCCTGCCACTTCTCAAAGTTTTCCTGAAATCTAATGTAAATGACATTGTCAGACACTTTTTCCAGCTTAGTGTTTCATCCAGATCAACTTGGACCCAAAACTTCAGACAACATTTTTATTGTCTCTTAGCTTTCCAAGGCCTATTACTCTGTATTTCCCCTGTCATCACTGGAAATACTTTCATTTATCCCTCTAACATATATCTCTCTATATGCTATTTCCAACCCAGAAAGCTTTGTAATTAATCAGGCAAATATGCAGATGGAGCCAAAAGAACAGGGAGAAATGAGAAAATCTAAATGGCTCTGGCAACTCTAACACTCTCACCCTTACAGACCTCAAGAAGGTTTGTCAGAGTCAGGGAACAAAAATATATATATATATTTTTTTATTATTTTTATGGCAAAAAACTGCATGTTTTCAGGGAGATTTTTACAGCAACCTGCACAGACTAAACGCGCAGTAGCTCTTCACAGAAGCCCGGGACCACCAGATCTGAACCTCTCCAGTTGTTGTAAAGTGTATGACAATAGCATGAGGTATTTACCGTGCTGCTGAAGAAGAAACACTGCATGCACAAGCAGAGAAGGCCTTGAGATGTTTTTGTTTGCACTGGAGCTGAAGTCCAGAGCATAAGGGAGTGGGTAACCCATTCCCTGAAAGCTTGCCTATTGTGCTGCTCTTTCAAGTGGAGTTTTGCCCCAGGCTGACTGATCTTGCAAACCCAGCTCTGCTTGAGATAGCTGATTTTATAACGGATATTAACTAAAATTTCATCCTGTTGAAATTACACTAAATTCCATTACTTCTCTTAGGACCATTACCAGTGCTTCATACATATTACTCCATAATGTCTGTGTATATAACTTACTGTACGTTAAAACAACCTCATACTATGTTTTGAGAACTCTGCCATCTTTCAGAATGCAGGCAAAATGAAGGAAAAATATAGGATATGTGCAGATATGCTGCTTCTCAAGGGTTAATGAACAATGAGGAATTTGTGTATAGCTCATTAATTGTTATATTGCAACCCTTTATCTAAATTGTTAGTGGCCTGCTTAGTCAATTGAAACATATTACTTTGATATTAAAGCTGCAATCAAAATCTTTATTCTTGTGCATGTTCTACTTGAGGATACAAATTCCTCAGAATAGGGCAGTCAGAATTATCTTGAAAAATATTACAATTCAATAAACCATATGCTCAAAAATACAGACATCATGTTCAGCTAGATACTCCATGCACTAATGCAGTGGTTCTGGCTTTTCCATTTAAGTGTACCAGTGTGAAATACTGTATGGAAAGAGCTGTCAGGGTCTGGATTGAGATCTGACCTCTTCTTCAAGGAAAAGGAATAAGATAGCTTCATGCCAACCCATCATACAAAACCAATGTCACTATGTTACTTTAACAAAGCCCTGTACAAGGAAGGTAGTTATTGTGACTGATGTAATGGTACACAAGGTTTTTATATTTGTTAATAAGGCTCAGAGGATCCCATCTAACTTATGATGTTCTGTGTGGCCTGCTTGCTCTAGGCGGCTTCTTTAGACCGCAGACCGAGATAAGTATGTTGGAACATCTCTAGACCAAGCAAGGCTTGACAAAACACCTTTGTGGTGTTTTTTTCTTTTTTTTCTTTTTTTTTTTTTTACATCAGTGGAAGTCTGCACTGTAGGCATGTTCCCAAATCAAACATCTCCTGTACTCTCTAAATGGAGGTAAAAAGAGCATGATTGTTACTCCCCAGGGAACCTAATGACATTTAACAGCCCCCCTGCATTTGGCCTCTACAGAATTGACCCAAAGCAAACCCAGATTACAAAAAGGATGAGGCCGTAGATTGGGCAAGAAGGAGAGAAGAAAGGAAATAAGGAACATCACCAATCTGTAGACTTTGTGCTGATGGCCCACCTTGTCAATTGTCACAGGAAGGAGCGCTTTATACAAAGAGAGCAAAGCAACAGCTTTGCAGGGAACTGAGGGAGAGAGGGCACAGAAGCCCCATGTGGTGCAGGCTTCAGCCAAAGTGTCTTCCAGAACTGTGAGCATAAACTTGGGATGGCTTCATCCACCATAATGGAGCTGGTGCAGAGGGCTGGGAAGTAGGACAATAAGGTTTCTGATCTCAGATGCCTGGAATCATTGAGAACCTCACTATAGCTGGGCTCCTGCACTCAAACATACATTCCAAAACTGAAAATACTGAATACCTGTGGCTTTCTTTGGGATTGAAATGCACATTCCATACTGCTTTTACTACATTTTATGGTGTGTAGCATCCTGCAAGGCTAGCATGACACAGAGCTCCCTTTCTCTCCACTTACCCTGCTAATTTACAGAGCAACATGAGTAGTGTGCATATGTGTACATGTGAGCATATGTGTACATTTGGACCATTAACTAAATAAATGGGAAAAGTGACAGAATAGTGCAGTAGAAAAACACATGTATTAATATTCTGGTTGTCTCTGTGGCAAGAGAAGGATAAGAATTGGAAATGAAACAGTATTTCTGATCAGAACCGTCTTTTGTTTTTCAAGCCATTCATCACAAGGTGCAGGCTCCTGTACACATTTGTCTACTTCTGCATTTTAGATTTTTTTCTTCTAGCGTCATGACTCAGCTATTATTTAGAAAAATTACCTGATGGGTAAAGAAACATTTCAAATTATTTTGCTGGTAAAGGTAATTTGGTTACCAGATATAAATGAAAAAGTGTGTTTCCTAAAATGCCTTTTTTACTGTTAAGTTTGATGTTTTCAACTTAAATGGATCAATCTCAACTGCAGCCTCAGAAAACAAATGCTTGAGCACTGTTTTAAAGTGCATGCTAACTAACAAGCTCAGTAATGAGAAGACGATGCCAGAGATGCCAGGTTATCATCTCCTTGCTGTGATACAGTTTAAGGTTGGTGACATTGATATAACTTTGACTTCAAGAGAGAAAATATTTCATAGTATACAGAGCAAGAATGAATCCCCTTGGAATAGTAAAGGTACAAATTGCTTTAGTTTTCATTTCCGTAGTGCTAAATTTGTATTTTATGTGTGGGATTGTAATTGATGACTGCTTGCTTGTCTGGATGAAGAAGGATGAAAAAAAAAATATTCTGATTGTCAAGGTTGTTTGTGTTAGTGGCTAAAATAGTAGACGTCATGCTGAAATCTTTGTAAACAGCACACAAGCAATTCTTTTCTTCTTAAGCAAAACAAAAAAGTAGAAAAGAAGCTTCCAAGCCAAAATATCCTTGTATCATCTGGCTGACATCTGGGAGCATAATGTACAAATTTTCCTGGAAATATGATTTGTATCAGCTAAGCAAACTTCAGTGCACCAGCCAAAGCATTAGATCTTCACTAGAGCTTTAAGGGATTTGGGGAGATTTTAACACCAGGTATCCTAATTCCCTTTCTACCAAGGTTCACTGTAAAAATCAAAGAGGTTTCTTCCAAAGCATTTCTCAGTAAATATTACAAAATCTATAATTATTATTTTCACATGCCAATTTCTCAGCTTTTCCTAAAACTCCCAATTGCCTCTCATTATCTGTGATAGTCCAACATCTAAATTTCCTCTGATCCCTTACAGACAAGATTATGTCCCAGTTAACAGTGTAATTCATTAACATTCTCTGTGTTGCAGAGGAAGCAAAACAAAGCCCTCTCCAGTTGACATTATTTTCACATCTTTTGAAGAAGAGGTGGAGATCTTGCTTTATTTGTCTTTGCTGAGCTTTTATCTTGGTCACTGTTCTCTCATGAGAATTCCAGTGAATTGGAAAAAGAAAATATGCAGTACAATCTTCTTTCCTTATAAAGCCTACAAGTATGATCCACCTTCTCAGCTTCCACGTTATTTCGAACATATTGTTTTTTTCCAGTATTACAACAAAGCAAGGGACTGAGTCTGAGGATACTTGGATTTTACCCTCCCATTGTCTTGGAATTGCCTCGAGGAAGTGACTTGCATGTGGGGTTGAAAGCCATCAAGTCTGTCTAAGACACTGCTGTTGTCAGAGTCTGATGAGTTAATGAAAAGGAAAACATGACATTGAAGTCGGTGGCAAAGGACTCGGATCAGTGACCCAGAGACCTGTTCCCGTTCTGTCTTCCTATTTTGTTTATTAACTCTGATTACTCTAAACCAGGAACGGAATTTGTTTTATCTTGTTCAAGAACAATTAAATAATCTTAGATTTCTTTATGAAAGAGTAGAAACCATCTGAATCCTTTGTTTCATTTCAGGAAATAAATTTTATTTCATTTCACTTAAGAAAAAAAAGGCAAGTAATTCCTTTAGGGTCAGTTTCCAGAGACTGTAATAAAATACTTGTGATACTTATTGGGAAAATTACTTATAATTGGGAAATATTATACACAAGGGCTGCTCCAAAATTAATGCCTCCTCTTTTATTATGTTGGCCCACAATATTAGAGGCAGATGTTGATGGTATGGCAGCAGAGGTTGAACTTTCTGCCAATATTCTGTGACATTTTGTTGCCACATGACACATGGCAGCAGAGGGGCACTCTGACACAATGGCATCTGTCATGGAAGTGTGTATGAAGCAAAGATGTGGAACTGAATTCCTCTGTGTGGAAAAAATTGTACCCATAGACATACATTGATACTTGCTGAACCTTTCTGGAGACCAAACGGTGGATGTTGGTGCAGTGAGGAGACTGTTGATCCAATGGAGTCTCAAATGACATCTCAACCTTGATCCAAGAAAGTATCAAAGAAGAGACAAAACATATGTTTTAAATTAAGCAGAAGATAACTGTTCTACTGGATATATGTTTCTGTGGCCTTTGTCCAATTTATTTTGTTTACTGGTTAGCATTAATAAAACTCAGGCTAAAACTCTTAAGACATGTTTATTATTTGAGTTTGTTTATAGGCTACACAATTGTCATGACTCCTATGCCATATGGATTAAACATGCAAATAAACCATGAACTATTCGAGCTTTCTCTGTGCTTTTTCAGTTTTCCATTCAGTTCATTACCATCTTTAGATCCGAGAGCTTAGTTAGCTGGCATTGTGATCCTAAGGCCTCATGACTCGTGCTGAGATACAGACCACCAGAGGCTCTGCATAACACACATGAGTTCCTGAAGCACTGCTCAATCCACAAGCCATGGACTCAGCCATTTTTGGGGAGGGGTTAGTGTTTACATTAAGGCTTTTGCACTCTTAGTTCACAAGCTTGCAGCTAACAGCCTGACTGCTTGGCTTGCTTTCCCATGCAGTTTTACCTTTAATTAAAACTACAGAAAAGACTGTTCCATCACTGATTTCCAGGGTACCATTCTTGCTGGTGTTCAGGCAATAACACACCTTTATTTACTGGGCATACCCCTAATAACTTTTTTGGAAAATACACAGAAGTGGATCTTGAGTCTTTGCTGTGACTTTTCTCCTGCATGTTCCAGGACTCCACTTCCTATAAATAGGATTGATCTGAACTGGATAAACTGAAGCCTTTGCAAAACCATTCTGTGCCAGTAGCTACCTCTGGTCAACCAGCAAGTCTGGCTCCAATTATCAGAGGCCACTTGCTTTTATACTCCCATCTTTTTCATCTTTTTTTTTTTTTTTTTTTTTTTTTTTAAGAAAAGGAGTGCTCCTATCCTCCCCTACTTCACCCCCTTCTTCTAGAGGCATCGTAAAATACACCACTCCGGGCTCTCTGTTGTTATAATGTTGTTTCAGCTGATAAGTGTTAGCGAGAAGCCAATACAATAGAGTATGAAGTCAGTGTGAGAGCTCCATCGGTGTAGGTCTTTATTAAGAACAATAAACACTGTAAGATGATATATGCGATCTTTTCCACCAGGAGTGAAGAGGCGATAGACTGAATGCACCAAAAGATGTTTCAAATCCCTCTGTTGCTATCCAAGAGTTACTTCTTTGTCTGTTTGCATGGTCCAATGAAACTTCATTTTCATTCCTTTCTTTTTTTTCCATCCTCTTTTGTACACATTCCTTGCCATTCTAATTAGCTTTCTATTACTACTTTAAGGGGCAAATAGCAATGCCTCTTCTATAGCTTCTGAGAGCTCTTCTGCAGGCAATAGTGTATGGGTTTGCTTACAATGTGTGGAAGGAATGGCCGGAGAGAGAACGGCTGCTTGCTGGGGTGTAGGGAAGTGAGAACAATCCTCTCTCTACTAGAGATTATCCCTGCATCTGTAACCCTTCTGGAGACGAGTAAGGCACCACTTCAATCCATGGAACACTAATAATAATGCTCTCTGGATAAGGATAGTCAGGAAATAAGTGCACATAGGATTATCAGATATTGAATATAAGAATTTGGGTATTCCAGTAAAAAATACCCTTATGCTTAACACCAGCTGTGGCCTTGTCATTTTGCAGTTCCATTTACTTGACACAGACTAGGGTTATTCAGGGCAGCCAAAAACACCTAAAGGAGCATCAGGTCCCCCACAGTCTTGCAGAAGTCCTCCTGCCCTGCATAAGCTTGAAGATATAGTGGCTAGAACTAAAACAGAGGAACTCTGAGGAACTTCACTGAGCCTGGAGCTTTCATTCAGTGCTTTTTGATTCAGTTTCCTCATCTGACAGTGACCTCTTGCAGAGCACTTAGGAATGAGGTATCACTTCTTAGTAAGTGGAGTACAAAAGGAAAATATAGGTTCTTGGCACAAGTTTCCTAATCTAGATGAAAGGAAGCCTTTTCCTAGGAGTCCTCACATACTTTTTCAGGGGCAGACATTTCTTCCTTCGTGCTCATCTGCTAGTTTCAAAGCCCCCACATGGGACCATCACAGAGGAAGTGTCCATGGGGCACAGGAAGAGGAACAATCTATCTAGAAACACTCCATTTCTTATGTAAAACCCTTGATCCATATAGTGTGCAAAGGCTGTGCTCGCTCACAAATGAGAGTCCTGATACACCCTAGCTTGCACTGTGTTGAAAGGAAGGTCACTCTTCACCCAGGGGGATGCTGCCAACCTCCCTCTTCATCAGTAGAACCAATTCAGGTAGTTCTAAGGAGAAAGTGGGTGTGTGCATTAAGGGATAGGCAACTGGTTCAGCTTCGGTTAGGGAAAATAGCAGCCAGCGAAGAGTAAGTACTTGTATCCCACTGATTTTGACACTTCTCGATTTCCAGAGTATTCCTGCAACTACTGGTATAATGCACCTAACAAGAATGTGGCATGATATAGAACAAAGACAAAAGAGAATCAGACAAGTTTATTCTGCAGAAAAAAAAGAGCTCACAGCTTAATCCAACAGCTCATCAGGCAACTGTCATTGTGCCCTGTGCAAGTGCAGTGAGCTTGATAGTCCAAATGGATAAGAATTGTTACCTTCCAGGGAGATCACTTGCTCAAAATTTAGAGGCAGAAAAATGCAGTGTGGAAATATGGTTACCAGAGTAAATAAAAATGGTGCTTTGGCCAATAGTTGGTTCAAAACACATGTTAAAAAAGAAAAATAAAAAGGAGGAAAAAAAGCAGAGCGAACAAATTGTCCTCGTGTTTCAGGAAAAAGTGAAACCTTCTGGAGGTGGTGGTGGCCTACACTGAGACACACTGTCTATTGGTCATTGTGACTAAACAAGTTCCAGCTGGTCTCAGAACTTTGTTCGGCTTGCTTTTTATTTTGGACATTGAAAATTATGTTTTATTTCCTAGCTGTCAGCTTACTCCTGCTGGATTGTTTGGTAAAGGGGAGATGTCCTTGTTAGATGACATTCTCTTCTTCCCTTGCTAGTGCTGGTGCAGGCATCTCTCCCTTCACTTGCTGCTGTTCCCAGCTGCAATGCAGCACTAAGGTTGGCTGCTCTGCCCTTGCTGCCAGAGCATCTTCTCTGTTCTGCTACTCCTGAATGACTAATGTGCTATCCGAGCCATTCCTAATGGCACCTAGTTGGTTGTCTGTAGCTCTGAAAGTAATGCCTCCTATTTATTTCTATGGAAGCTATAATAAAGAACACAATAACACTATTTGATAGAGCTAATTTTCATCTACAAAACACTCTTTTTCAGTGTAGTATCAGTGTAGCTATCCATTTTTGCAAGTGATGAACAAGAGTCTGCATGCCATGCTTGTAAAAATCTGCATGGCTGTCCAGAGCATGGCTTGTCCTTCACATCACTGTTGCCACTGCTGAAATGCACCACTCATCTCCCCACTGTGCTCACATACATTGTTTGGTCCCCATATATTCAGCAAGTGTCAATGAATACTATGGGGTACCATTTGTTCTGCATGGAGGAATTCAGTGACACACCCTTACTTCATACACACTTCTATGTCAGATGCTACTGTGTCAGACTTCCCCTCTGCTGCCATCTGTCACACAGCAACAAAATGTAATGTAATGTTGGCAGGAAGGCCCAGACTCTACTGCCACATCACCAGCATCTGCTTCTGATGTTGTGGGCCAACATAATAAAATAGGAGGCATTACTTTCAGAGCAGCCTTCATACTGACATTAAGGAGGAGAGGCTTTATCTCATCTGATTTCAGCTTTCTCTGAGTTTTGGCTCCTGACCTTCTGGAAGCAGACAGGCATCTTCTAGTAAAGAATCAACCTGACCTCAGACATGAATCCCAACATACCTGATTAATTCCTGGTGTAAGCAGGATCTTTTGCTTTCAGAAAGGTTGCACTGTGGAAGGAAGTTGCCTCAGGTCATAGGCGCAATCAATATCAGAGAAGCACTTGGCATGGGGGAGTGCCCACCTTCCCGCTGAGTTCCTATTCACCAAAGCACATTGCTTCCCTACCCACAGGGTACGGCTGTGCCTGATTTACAAAACCACCTTCTTGGGGCCTGTGTGGGCAAGGGGAAAATGCATCACTTAACAACATGTTTAGATACACTTTGCAACCAGTCTATTTTTAATCCTTCCTTCTCCCTCTCTTCCTGTTCTGCACCTTTTCTCATTTTAGTTTATTTCACTGTTGTGTATTTAATGTTTTTATTTCATAATAGCCTTCTTTAACTTTGAAATTCTTTTCTTTCTTGGACAATGTTTTAATTTAGTATAAAGTGGTGTGTGTGTTTTTTAAAGGGGGAATAGGCAACAAACAAATTGTCAGTCAAAGCAAAATGAAAATCCGTCCTGTCTAATGCTAGAACTTTAGTGTCAGGTGTTTTATAAAGAGAAAAATCTGCATTAGAGCAGCTATGCATCTTAGCACATCTCTAGCATGACCCTGCAGTGAAATAAGCTGTGCCCAAGCAGTTCGTGGCCAAAAGACAGGCTAATCCTGGCACACATATATCAGCTCTGTGCCTTCAGGTACTGCTCAGACCCAGGGCCTCCAGATGCATATCAATGCCTGGGAATGCTTTCACAGCTCTTGGTACTCATAACAGCATTTCCTGCACTGTGAGGTGAATGGGACCAAGAGTCTAAGCCAAGGTAAATGGCCTAAGGACATAGTCAAGACAGAGGTGCTACCTTGTGTTAAATCATGCACAGGAAAAGCACACAGACTTTATGGCACTGTTCTACTGCATGCCTCACATGAATGAAATTAGTTTTTAATAGCACAAAGACTTTATTTTCCTGTTTGAGAAATGAGAAGAGAATTGGGTACAGAGAAAAACTTTCATTAGATTGGGGTGTATGGAGGATATCTTTGATGTCTTTTCTGTTTTTTTCCAGCCTCCTGAAGCTCACCTACAGATATGAATTTCAAAAATTAAGCAGTTTGTCTTCGTTCTACTTCTCCATGAAGGCAAAGAACACCTAACCCAACAGATGAGTATAGGTCGAGGGCAAAAGTCACAGGTCTCATCCAATGACACTGTGCTTCAGTAGTGCCCTTGGTCCTAAGGCTGGAAGGAAAGTCAGATTTAAGTTTATTTGTACTTCTGAATCCCTTTGAATCCAGTTGGATGTCATCTGACAAGACTGCACCACAGGCAGTATGTGAGCTCCTCAAGACAACTTTGTCCCTAAGCTTCAAGATTTGGCCCTCTAAATAATACATCTTTTTAACCTCACTGTATGGGCACACCTTTGCAAAAAGCTTGGCAAGTTTGTGAGCCAAAGAAGATGCTGACTCTGGCTAAGATGTGAGCTTGCAAAGTGTCAGCTATATTGAAATTATTTCCACATCAAATCCTCCTAGGTAGCTTACTGGATTTTCTTTTGAGCTATGTACTGTCCCTTGGAGAGGAAACATTTTGCTGGGAGGGAGCATTTATAGTCATTGCAATTGCAAGTCTTTGCTCCAGGTTACAAGAGACTGCCTCTGTTCCTCCACCCTTCCTAAGTTGATTGCCCTCCTTCTCCAGCTGCTGCAACTTCCACAGCTGTATTTCAGTCCATGTATTCGAAGTGCAGTGGAGCATAGCTCAGTGCTTGAAGAAAGCTCCTCCACCCAGGGAATCACAGAATCATAGAATCACAGAATGGGACACAGGAATGGCTGCAGATGCTTCCACTGGTGACAATAGCCACTCGCAACCTAATTCCTTGCCCACGGAATAGAGAGAAGCTGGAACAAGGAGCTAAGGGAGCTCTTTGCATCTCACCCCGGAGGGAAGTAAGTAGGAAAGAACAACACTAGCTAAAACTCTATACAGGGTTTCATGACACATGAAGGGGAACATGGGTGGGAAGGACAAGGACTGGACAAGGTCCTGGAGCAGCAAGCATACCTCTAGCTAGAGATACAGGTGTTGGGTATCTGGGATAAGTGCTGCTGGGCTGCTGATGGTTTCTCAGGACAATCATTTGTCCCAAATGCTGATGAATTAATGCTCTCAGTTGTTTCTCTTGTCCACTCCAGACATACCTCTTTTCATCAGGAAATGCTTTTATGGCTGCACTCTACTGGAAAGGCCTGCCCCAAGCAACAAAACAAAACAAAAAGAGATCAAGGGAATACCTTAGGCCTGTTGAAATAAAAACAGCAAAGACTAACCCTTAGAAAGTTTCTGGGATGAAAAAAAAGCTTTCTGTAATGTTGAAAAAGGAAAGAAAATGCACTCAAAGGCAAGAATAGTCTTTCTACCTTCTTCTGGAACACACAACTCCTCAGCCAGGCTGGTGAAATGGGCAGGCAGAGAGGGCAGCTTATTGAGAAAGTGGAGCCTCTTTTGGTTGAGGAGAGTCATTGCCTGATTAAAAATCTGCAGCCTCTTTGGCCTTGAACATTATTCAGCTCTTCTGTGGACAAAAAGGGACATTTCCCAAGGCCAATATTGGATTTTGCATGAGTTGCATTCCTGCTGACACCACGTTTACTCTGATGTTACGTGATCCAGCTATTTTTATTTGACTGTGAGGAATTCAATGCACTCAACAGGGTGTAACATCTGTGACATATCCACACAAGCATTGTTTATTTTTATGAAACAAGACCTATGCTTACAGCACTTGCCAGGGAATGTGCAAGGAGAATCCTTGCACTGCATTTCCAATATTTTGTGGAGGCATCATATACAAAGTGGGCATTTTGTAGTTGCACTGATGATTCTACACAATTACACAATTAGTGTCAACAAACGGAAAGCAAAGCCTGCTTTGAAAAGACTCACAGAGTTGTTGCACAGAGAAAATTGCAGAGGGCAGATGTGCAGCTCACAGGATTCAGATTGCTGTTAGAAGATGGAGTAGAAAGCTGTGACTGAACAGGACCTCAGCTTGAATCCAAGGCTGCTGCTGTGACTCCCTCCCACCTCTGGCAACTCTGCTGGCTCTGTTCCTCCAGCTGTGAAAGCCAGATGTAATAATGTTTATGTATAGGTATGCTGTGCTATTGTCTGTGTCCATGAAAATGCTAATTTGTTTGTGGTGAAACACAGCCTAAATAAAGGTGCAACAGCGTGTGCTGTTTGCAGCATTCACAGTGGATTTGAGTGCTATAGGCACTACAGGTACAAGAGCATAACCTGTAGGATGCAGGAATGGCCAGGGTGACAAACTTATGTACAAGTACATAATTTACACAAGTACGATGTTGTGAAGACACATGTGGGGTGGGGGGATGAGCTGGAAAATAAGTCAGATGTGTTTTGCTCTGCATTTTCAGCTTTATTTTTCCCTTGTGCTTTATCTGATTTTCCTGCAAGTGATAGTCTATTGATCCAAATTCACCTCTGATTAAGTCCAACATCCTGAGGGATGCTCACCCACACATACACCCAGCAAATAGTGGCAATGGAGTTGTTGAAAATAGTATGTATTTCTTGGGCTATACATGTGAATAGAAAGAAAAAAAGTGCAGTGTAAAACACAGTTTCTCATAATTGGAAGACTTCAGCCCTTGACTAGATGCCATGTCGTGTTGCTGTCTTCCAAAGAGGCGATTTTTGTCCCTTTTGAGCAGAACATTATTTTAACACAGTGCGCATAAGGGAGTCCTGCAAGCTTTTCCTTCTCAGCTCAAGGAAGCAACTTGCACAGAGCACTTCAGCTGCAGGGAAGTACTGGGGAACATGCATGTGTATGTGTGCGTTCACATCTGCAAACAAATGCACTTGGCCATTTTGCAAAGTACGGGTAAAAAGGAACAGAATCATAGAATCATTGAATAGCTTGGGTTGGAAGGGACCTCAAAGATCATTTAGTTTCAACCTCTCTGCCATGGGCAGGGTTGCCATCCATTAAATCGGACAACAAATCAGGCTGCTCAGGGCCCCATCCAACCTGGCCTTGAATGTCTCCAGGAATGGACATTCACAGATTCTCTGGACAGCACATGCCAATGCCTCATCACTTTCTCAATACATCTATCCTGTAATCCATAAAAGAGCCTCTTATCATAACCGCATCTTGTCTGAGCCTTTTTCCACTCTTTCAGGCAGATTGTACTATTGGGCCCAACCCCAAGGCAGAGATGGGACATGTACAGTCTACCAACAACCAGCACCTCCCAATGTACATCTGACACACTGCTCCCCTAGTTCCTCTTGCTTTCCTTCTACAGGATTTATTCTTCCTATAGACCAATAGCAAATGGCCACACTTCCAGAGCTTCTTTTCCAAATAAGTAGACGATGTTTGGACTATTCTCTACAGGTCAATATGATGAACTGATGGATGAATGACTCCATACAGCAATCTGGGCACACTATGTGAATCTGACCTGCTCTTTTTCCTCCTCGTGGGCATATTTCAATGAGATGATCTCAGTGGTCTTTTTCAACCTTAATGATTCAATGATTCTATGACACAGTCCACCTTGCTCTCCAGCCTGGGGCTCGATTCACCAGCACAGATTCACTGCAGTGAGCTGAAATGCCAGGTCAGACAAGGGGAGATGTGGTTCTTTCGCAGCCGTACGCTGCAGGCTGAAAACTCCCTGCTCTCAAAAACTTCTCTCAGTGCGATCGGAGCTTGCTGCAGCTGCGGAGTGCTTCAGGGACGTGCGGGACTGGCAGCGGCAGCAGTGCGAGCAGAGAACCCCACAGAACGGTGACAAGATTAAAGGAGCTGCTCTCCCCCGCCCCCCGCTCCCAGCCCTCCCCTGAACGGGTAGCAAAATCAAAGTTAAAAATGTATCTGTGGAAGGGACTGATGAAAGATTAATAATTAATTTTGGAGCAGCGATACAGCATTTTTTGAAATGTAAATTTGATGCGCAAAAGTGGCATATTATGATAAGCAGGAGCAACAAGGGAGAGAGAGTACAGGAGGGCCTGTTGCTCAGAGACAGGCTAGCGAGGAGCACTTACAGCGCCTTTAGTTTTGCTTTTCACTCCCTCCCTCTCTTTATGCAAACTTATTATCTGAACTTAGGAGGTTTTGAAGAAGTTTAAGGGCTGCGTATCTGAGGCACAAATTCTTCAGAGCACATTTCAATCGCAGTTTTGCCTTGAAAGCTGAACCTCCAGTTGCGCGTTGCCATTCAGTGCCCTACATGCTCTGTTTTCCTGCCTGCCCCTTTCACAGCTGCACTGGTCATTCGGTTATATTTCTGTGCCTCTCCCTTTGCTTCTGATATGTGGATTTCATATTCTGCTCCTTCCTACCCTCCTTCCTTCCCCAGCAGCCCTCGTTCTTGGTTCAGCCCTTCTGAACCACCTCCTTTTGTGCACATCCCATGCATGGTGCAGGCTCTTTCTCTCCCTCTTTTCTTCCCCCAACCGTGTTTACATGAGGGCTTTGAGAGCAGCTTCACCGTGCGCTCTCATGAGAGTTGTGCAAATTGCACCAGCGCTTCAGTTGGAAGAGACACTCATCTCTGGAGCCCCATGCTGTGCAAGAGTGCATCAAGGCCAAGTAAGCCCCTTGATGCTGCCTCATGCTGTGATCCTCCTTTGCACAGTGTCATGTGTCAGGATGGTTTTCCCACAATGCATTCTTTAGTTCAGTGCCAGGGAAAAAAAAAAAAAAAAAAAAAAAAGGCAAATAATCTGCTGCCATTGGAGGCAAACCTGCTACCTGTGGGGCAGGCAGTGGTGTGAGCCTCCTCCTGCTAGACCACATCCACCCTCCCAGGTTGGTCTGGGATGAGCCTGATGAACACTGCCCGTGCAGTCCGGCCTCCAGCCCTCCAAACTTCTTGTGAAACATGCGTTGCTGTTTTACCGACAGTGGGAATTTGGGAAAGTAATTAAGAAAAAAACAATCTCATGCTTTTATTCTCTTTCTTGGATTCACATGGCATTTTTGTTTATTCATATTGTCAGACCTGCGCTTTGCAAGTACAATTAATCCCATATAAATCATTCATATCCCTGCCCTGTTGTTTATGGGAATATAACCTAAACTCCATATCTTTATCTTAATTAAACTGATAGCGGAAAACAGATACAGCTCCCAAGTGCATCCAAAAGCACTGCCGAACAACACAAACAGGAGTTTGTACATGGTTTCTCTGACAAAGTGCTGCTGTTTCTCCTGTCCTCAGCCCTGTCCATTGGGCTGTGTATTGGACACCAGCCCCAGGGGCTCCCTGGGGAGAGCTGGTTTTGAGGAAGGAGGAGGAGAGCTCCATCAGAGCAGCTGGAAAGAGAGGGAGGAAAGAGCAGAGCTGCTTCCAAAAGAACATCACTCCAGCTTTGCCTCGGGAAAGCACCACTACCCAAGAAGAGCACTTAAGCATTTGCTTATGTTTAAGCACATACTCAAATCCCGTTGATCTAAGCAGAAATGAAGCATATGTGTTTAAATGAGCATATGCTTAAGTGCGTTCCTCAGACAGGAGGGATGAGGGCAATTAAGCACATATCTATATACACACTAACTATCTGTCATTTACATTTAGTCGTTGTAATGCGTTTTGGACAGTGAACAATTCTGGCAAGGAATTTTTTTCACTAATCATTTGACAACATTTGAAAGCTTTAATGAAAAGACAGCATTCTCTGTTCCTTTGTAACGCATTTCTCTTCCTATAAATAAATACAATCACAGATCTGGCAATGGCAGTTTTGTTTTGTTTTGTTTTGTTTTGTTTTGTTTTGTTTTTAAGAAGGTAACAAACAGCTCTTGGATGTAGTTTCCAGTCTGCGTCCACTCTGGGTCATTTCAGTGAAGAGGGACATCTCGCATAACCATGAATGGAGACAAAGCTGTGGTTTATGTCTTGGAACACAGAACAAAGTTTTCCCACCCATTGTTCTCTTGTATATGTGTAGATGTTACCATTAGCAGGCACGATTTGATTTAGGCCTTGCACACACTGCAGCTGGTTTAATGGAATGCCATAATAGTGTCACACGGTTATTCTTGAAAAACAGCTACTAAATGTTGATGTTACTTATTGTAGCAATATTTATGTGAGAATGCTGCAAATACTTGGGAAAAAGGTTTTAAAGGTTGAAAGGCGAGTACAGCCATAAATTATGAGTAATGCTGCAGTTGGGAAGTGACATAAAGTTCAATGGCCTCAGCTTTCTGCACTGTGTGCTCATTGTTTTGGGTGCTCATGTGATCACGCCTGGGCCCAGCCGGGGCTGCGGCTGGGCCTTGCTGGATGGCGTTTCAATGGAGGATTGTGGGTTTTTTTAAAGCGATTCTCCAGTGTCTATTGTGTAACTTTCTCATCTCTGCCACGAGAATCAGCCTGAACGCCAGCCTTAGTACGCTGAGTGGCTCAAACACAGAAGGGAGTTCATATTAATGCTGGCTTACACAGCTAGATCACATTTTATCTCATGATAATACTTACAAGAGAAACACAAGACAAAAAGGCAGTGCCAGCCTACCACATATATTTGTTTAAGGGATATCTGGGTTTTGAATCACTTTCTGTGAGCCTTCCACCCAGCAAAGCAGAGCCCAAGCAAACCCTACCAAGTAGCGGGGGATGCCCAGGACAGGAGGAGGGCAGATGGGATGGAGCTGCTGCAGCTGTCCCCGCTGTGTCCGTCACCACTGGATCTCACTGTGCTCAGCAGCAGCCTGCTGGCTGCCCTCCGGCTGCATCACAGCACTGCAAGCAGCAACGCCAGCATCACCCTGCTGCTCACAGCAGCCTGCAGCATCTTTTGCCTGTGTCTGGGCTAGCACAAGGGAAGCCTGGAATAGAGAAAGTCCTCAGTTTTCCTTCAGTTTCCCTCTGCTGCTGCAGGAAGGCTTGCCAGTCCTTGTGCCTTGGAGTCTCAGGAGTCTGTTAATGAGGTCCATGAGCATTTCCCTCTTGCCAGGACCATGCTGGTAATATCCCAGTCCTTGTTAAATGCCCAATTGGCTGTTCAGTCACCAGTGCCTCAGAAATCATCCCAGAGTAGGTGGGTCTATGTCTTCCTCCTGCTTCAGCTTGTGTCCATTGAAAGAGATGAAATACATAGCAATGCACAGACAACTCCAGCTGCTGGGAATCTGATCTCTGCCATCATGCCAGGAACATTAGAGCCCTGTCCTTCCATGGTATTGAGAGTTTTATGCAGGTGTGTGCATTTGTTCAGTGTTTACAGCACGTGACACTCATTTTGCATTTAAAAAACCAATCTGTATTAACTCCATTACATTAATTTTTCCCTAATTTGAACAGGCTGGTTAATAAATGGGATGAACTGCACCAGTGTTCCTTTCTGTCAGGGTAGAAAGGATGGGAAGTTGCACAGATAAGCTTTTAGCAAAGTTGCAAAATGTCATTAACACAAAAAAAAACTAAAATTGCCATAAGCCTATAAAAACTATGGTAAGTAAACTTCACAGTAAGCCTATAATCACACAAAGCCTATAATAAATTGTTCTTGTGTAGTAAAAGCTGATTAAAAATTGATTTAAGGGGTTCAAACTACATAGATCTCACCTTGATGTATCACAAGGCATTCACATTCCCCAGACCTGCGAGGGTCTTTCTATTTCCTTGCCTCTCAAACAACCATGGCTTACCCATGACAGACCTGCCAGTCAATAACTTGCTGTGTTCACAGACCATGCCAGATGAGGACACTCTGCATGGACATAGGAAGCATGCAGGCCATGCTGTGCAGAGAGCAGATGCAAAACCGGCAATGTGAGATGGCTGCAAACACCAGCTTTCTCTCAGTGCCCACACAGCCCAACCTTCTTTCTGGTGACAGAGAGACACCTCAAACTCAGGAATTTCAGGGTCCCAGATATGAAGCCAAGCGCCACTATTCTTTTGCATTCATTTCTTCAGACAGTTGTTGTGGGGACAATCAGGGCAAGCTCTGCACACTGCCACAAAAGCTCTTTTCCCCATCTGCGGATTTTGGGGCTCCTGTTCCTGTTCTGTGTGCTGTTATGAATTAACCTCACCACATTATTTTCTCCACCTCCATGAAGGAGCAGCAGCCACAACATCTCATCATGTCAGCACAAGCCTGACATAAATCAGTCAGGTCCTGCTGCCATCTGCGTCTCAGAAAATGCTTCCCAAGAGCCATCCAGTGGGATGTTCCTCTACTGTGTCAACATCTCAGCCTTAAAAAGAAATAGCTCCCACAAGATTACCACCACCTGCCCAGTCATGACACTGGGCATCAGTGAGAGGACAAGTCTGAAATGTTCTTGTACACACAGGGTTCTCAAAGAATCCTATAGTGCTCCCTTCAACATCAAGCATCCTCAGAGAGGAGTGCTCTCAGCATCCTCCATATATTCCTCAGCTGTATGAAGCATAGATCCATTTGATGTGACCGCCACTGCTGCTGTTAAAAACCCATTGTAAAGCAACAACTGTTTTGTTCTGGTGTCCCCATGAGACTTGGTGCCACATGAGGCCAGTGACCAGTAATAAGCTATATGTCTTGTTGCTTCTGATAGATTCACATGCAGTCCCAACAGGGAAAAGAAAAAAGGAAAAGGAAAGGAGAGAGGGAGGAAGAGGAAGAAAAGGAAAAAAGGAAAAAAGGAAGGTAGGAAAAAAGGAGGGAAGGAGGGAAGGAGGGAAGTGTCACGGAGTTGACCATAGAACCATGACGGGAAGGAGGGAAGGGGAGGGAAGG
>NW_024962252.1:32437107-32630397 GCF_019238085.1 Lagopus leucura
AGAGAGAGAGAGAGAGAGAGAGAGAGAGAGGAACCCAGGGGGACGCAGCACACGACACAAAGCTCCGAGGAGAGGCGCGGAGCGGGCTGGGAGCAGCGCCGTGTGTGTGCTGCGCACCGCCATCCATAGACATGAGGGGAACTCTAAACTCCGGTAGTTACACGTTCATAACGGGGCCCTTTAGACGGGTGCTACATAGGCGAGGCGTTTTTGTAAGCTAAAAGTTTACTTAGATGAGTGTTGGACGGTGATGGAGAAAAAAAACAATGAAGCGTTCTCTTGCAGAGATCATATAAATATTGCATTCAGCAGCCGAGGCGTTAGACCATGTTTCCCATTGTCTCTTCAAGCGCTGTGACATTTGTTTTTCTTTCTTTCTTCCTCCTTCCCTTTTTTCCCCCTTGGTCAGACAGTGATGGGTATCGAAGCGATGCACACTGAAGCCTTTTTCCCACTTTCCCAACGATGGTTACAGAGATGCGGGCACCGAGCTTTACTCTTTCCTTTCCTTTTCTTTTGGCCGTACCGAGCTGCTGGTTATTTATCGTGCTGGGGACTGGTGACTCCGAGCAGGGCCGGCCCGTGGTGCGGGGAGGACCCAACTTTCAGACCCACCGATCCGTGTGTAAGGTCAGAGAACGGCAACCAGGGCTGTTTGGGAAAAGCCTCAAACTCCACATAGGTTTACTTACAAAAAAAAAGGAAAAAAAAGAAAAAAAAAAAAAAAAGAAAGAAAAAAGAAAAAAGAGAAAAAAAAAGTTACCACGCAAACCTTACCGCTCTGTATATATGTTTAATATTTGTCCTTCGAAATGCAGAAATAGTTTCAATGTTTTCTTTGTCTATTTTTCTTTTTCTTTTTTTTTTTTTTTAAATGCTACCCAGGGAAATATTTTCATATCATTTTTAAGTGGCCTGCCTCAATGTATATTTATTTCTTTGAAAGCGAACAGGTTCTGGAAACTGTTTTTCTGTAGCTTTAAATGAGTAGGTGAACAAATCTATATGGGATGTAATTTTTTTTTTTTTTTTCGGTCTCTTTACAAATACTTTGTTTTGGTACATTTGGATGTGCTTGTGGGGAAAAAAATAAAAACGCAGAGATCCTTATATATTTATGTTAAAGTAATATTTTATTATCTACATAAAACAGAAATGCACAATACCTTCATAGTTTGTTCGAATTATTGAAATCCCTTTTGTTTTATTTTGAAAGATAGCACAGATTGGCGTAGCTCTGAAATCGGGAGGGAGAACACCGCAGCGCTGTTAGCTCTGTGCGAGCACCGCCAGCCCTTTATAGCGCACGGAATTGGGGAAGCGGTTCCGTGGCCGCACCGAGCGCTGCCCCGTTCCAAGGTCGCGGGTTGCGGGAGCGGAGCAGGGGGTTGCGTTCCCCGCAGAGCACCGCAGCGGCGCGGGCAGAGCGATGATGCTGTGCGGAACGGTGCCGTCCTTCTCCGGCGCTGACATCCCGCTCCATCGCGCTGCGGTGCTGGAGGAGGGCCGGGCCCGAGGCGAGAGGGCTCCGCTCTGCGCGGCCTTGGCAGAACGCAACACCCGACTCTCCTCCCCCGTGCCAAAGGAGAAAAAAAAAAAAAAAAAAAAAAAAAAAAGAGAGAAAAGGAAAGAAAGGGAGAAAAGGAGAAAAGAGAAAGAAAAGAGGAAAGGAAAGGCGGAGCTTCTCCGTGGGGAGCGCCGCTGAGGCCGGGCCGCCGGGCCGGAGCGGGGCGGCTGCGTGATCCGGAGCCGGGTACCGAGTATCGGGGCCGTGCCGGTGGGTGCCGGCGGCAGCGGCAGCGTGTGGAGGAAGTGCTAGGGCCTTTGGGGCTCTGCTCTGCTTCGTAGGGCAAACGTCCTGCTCTTTCTCCCCCTTCCCGAGAGTTTCTCGGCTTATTAGATTTAATCATCTTTTCTAACTCCTAGTCAATATTACACTCATCCCGAACAGATTCAGCTAAATGATCTTATCAATAGTTTCGAAGCGAAGTGACAGAAAGAAGAAGTGTTTTGTGACCGCAGACGTGCTGACGGGTAAAATGTTTAAGCCGGGTATGGATTTGAAGTCCTTGGTCAATATCCCGCCGGGTCGGCTGCGGAACGCGGGCAGCCTCTGCCCTCTGCAGGACGCTTCGGGGGGCTCGGAGGGAGCCGTGCGTTTTTCCCAACGCTCACGTGTGGGGCGGGCAGGGGCTCGGTCAGCCCTGGGCGCGGGGCAGGCCCGAGGCCGCGGGGATGGACGCGGGGTGGCCGCTTTGGTGCCCGCCGGGCTGCTCCGTGCCCAGCTCGGCGTGTGCTGCCAAAGGGAGGCCGGCCCGTGTGGTTGCTTCCCTCTGCTTGATCTGAGGGAAAGAGAAAAGGGAAGAACCCACGGAGTGGTGGTGGTAGAGTGCGCTGTCTGCAGGTGGATGTCAAGGTGCGCGCAGCGAGCTAGGCTCGGCCACAGCCGTTCTGTTAGATGTCGGCAAGAAGAGCACTGGCTCCTCGCCTCGCTCGCTCGAGTAGAGGCTGAATCGGTGTCCCGAAGCCCGTGAAGGAGCTCACGGCCCGGCCGGTAGCTCCCCGGGCCGGGCGCTGTTCTGCGCTGCCCTCGGCGGCTCCGCAGAGCCCCGACGGGGAGAGAGGCCGCTGCAGGGCCGCCGCTTCTCCTCGCTCTCGGTTTCTGCTTGCGGATGCTGAGGCCGAGCCCTCGCACCGCTCCGCTGAGGCAGCCTCAGTCTGTGGCCATCCTCAGCCTCCTCCAGCCCCAGAAGTTGGCCCAAGCCACGCTGGGGGTGGGGGTTTATGGCTCTTTGTTGCGGTTGGATTTGCGCGGGGCTGCGTGCTGCGGGAGGGCAGCGCCCGGCCACCCTCGGGCACGGGGCTGTGACCTGGAGCTGCTGCCCCCGGCCCGGCCCACGCGTGGGAAAGAGCCGCGGGTAGCAGCGGGGCGCGATGGCGGCCACTCGGACTCCGGGATGGGGCCTGGAGAACGCGGCCCTCCGCCGCCCCTCTGCCTGAGAGTGATTCGTTTCTGGTGTATTTGGGAAACGGACTATGAGAGGCTCTGCTGCCGCTCCGGGCCGATGTGAAAGGGAATAGAAAAGACGTTCGGAGGTGCGGGTGCTGTGCGGCTGCCGTCGGGGCTGGGAGATGCTCCGAGCAGCTCAGCGTTAAGTCGCTCTCGGCCGGGCAGCTTTGCGCTTGGCCGCACTTTGAGGAGCGGGTGCCGTTCCGGGGAAAACGGGCTGAAGCAAAAAGGCAAAGCGTGGTTCAGCAGAAACAGTAAAATTAACAAAAGAACTTCCCAAACGCGATACTCCAGGAAGCAGCCGGTTCTGCCCGAGCCGCGCGGCCCCGCAGCCCCGCAGCCCCGCAGCCCCGCGCCCTCCCGGAGCAGCCCCGGCGGGAGGCGGAGAGAGGCTCCCTCCGAAAGTCGGGGGCCGCTTTCGGCCCGACTCATTCATTAATTCCCCTTCCCTCCCCGATTCATTCATGTCTGCAGTCATTCATTGCCAAGTGCGCGGAGCCATCGGCCCCTCGGTCAGTAGGGGAGAGGCGCGCACGAGGATGGGGCTATTTATTTCCCTCCGCCTGCGGATTTCTAAGACATCCGAGCAGGCACAATCATTAAACTAATTTGTATTTGATTGTTTGGGCGGACGGGGGTGAATTTTATTGCACTGAGCATTCAGGCACGCACGCACCGCTGATTACCAGTATACATTAAATAAAGTTGTTTGTACACATTGTCTTACCACATATAGGCAGTCTTATTATTCTAATTACTCTAATTAGTGCATTGAAATGTTTTCTACTTGATTTGAGGAGACAGTGATTAGTTCTATTACTTCTTTTAACTCTTATTTCACGGCAAACTGTTGGCGCACGTTCCCATCCCTTTATTTTTCTCCTTAACAGCTCGCGGGCCGAGAGCACGATGAAAACACCGCGTCGGCGGGCGGGAGCGCTCCTCGATTTTCCCCATGTAAAAGCTGCCGTCTCTCGCAGATACACACGTATTTTTTATATTCTTATTTTTATTTCCCCTCCTCCCCCACCCCCCTCCCCCCCAAATAATTATTTCTATCCAAAGCGGCGCGTTTCTTCCCCCCAATTTCCCCTGCTTGGGCTTCGGTTGAAACATTCCTTTTCCACCCCATCCCACCCCCGCTTTTCTCTTTCCGTCTTCTTCTTTTTTTTTTTTTTTTTTTTTTTTTTTCGTCCAACGAGGATATTTAGAAGGAGGTGTATTTTCAGCCAACCTATTCCACGAGATTCAAATTAACGTTACTATTAATTGATAAGATCTCTCCCTCAGCCACGCTCCTCCGATGGGGAATTGTAATTACAGCCATGTTCCCGCCTGAGCCCCTCTCCCCGCACAGCTGTCCGGGGGCTGCGGCTACTGCAGCGCTGAGAGCGGAGCCCCGTTCCCGTCGCACCCCCCGGCTCTGCCGGGCTTCGGCTGCGCGATTCGGTCCGCCCGTGGCTGCGGATCCCCTGGAGCGGCTCTGGGGCCGAATCTCGCCTTTCTCTCACGTTACAGACCGCTCCCCGGGTATTGTTGGCCCTCCCCCAACCCCCTCCCCGCTAGTTTGGTAAATGCATAACCCAGGAGTGGGAAAAGATGCAGGGGAAAAAAAAAATAATAATAATAATTAAAAAGAAGTCCCGTAAATTCTTAGAAGTGCGGCTCTGGAGGGAAATCTATGGAGTTACATCGGTAAATACTCGGCCCGGGCTGCTCAGACTTTTAATATTTAAGCTGGGATTACGCGGGATCTCCGGACGCGCTGCTAACCTTTGCCAATTGCCGTGCGGCACAAACCCCGCGGGGCGCACAAACGCAGCGGCGGCCCGACCCTCCCACGGCCGCCGGCGGGCGCCGACTCCGCCACCGGGCAAAGGAGCCGCTCCGGGCTGTGCGGCCCAGCGGCCGCCTCCGTCGGCCTCTGTCCGCTCCCCCAGGGCCGCCCTGCCCGGGGCGGGGTCCCGGCGGGGCTCCCCATTCTCCTTCTTCAGGGCCGCACCGCGGGCGCTGCCCCGCTCCCGGGCCGCCCCCGGTCCCGGCCCCCGCTGGGCAGCGCCCGGGGCCGCGCGTGGAGCGCGGGCTCCCCCCAGCGGCCGCCACCGCCCGTGCGGGGCCGGCGCCGGGCGCCCGAGGGACGGGGCCTCTGGGAGACGACGGGGGTGCGCGGGCTGCCCGGGTCCTTTTCCTCAACAAACGCCCTCACCGAGCACCGCCGGCACCCCGGCGGCACGGAACGCCCCAGCGCGATCCTGCTCGGGAAGGAACGCCCCGCTGTGTGGCTGGGCTTCGGCTGGGGACGCGCTCCATAGCGGGACTGACAAGTGCTGCGCCGCGGCTGCTGCAGCGGGATCGGCGGTGGCGGCACCTCCCAGGGCGGCTCGGGGCCGTGTCAGCCCCATGTCAGCTGAGGCACGGGGCTCTCCCAGAGCAGGCAGGGAGCGACGAGGAAGGTCCAGCTCCGAAAGGGCAGAGCGGGCACTCTGTATAGTTGGAGAACACTGACCTGTCTCACGCACAGGTGCTGCCAAACACCCTCAATGTGTAAACCGCACATTGGAACCAAGCAGTTCCATTGTATAACACAGATGCCTCCTCAAGCAGTCCACCATAAAAACACACTGCTCAGCCCCTCGGCTTAGGGTTAGGGTCCTGCCTTGTGCCCCTCAGCTCCCATCCAGCCCCTGGACCTGCTCAAGGGACAGTGACTCTTAGGCAACCCTGAGGCCAAACGATGGGTGGCTGAAAACACAACATATTCTCTCATGGAGGTCATCTGCAAGAGTCTTCTAGGGAGCACCTTAGGTTCAGCTCTCACCCACTGGCAGACACAAAAAACGCTCCCGGACCGCATGTGACAAACCAGAGTGAAGTGGGCTGTGAGCTGCCCGCTTCCTGTCAGCAGGTGACAGGCGGCACCCAGCTTGCTCCCCTCCCTCCTGCCTCCTTCCTGCAGCGCTGCCATCTTGGGCCTCCGTGCCTCTCGGAGAGCTGTTGGATCAATGCCTTCACTTGAAAGCTGCCGTCGTGCTTGGAAGAGACTGAATTATTTAAAAGTATTAGAAAAAAACATAAAAATCAAAGCTGCACTGTAGATCTCTAGGTTGGATCAGCACTCGCTATATTTTGCTCTTTCAAATCCCTTCTTTTAGCTAATTCAAAGGTTCAGTCTCGCATCCCGTTTGAGCTCTCACGGATCGATCAGCACGCGGTGCAGCGAACGTTTTCTGATCACAGCCACGTGCAGAGTGGGTGGGGAGCTCAGCGATGCGCCCCAGCCTCGTCAGTGAGTGCAGCCACCATGAGCCCAGGGGCTCCTGCCCTGCTGCCACCCAGGCCCTACTGACCTCATACTCAGCCTTGGGCTGCAGCCACAGACCTCAGAAAGAAGTTCTGCAGGAAATAAGTTACTCTGAGTCACGCTATCCTTTAGTGCAGTATATGGGGGAAAATGCGAACACTGGAAGCAGTGTTTCACCACCTCCAGCAAACCAAACCCTCTGCATGGTCAGATCAATGCATGCACAAACGCCCCACAATGACTGAACAAAAGTCACTGCCAAAATGCAATGAAAATAGAGTCATAGAATGGTTTGTGTTGAAAGGGATCTTTCTAGGTCATCTAGTCCAACTCTCCTGTAATGAACAGGGGCACCTGCAGCTAGATCAGGGTGCTCAGAGCGCTGTCCATCCTGACCTTGAGAGTCTCCAAGGACGGGGCTTCTACCATCTCTCTGGGCAGCCTGTTCCAGTGCCACACCGTACTTATTGTAAACAAGCAATTCCCTTAGCTCCAGTCTCAATTTCACCTCTTTTAGTTTGAAACCATTTCCCCCTGTCTTATCACAACAAACCCTGCTAAAGACTCTGTCTTATTTCTAAAATGCCTAAACAGATACTGTACAGCAAGTTCATCCCCAAACACCAATTCCAGGTATTTCCAAAAGGCCCACCTCAACAGTTCAGCACTGGCACTTCACTGCAGTCACTGCCCAGCAACAGCTGCTGCCAGCACAGGGTCCCACAAACAGGTGTTAAAAAGCGATAGTAGACATAAGACCAAACTTTCCAGCAGCATCTTGCTGCAAGAGTGAGAACTGCTTAAATCCATCATGTTCCTAGATGTAAACACAACTTTATCTCTATTCCAGTTTTCATTAGCACTGACCTGCTTTCGAGCACTTTCTAAAAGCAAAATAAGAGCCCTAATAAAACATAACCATGTGTATGAGAGAAAAGGATATGACCTTGTCACAAAAATGCTGTTGCACTTCTTTAGGAGTTAGAAGTCTGACAGTTCAGGACTGCATGGTCATCACATCAGAGCATTTCTATTTCGGGCTTTCCAATACTTCAGTAGGAAGTATTACATAAAAACAATAAACGTCTGCATTGTATACGACAACATTTGATATCACCAGTGGATACACATTTGTAGCACTCATGGTATCAGATCTACATTGTTTTGCTTATATTCAATTAAAGTTGCCAATTGCATCTTAAAGCAGCAGAGCCACATCGACATTTTTTGAACATTTTCATAGAACATTAAATGTACCTCAGTCCCTCTGGACTGATAACATGTAAATCTATATAAGTATTGAGAACACGTAATTGCTTTCGCTTCCTCAAATAATAAAGCACTCCTGCCAGACAATAAAGTGATAAAGTGCATTGCAACCTCCCAGGCATTAAAATCTGGAAATCCTGAAATATTTTAAAATCTGGGTTTGTCTGTGTTGGTTTTGTGTCATTTTTTTTTCTTTTCTTTTCCTAACAGTTTGCCTTACACATAGAAATGAAGTCACCTGACAACCTCCACTCAGACACGTGAACTTTCAGAACTGCAGAAGCAGCGCTGAAAAATCTGTCAAACACAGGACAGACAGACATGAAGCCTGAAACTGCACTCTGCATGTACCAAAAGCCAGCTGCACTTTGTCAGGACACACAGAACAAGGGTCCAGGCTCATACTTAGCAGTTCTCAACACCCAGAAGCTCCGGCAGCTGCACGGTGCTGCTAGAAGATGGTTGCAGCATGTGTGAAGCGATGCTGGCCTGAGGCAAAGCTGTGAGACAAAAGCATAAACTGAGGCTGCAGGTGCTGGAGATTAAAAGAAGTCTTAAGGAAGGTTTCCTCAGAGACACAAGAAATACACAAAGTATTCATTTTAGCAGCTTTTACAGGAGCGTTGCCTCGAACAATTAACAGTATAGCAGGCGAATCCAAGGAACACTCTTAGTGAACCTTGTCTAAAAGCAAATGATCACTGATTGCACCTATATCCACATGGGAAACAGTTCTGAATCAGAAAACAAATTTTCTAGACCAGTGATGAAGCGGGAAGACAAAGTCTACCCAAGCAGCTCTTTCCAGGGGGTTCTGGACAAATGGAGTCCAGCCAATAACCCATCACTTTCTATTTCCTACTTTCAAAGGCACAGAACTCTGTGAAATCTTTGCTAAGCCACCCTGTTACAGAAGTTCTGCAGCACCTAAATACAAATACATCACTACCCTTACCACTAACAGCGTTGGAAATACTTTGTGGTCACATCATTTGTGTTCAAGTAGGAAATCATTCTGGAAAGAAATTCAGCAATTACTCTCTAGGAGGCCTCTCTCAGTACATTGTCATCTCCATGTTCTGTTTTACATCCCGTCTGCCCAGATCCATCTGCTGTCTCTCGCTCTGTACCTAGATCACAAACTGCCTCAGGCAGTGAAACACTATGTGCAGTGCGCCAAGTCCTATATGCTTTAATAGAGCTACAGTAATCTAAATATTAAGCAGCAATACAGAAAGAAAAACTCACAGATTTGTCTCTTAAAACATTCAGGATTCACATTTCAAAACGAACAGTGAAAAATACGCTCAAACTGCTCTTATATCTTATGATTTATTTCAGCTCTTTTTTTTTTTTTTTAAATGAGTGCACAAAAGACCAATGAGTGTAGATAAATACATATAGTTTTCTGTTTTATTTATTATTTTTTTATGCACAGTTGATATTCTGCAACACAGTCAAAGGGATACAAATTAAGTTTTCAGAGCAAGATAAACACTGTACACTGAATATATTTTAACACAATTGTCATCTCTGAATTAGCAGACACTGACAACTCGGTAAGGACGTTAATTCCAACTTTTTTATACTGGCAGTAACAGAAGAAAACTACAACACTCTTAATAGTGTTGATAATAAGCTCTGGGGTATCCACAGCTTCTCCGGGCAGCCTGTGCCAGCGCCTCACTGCCATGTTAGTAAAGAATTTCTTCCTAATGTCTAACCTAATTCTCTCTCCTTTTAGTTTAAAATCATTCCCCCTTGTCCTGTCACTGTCTGCCTATGTAAAAAGTCAGCCCCCTCCTGCTTGTAAGCTCACTTCAACTACTAGAAGGATGCAGTGAGCTCTCCCTGGAGCCTTGTCTTCTCCAAGCTAAAAAGCCCAGCTCCCTTGGCCTTTCTTTATATGAAAGATGCTCCAGCCCTCTGATCATCCTCGTGCCCTTCTCTGGACCCACTTCAACAGCTCCACATTTTTCTTGTGCTGGGGGTCCAGGGCCTGGATGCAGCACTCTAGATGAGGCCTCACGAGGGCAGAGTAGAGGTCTAACTTCCCCTTCTGTGCACACACATGTAAAACCCTTTTGTCAACACTTCACACCACAAACAAATGCCAAGTAGTATCTGCCACAGGTATCCAACCAAGGAGGAGGCAGTCTGGACCTGAGCTGTGCCTGCACTTGCAGAGATCTCTGGGTTTATGTGGAGATGCGGAGAAGACGCAGCAGTCAAATCTGAGCAATACACTGATAACATGCCTTCAGTTTACTACTGGTCAAGCAGAATACTCAGAGGGAAAAAAAAGATCATTTTGAATGTAGTCAATGTAGTCAAGTAAAAAAAATCCTCAGAGGGAAATATTCAATACAAATATACAGAACACCGAGGTAAACACTGCTAGAGTACTAAAAGGAGCTCAAAGCGAAAGATGGGTGAGTGCTGAATGCATACGACTTATGAAATGACAGCACAGAGAGTAAACGTGATATCTAAGATCACATATACAGACATAGCTCTCAGAATATTCTAAGACTGCAACTGCAAAACACATGGATATAACCTTTGTGGGCCCATAAAGCTCATATCAGGAAATAGCCATGAAAAGCACATCCATGAACTGCTACCACCATTTTATGCTTCTGGTTTTGCTAAACAGTCTTCAACATCCCCTAAATATGTACTTGCCTGCTTTTCTAGACTGAACTTCCCAGTGTCTGCTTCTCAACAGACCTTAACTAGGAAAGTTATTGAAGCCAAATAGGCCATCTATGTCCTCATACGTTCACAGCAATATTGAGGGTTTGAACCACTGCTATGACGTGAAAATAAACAGCCTTGGTTTGGATATCTTCTGGATGAATTAGTGAGAGGATTTATCTAAAAGTTACAGAGTCCTAAAACAAAATCAGAAGTAGCTGTCCTCATGTAAGCTAATTTAAATCAAGACATTTGCCCAACCAACACACTCCTGCCTGCTTCTTGTTTGTTATTTGTTATTCTCACTGTGCTTTATTGCCTGCTTCCTTCTGGTTTTAGCACTCAATTTAAACATTCAAATAGCAGAAAATAAAAGGCTTTCCTTCAAGATGTTTTGTAGGAAGCCATCAGCTGCAATTAAACCAACAGAGCACAGAAAGCTCTGTGGAAGCTTTGGTGGATGCAAGGGAAGCTAGGGGACTGATAGGGAACATCGCAGGATGAACAGCCTCTTCCTCCGAGTCCACCCATCCACCCACACCAGGAAGCTTCTCCAGATGCCATTTCAAGACTGATCTCCTGATTTGAGCTGCCATGTGCAGAGACATAGCCATAAAGAGCAAAGAGATCCTGCGATACCAATCTCTTTAACTTCAGCCCCTATTCTAGACATTTAAAAGTAGATGACACAAACATCCCCCAGCTACAGAAAACATGCTCAGAGATCATTACCCTTTTTCTCCTTCTTGATTTGTTATTAAAAAATAGGGCATAATTTGGTTGTGGTGCTGCATGCAGATCAGAATCATGTACAATTACTGTCCGGAACTGTTTCCTCAGTTGCAGGTCTTCTATATAAATTAGCCCCTTTAAAATGTAACACAGAAGCAGCTTGTTGTTAAACTCTCATTGTTACAGCAGAAAATTAAGAAAAATATTGCTTTGCACCTGTACTTTCCACATGATCAGAAGGGGTAGACCCAGGGTGGAGCCACCCTGGGCTCATAAAAGGGCCAGCCACTGAAGGGAGAGCATCTCATGGATGAAGGCTGCTTCCTGCAAAGGAGAGCTGTGCAGCCAGAGAGCCTCCTCACTTGTTGGGTGAGTTTAACTCTTCTTTCTGCGTATGACTATTGGCCTGCCTGTGCATACTTTGCCTGGTATCACAAGAATGTGTCAGAAGCAATTTCACTTCTTCATGAGCAGATCATTGGTTGTGACAAGGCAGGAGAGAGAGAAATCCTTTTAAAATGAATTCAGGTTTTATGTTTGCAGGTCTGAAAATGGCTCTCCTTCAGACAGTGCGCACATACACACACACACACACACAGTGTGAGCAGAAAAACATCCCAGGCTATTGATGCACCTCACTTGCGGAGATCTGGTCAGCTTTAACACACTCTACATCCTTCACAAGCCCACTGAGAAGATGAATGCCAAAAGCCAACAAGATGCTGAAGAGCTGTAATGGTTTTGTGAATGAGATTATCAAATCAATTCTATTAAGATGGCTCAAGGGACAGCTGGTAATTAGGATTTGTCTGTAACTGAAAGTTAAATCAGAAAGTGCAAGTATGTTCCCTTGTGAACATACTAACTCCTGATGATTTTATGTCATTTTTGGTAGCTATTCCAAACTAGCTGCAAGCATGGCCCAGCCATTGGTTTTCAAATCACAAGTGGCTTCCATCTGCAGAGTGCTGTATGGAGTGCAGAAGTCTATGGCATTACCATGAGGAAAGTAAATCTAAACGGAGCAACATTAAGAACCCACCTCTTGACGGTGAGCAGAAGATCATATTGACAGTAAAACTGTCACTAGCCAAGAGCTGTTCACAATAGTATAATGGGAAATAAACACACAAAGGATGGTGAATTTGCCATATTAGATTCATTATCTCCCTAGAACTTCCTCCCTCCCATTTGCTTATTTTCTCAACTTACTTGATATGACACTGTTCCACACAACATCCTGGTTGTCAAATTGGAGAAAAATGGATTTGAGGGATGGATCACTTGCCAGATAAGGAATTGGCTGGATGGTTGCACTCAGAGAGTTGTGGTCAGTGGCTCAGCGTCCAAGTGGAGACTGGTGACAAGTGGTGTTCCTCGGGAATCAGTGCTGGGACCAGTATTATTAAACTGCCTTTGTAGGCAACGTGGATGACAGTGGGATCAACTGCACCCTCAGTAAGTTTGTAGACCACATCAAGCAGAGTGGTGCAGTTGACATGCTACAGGGAAGGGATGCTGTCTCCAGAGGGACCTGGACAGGCTTGAGAGGTGGACCCATGCCAAACTCAGGAAATTCAGCAAGGCCAAGTGTAAGGTCCTGCACGGGGGTCAGGGCAGTCCAGAGCATAGATAAAGGCTGAGCAGAGAATGGCTTAAGAGCAGCCCTGAGGAGAAGGATTTGGGAGTGTCAGTTGACAAAAGACTCAACATGAGCCAGCAATGCGCTCTTGCAGCTCAGAAGGCCAACTGTATCCTGGGTTGCATCAAAAGAACTGTAACCAGCTGGTGGAGGGAGGTGATTCTGCCCCTCTACTCTGCTCTCATGAGGCTCCACCTGGAGTACTGTGCCCAGTTCTGGGGCTGCCAGAAGAAGGTCATTGAGCTGTTGGAATAGGTCCAGAGGAGGGCCATGAAAATGATCAGAGGGCTGGAGCACCTCCCCTGAGGGGACAGGTTGAGAGAGCTGGGGCTCTTCAGCCTGGACAAGGCTCCGGGGGAACCTTATAACAGCCTTCCAGTACCTGAAGGGAGCCTACAGGAAAGCTGGGGAGGGACTTTTCATACGGGCATGTAGTGACAGGGACGGAGAAATGGCTTTAAACTGAAAGAGGGTAGATTTAGACTAGATGTTAGGAAGAAGTTCTTTACTGTGAGGGTGATGAGAGACTGGAACACACTGCTCAGAAAGGTTGTGGATGCCCCTTCCCTGGAGGTGTTCAAGACCAGGCTGGATGGGGCTGTGAGCAACCTGGTCTAGAGGGAGGTGTCCCTGCCTTAGCAGGGGGTTGGAACTACATGATCTTAGAGGTCCCTTCCAACCCAAACCATTCTATGATTTGGTATTTCTTCAGTATCCAAGAAAAGAGACTTCAAACAGTTGTGTTTTGGTGTTTATTGGGTTTGCTGGTTTAATACATTTGTTTGTTTCTAGAGGAGAACAAAACACAGAAGAGAAAAACTTCATTCCTCACAAAGGATCCTCTACAACTTGGGGTGACTGTCATAACAGATATTCTTAAATCAAAACCACCCAGAGCTCCACAATTCAAACTAAAATAACAGTACTTTATCCATCAACTAAACAGACAAATGCCATTATTGTCTGCTATTACTGAATCTTCCTAACAAGAGCTACCTTTTGCCAAAGTCCTTTGAAGGCCCTTAACAAACAAGACTCATGCCTTGATGCTTCCCTATGTCAACTATCACATCACAGAATCACCGAATCACTAAGGTTGGAAAAGTCCTTCAAAATCATCCAGTCCAACCACCCCCCTATCACCAATATACTCAGTAAACCATGTCCCTCAACACAACATCCAACCATTCCTTGAAGACCTCCAGGGTCTGTGACTCCATCACCTCCCTGGGCAGCCCATTCCAGTGCCTGACCACTCTTTCAGAAAAGTACTATTTTCTAACGTCCAACCTAAATCTCCACTGGCACAGCTTGAAGCCATTCCCTCTAGTCCTATCACCAGTTACACGAGAGAAGAGGCCGACCCCCAGCTCACTACAACCTCCCTTCAGGTAGTTATAGAGAGCAATGAGGTCTCCCCTGGGCCTCCTCTTCTCCAGACTGAAGAGGAGGACGTGTAGGACTGACCTTGTCCTTCACGTGGTAAGATTTAATGAAAGAGTCCTTTAGTCAGAAACCCGGAGTCACAGAAATTACCATCTCAGTGAAAGACAAACACTTTTATTTTGGAAAAAAGTTGTCCGTGTCTAACACAGCATGTACAGATGCATTAAACCAGAAATCTTTAGCCTAGCAATATCAAAAGCTACAACATATGGAATCATTGCAAAAGAGTAATAACGAACATGTAAATCAATACATAAAGCCACTCCCAAGCTCCATATAAGAAAAATGCTACATTTTATCTAGTTTTTGTAAATTGAGCAGTCCTGCAGATTTCACGTGTGAAACATATCCCATAAGATGCAGTAAGTACACACAGTATAAATTAGGACTAAACACACAATTTTGCAAGAGCACAGTGGGTAACATTTCTGATGACAGGAAAGCACTTAAAGTAGTCATAGTCTTAATTACAGCAATACGAAAGATTATAAAAAATAACTGCAATATATTAATTATGTTTCCCAGTTAATCTCATGCATTTACAGAACTATACGTATAGCCAGATAGGTAGGTAGATGATGTTTTAAAATAGAGAAAGGGGATGCATTTCAATTTAAGAAAAAGACACCCTGGACATTGCCAAGGGACTCAAGAGTAGAAGCAGTTCCTGGCATTATAAAGACAGACTTTTCAATTCAGCTTCTCCTTAATTTGCTTCCTTCTGGATAGATTTTCGAAAGTTTTGATGTTTGGGGATGGATGTTGTTCTAACTTTTTTTGCTATTCCAAGGCTGGTAGAACAATGCTGGATGGAATTAACCTCAGGTTAGTATTCTGAAAGCAAAGTATCTAACCTGAGCTAAATCACAGCTTCCAGAGCCTCCTCAGGGAGGCCTCAGGAAACGATTCATTTGACTTTTCTCAAACATCTAAGGAGGAGATTAATAGCTCTCTAGAGGTGCCCAGATTCCTCACTTAAACCAGATGTCAAACTTTCAGAGAAAAAGCACTTACTGAGTTCCACTCGCTATGTACCATGATTACTGGACAGCTTATATCTGGAAAGGATGACATGAGAGCCCTAACAATTGGGCAAGAAATACAGTGAGCTTCCCCTATTTTGTTAGGGTTTTTTTTTTTTTGGTCCCAAATTTAGATCTCTAAGCACATAGGGATTAAAAGTTTCAAACTGCTGTGAAAAGTCGTTCTTCTACACAAGTCCTGCATGCTAATGTACTTAATCAAGTGCATAATTTAAACATAAGCAGCTTCAACCATGTCCAGAAAGCTATTTAGTCTATCAAAACAATTCATGATTATGAATACAAGTACACCACTGAATTAGAAACATCAAAATTTGGGAAACTGTTTTAAATGGTTAAATTCCCATTGACATTAAACATGACTTCTCTCCCTGTATGACAGCTCATGCCAACTTCATTCATACACTACAGCAAATCCCCCTTTAGTTTAAGAACAGGAGAACTTCACAGCATGTAACTTTTTTTTTTTTTAAAGGCATTTTAGCAATGCATTTTTTAACATTCATTGCCAAAACACATCTTTTACAATGATTAGGAAAGATAGACAACATCAAAAAACAAGATAAAAAAAGTGGAGTATCCTTAAAAGCAGAATTTAGATAATGTGACTGAGGGATGGCTGACCATTGGAAAAGACCACTCAGTTCCAGAACAATTGGCATCATTCACTTTGGATTAAATGAAAGTAAAACAAATTTCCCTCTATATGACCACTTCACGTGGAGAGAGACCACAGTAGTTATCAGACTTTGCATCCCCACTCTACCATACCTTGTAATATCTCTCACCTGTAGACGAACAAAAGGCACTTTGGCAAAGCAACACAGGAAATCCAGCACACCTGCACTGCCCAGGCCCCAGGTTTTTCCTGTTGCACAGATGGAGAGAAACACAGTCCTCTCCATCAGCTGTAGAACAACATTTTAAAACACAGCTGCTAGAAAACACCTTCTGCTGTTATGTGTACTTCACTAAAGTAATTCTTAAATGAAGAATGTTGAGATTTATACATAAGTGTATATATAAATGTACATATGTGTGTACATATATACACGCCTAAGTATAAAATAAAACTACCACAAAATACAGCAACTTACTTTTGCTTCATTGTGACATAAGGAAGGTCTAAATGTAGCTTATTTTCTTATCGTGGAAATATCAGAAATACGAAGTCCAGCCTTTCCTCACTTTGCTGGAAGACATCTTGGAGGTATAAAGCCATAGCTAAAAGAGATTCTTACCCACTGATTGAAGGTTAAAGTGTGCAATTATAGATGAAAGTCTTCCCCAATTATTTCTCAGCTATTTGAATTAATTACATTAGCAACAGCCAAGTTTGAAATAGCCCAAATAAAGAGCAGATTTCAATTTATCTTTCCAATTACAGTAGAGAACTTCTGATAAAACCAGCTTTAAACAGAAGGCACAAAAGAAAGAAAAATATCCCTTAGTATGAACAACTAAATGTCAATTTAAACCTCCTTTATACCACCTAAAAAGCAATAGAGAATGAAATCCTTCACACACACATGATTACAAAAACACTTATTTGACTCACTGATGCTACAGCAATGACTCTATACTATTTAGTTTACCAGTTTAAAGGCACAATGGATATCACTTCATCCGCATCCCATCCTATTTACAGTGGAAAACAAGATCTCTTAAGAAAAAACAAAAACAAAAAAGATGAACACAGATGCACCCTGAGAAGTGAAATTTTTCAACAAAAACATTTTTTAAAAAATACTGTTCTTTCTAAAGTCCCATTATCTGAGCCTGTATTCTTCTACAGGTAGATAACTACCTGTAGACAATAACAATTCAATATTAGCAATATTGACAATAACCTTCAATATTAAATTACAATGAAAAATATTAGTTATAGATAAAAAAAAATATTAAAAAGTTCCCAGAAAAGTAAATCAACCTAAACCTGACTGAAAGAAATGAGGTTTCACACAGAATTATGCCAAAGTTGACGTCTGTCAGCGGGGAACACAAAATCTGAATTTGAAGTTCTCTGACAATGTCCAGGCTACTAAAAACAAACAAAGAAACAAAGTGGAATGGATATGGCTGGAAATCCCATAGTGCCATCTGTGCAGAGGAAAAAGATGAAACAAGAAGCCAACTGTGCATTGCCCTTCTTTGGATCTGGAATTCCCAAAAGATTCTGTAACATTAAAAAAATCAAAAGAATGAGGTCTTTTTATAAAAATCAGATATGGGTTTCTAGCTGTTTTGTGACACAGTTTGAAAAGTATTGGCACCTGCACAAGAGTTCAGAGTGTTCATTCACGAATTGCAGAGATTGTCAAATCTTTAACAATTTGTAGAAGTCCTCTACCACTGGATGGTTATGTACTGCATGAAAAGAAGTATTCTTTGCCAGTGGTCCTCAGTGCAATAACGTATTTCTGTCAGATGAATATTTTCCCTCTTCTTCCAGTAGGTAATAAGTGCCATCGCGACAGTAACAGTGGAGCCAATATCAAACGACAAGCTGTATTTCATGGTCCATATTCATCAGTAATAGCTAAATAGGTAAAAAAAAATAACTTCAATTCTTGATGTACACAACAACATATTCTAGCAGTGGTATTAAAGAAAAAAAGAGAAAAGCTTCATCCAAGGAAGTGCAAAAGGAACAAAACCCGTAAATAGTTCATCAACAGTTTTCCTTCTTCAACATTTCAACAGTGCTGAAGAGAGAGAGTGCAACAGTACTTAGAGCTCTCACCTCTAGGGAAAGAAAACACACAAAAAACCCTCAAATCCAATAGCTTAGACTACTAAACCACCAGAACGCATTGCTCTCCCTCCAAAACTACTGTATTTTCATTGCTGTTTTACTGAACAAACATGCTTGTTCTTAACAACTTGACAGATTTTATTCCTGTGCAAGGGACATTTGCTAATGCATTAACTTAAGTACTATATTTTACATACTGTGCAGGATAATTAGATGTATACAAACCAACCGTCTTGAGTGTGTAAAGAGAATTGGTCTGGAATTTTCTACACATCAGTTATGACACTGTGTACAGCTCCAACTTTATATCCAACACCAAGAAGCAGCTGGCAATTTTCTCTTTCATTTCTGCTACAAGTTCAGGTGGCAGGTTCTTGAATTTATTTGTTGTGTCACTTAGGCTGGACTGTAAAACATCACTACATCTATTTCAGATGGAGGAAGGGATGAAAATCTATCAGATGCAGTTCATTGCCACAAAAAATGAAAACCTGTCTTTCCAATCCATTCTTAATGAAGCTCAAAAGCTTTTCAAATAACTAATTGTAGGCCTGACCATAAGATGTTGTGCTGCAGACCAAATTAAAATGCTACCATATGTGTGCAGTAGATCTGTACACGTTTATATACACATACACACATATACACATAAATAAAAAAGGAAGCACCCATTTTTTTCTTCTTACTAGTAATTATTCAACATTTTCATTTATCTAGATATTAACATATTTGCTGGGTATAACACCCTATAAAGGGACATGTAAGATGTTTTTCATTTTCTTGCCATTACAGCCATACATATGGCTAGTATTTAAAAACATGCAGTGCCACCGATTAACAGAGTAAAACAATTATTAGGTACAATATCAGCTCTAGGAAATGCATAATAGATTTAAATTTAAAATGTATTTTACCCATTTGTGCAAGTAATTAATACAATCCACTATTTCATAGGAACTCTTCATAAAAAAAAAAAAAAATCAGCACAAATCCACAGGAAATAACTGTCAAAGGAATTCCATAGCAGCATATGTAGTGAGTCACTGGGTGAAACTCTTCTTTATGAACACATTAGGAAAGTTGGCATTCAGTTCTAGGACAACTCTGTTATCAATCTGTGAACAGAAGGACACATCGAGTAAAGAAAGATCTTTACAAGACTCCAGCAGTTTTCTTAAAGATGCTGGGCTTACCATCCTCGTTCCTGTTTGAAAACAAACAAACAAACAAAAGAAAAAATGCAAAGTTAAAAAGAATTGTTGTTTGTTTTAAAGCTGCTAATATTGCACGAGAAGAACGCTAGTAATGCAATGTTTATTTACATTATTTCAATCAGATTTCAAATGAAAAACTTCAGTGGCAGTCTTTGTATAATTTTTGCTTTTAAGAAGCCTGTTGCATTTTCCTAACTCAGCTATTCAATTAGATCGTTTGCTTCTCAGAATAAACTTTACAACTTCAAGAGAAATTTCTAAATACAGAAGCTGACCAAAGTATCCAAAAGCCACAAGAGCCAGTGACTAGATCCTGGGCTTTGGCTACACAGGAAAATACTACACTACACTCATGTTCTTGCGACTTTTCTGCTGGCTGCAATGCCTGGCAAAACACACACTGCTATAGGCTCTTCCAACTCCAAATACATCAGCAAGGCTTCTAGGGCTCTAGAGCGGCTACAGGTATTATACCCACATCATGCAGGAACGGTTCTCAAAAGACTACTACACACCTGGCAGACAGGTCACAGGACTGACAGGAGACCCACGCCTTACTGCAGGCATGTCCAACCCAAGGCCTGTGGGCTGTATGTTGCCTGGCACAGCTCATACTGCAGCCCACCCCACTGCTGTCACACCATTGTGGCAGTGGCTCTCCCACACCGAGTGACTCAGCCTGGCTCCAGATGCACACCCGGATTGTTCAGCGACAACCAAACACTGCTGTTTGACCAACACTATCTGGGGCACGGGAAGGGCGCAGTGCAGAGCTGGCTCAAATTATGGCAAATAATTCTATGCATTTTGACACCTTGGCTATACACAGTCCTGTGAACAGCAAAAACAGGCAGCAGTGCTTTCTATATTGATAAAGGAATTTGACAACGAGTTTCAAGATTGAAAAAAAAAATCAATTTTTTGATATATTTGCAACTCCACTTTCAGTCTACATAAATACAGTACCTGAGAATTTGAAATTGGAACACACAGAGTTGCAATCATATTTGACTCAAAGGAAAATTGATCATGTCTCTACCAGACTTTTATAAGACCTATCTCATCTGAGAAAGATATTCCTTGCTTCACAATCATGCCTTATTCACATCATCACTTTTTGGCAGTACACGTATTTGTGAACAATTGCTGGCAAGGATGAAGCAGGAAAAATGTAAAATTTCATCAAAAATCTCTGATGAACACCTCAAGAACTCACTGAGGATTGAGGATTGTAGCACCTTCACCAAACCACAATGATGCATTTGCTTCACAAAAACAAACTCAAATAACCCACTAGTTTTATGTCCTTGTTGCTTTTTTTTTTTTTTTTTTTTTTTTACATTTTAATAAAATATATTAAAAATAAAAGCAGCTTAGTTGCCTATTATATTAACTACATTATGCATTTTACTGGAGCCAGTGGTGCAATGGATAACACATCTGGCTATGAATAAGACGACTGTAGGTTTGACTCCTGCCTAGTTTGTTCAATTTTCCCCAGCACAAGAAGAATACAGAGTTGTTGGAGCAGGCTAAGAAGATGATCAGAAGGCTGGAGCATCTCTCTTATGAAGAGGGAGTTGGGCTTGTTTAGCTCAGAAAGGAAAAGGCTCTGGAGAGACTTAATAGTAGCCTTCCAGAACTTAAAGGAAGGTTATAAGCAGGACTTTTTACACTGACAGTGATAGGACAAAGGGAATCTGAAGTAAAAGAGGGGAAATTTAGGTTTGATGCTGGGAAGTAGTTCTTTACTCAGGAGGAAGGTGAGGTGATAGAACAGGTTTCTCAGAGAATTTGTGGATGCCCTACCCTTGAAAGGATCGTTCAACGTCAGGTTGAATGGGACTCCCAGCAGTCCCATGTAGTGGTTGACAACCCTGCCCGTGGCTGGGGGTTGGAACTAGATGATCTTTAATGTCCCTTTCAACCTAAGCCATTCTATTATTGTATGACACGCAGTCCAAGAACAATTCCTCTCCACTTAATGCAGCTCAAGCAAGCGTAAAGGTTGGACACACACACCTTATTGGAGTAGCTGGTAGCCAGGCAAGTTATTCCAGAAAGTAAACCAAGCATGGATGTCCACAGTGTGACACACTACTCAATTTCTACCGACTCTAAAGAGCTTACGCATCCAGCAGGCCTGTGAATATCTACTAGCAGACATCTATTGGTAAAGCACTGACATTCCACTTTTTCTAAATCATTCCTAACCCGATGCAACTCTTTCTTCCTCTTGCTTTATCATCTGGTACTAAGTATCACAGGATCATTTTGCAAATCTTCAGCCTTAAATTCTACAGCTTCAGATTTTTCTTTCTTAATTGCTTATGCATTATCAGCAAGTTCTGGTATGGCTTATTCACCCCTTTGCCTGCATTACTCATTAACAGATGAGACAGCACCTATCACATTATGGTCCTTGGTGACCACAGCAGTGACTTAAAAGCGACAATATATTCTTATCCTTTGCTTTCTCTCACTTAAACGCCTTCTCTAAGACAGAAAACAGCTTGTTACAAAAACAGAACAGCCTTGCTAAAAACTTCTGAAAATCCAATACTATCCAGATTGTATCGGTGTTTGAAGTTCTAGGTTTGAAACACCTAATAGGTGAAAGATCTCACAGGGATGGAGCTCCCTTTCACAATATCTTAACAATTTTCATGTCCAGTTGCACATTTCAGCCCTTCATTTCTCCAGCGCTGGGGCCAATTTAAGTGATAAATCATACTAACAGTTTTGCATGTGAGCTCGTTTAGAAATACTGCATAAATATTAGTGCTAACAATTTATTACTGCTCAACATATTAATTTGTTCAAAAGCTTCCTGTATCAGCATTCCAGTTTAAGACAGCTTTCCAGGCTATTCTGGAGAGAATGGGTCTAAAGTTGCAGCCTACTTGAACCCCCTTGCAGCAAGCACTAATAAGATGTTTTCCTGCAAGAGCCTTCTCATATCTGAGTGGCCAGACACACCGTTTATCTACCAGTCTCCGTAATTCTCCTGTAAACTTCTTCCAACATACCTGAAATGCCATTTTAGCACTACCTTTAGCCAATAGCTCATTAATGGTCCATTTCTGCCTTACTGTGATGCTGTTTCACCTTCTTATTTTCCTCCTTTGAACAGGACTCATTTCCAGAAAGATGACTGTTTCTAGTAGTCTCCTGTAGTTCTCTGTGTAAGCACAGGGGTCTCTAAATGTGGTTTTCACCTATTCTGCAGTAGAATCTTGAATTAGTTATTTAGGAACATTACTCTGTCTCTGTTATCACGTTATCAAATTCTACCTCACCTACAGGGAGGTAATTAAGGCGTATCATTATTGTGACTTTTAACTTTTACCATCATATAATCACTGTCACCACAGTGGTCAGGCAGTTGATACAGCAGTCCTATTGGCACACACACAAATTTTGTGATATTCTTTAGTTATTTACTTCCCTTAATCATAATTGTACCATAGTACCATTGCCCTATCAGAAGGATCTGCTCTAATGTTTCAGCTGAAATAATGCTATCATCCTTCTACCACACCTAAAATTGCTACTGCATTAGCATCTTCATTTAAAACTAGTTTTGTTTGACCATCTCAGCTTTTAAGATAAAAATCCAAACCTTTTTACAAAATGCTATATATAGATGCCTAGCCATTTTGTGTGTAGTAAGAGGGTCCTCCTCATTCCTTCCTATCTGAACTTTGACAGTTGACCTATGGCTTAATTTAAGACTTTTAATGGATTTAGAACCAAATAGGTCATCTAAGTACAAGTTTTATTGCACCTCTTACTTTCTTCATCCCCAGACTTAAAATTTTACATTAGGAAAAACCTTCTTCAAAGCTAAAAAGGCTAGTCGGTGTTTGCAGTGTTTGGTCATTCAGACCAGGGAATAAGCAAACATCCACAGACTTACTCTATGTTATACAATGCCGAATTAATGAGACACATTCCTCAAAAGCACATTCAAAAGCATTTCAGAAGTATAATATAGCATATATTTCCTTGCCTTTCAAAAACTGACAAAATATGCTAGTTAGCTACACTGCACATTTTCCTACAGTTTGGAGGCTTCTGGACCTTTACTATTTGATTGAGTAAATTCATAACATCTGCCTTTTTTTCTGTCACTCAGTTTACAGTCCTGAAAAAAAACCTGATATCCTTTTCATGAAAGGTGCTTTGAGTAATGATTTATATGCAAGAACAGTTATGCTTATTAGCTGCAAATGATTTCACCTATATGCATGATACATCCAAATCCTCAAATACTCGGGCAGTTGACTGTATGATGACTACAGAAGTACCACATCTGGAAAACTGCCAGAGTCACAACTTCTGGGGCAAAAGGGATGGATACACAAATGATAATTAAGAACAATATTGAAGTTTTTTTTTTTTTTTTAAATGGGCCTCCAGTAATTTCAGTTAAAAATACACTAATATGAACCTTTCAAAAGGGTGCACATGAAAAAACAGCTTTCATCTTTTACTCAAAAATAACACACATGTTGCTGGGCTAAAAAAAAAAAAATAAAAGATACCCAGAAATAACTAGCACTATTCTCCCAATCACTCTCACTTTTCCTTTTCCTCCCCAACCAACCAGATTAGCCTTTCATTCTTTACACTCGACTCGATTTACAGAACTCTAATTAAAGTTTAAACGTAGTGCACATTTATATGTTTGAATTGACTAGCTATGTGTTGATGCCCTCAAGAGAAAGCTGAAGATTTTGACAGCTGGCAAGGGGGTTGTTGGTTTTGCTGTTGCTCAGAAATGTGTAGGACATGCTGGTATGCAGATAGTATACAAATTCTGCAGTAACAAGGGTGCCTACTTTCTATTAGTCTTTGTGCAAGACAGAGAAAGTTAAGACTTTTGGGAAGTGAGGTTAATATGACTTACTGTTCTCCTTGATAGCAACTGGTACTCACAGCAACACAACTAAGCAGCTGATATGGCATACATTTAAAGCTATTGGCACTGCCAATTCAGGTGGTCACCTGTCTTGACATGAGGTTTCTTTTACAAGTATCGTAACACTGAACACTGTACTGCAACACTATAAAAATACAAGATAATCGTAGCTGGATCACTCTACATTCCTCAGGTGAACAAAAAGAAATAATTCCTGCATAGTCTACCCTATCTATTAGTGGAAAAGATGCAGGCAGAGAAGTAGAAGATACTTGTAAATAGGCAGCTCAGTATGTACTGGGTAAAAGAAATACCATAACTAAAAAACCCAAGAAACATACTCATGTACTTAGTGACACACTTACTTCATCATGCTTCTTCCAAACTGTATTATAAATACAGCAGATATGAAACCAAACCATGATTTTAACAGAACCTTACTTTCTTAAGCATGCTTTACACACAATTTAAACAAAGCTACCCATCAAACAATGCTTTATGTGGGCCAATAATTTTACGCAGCACATAGAAACTGGCAATTTTCATCTTCTTTCATTGCACCAAATCAAGAAGAAGGGAATTATCAAACAATAACAGCGACACCAAGAAAAGGACAGATGGGCAGCAAGCTGTAGAACCACCTTGGCATCCAAAGTACATATAACCTTTTTTTTTTTTAATACTTAAATGAAGAACAGTTCAACAAGCTTTCTTTGAGAGGCTTAGATTTCCTTCAGTTCTGAACACAGTGGGAGTATAAATATTCTGTAACTGAACCAAGAATTTTTCCCTGCCACACTTGTATGTTCTACCAGTTGAACAGAGAAACAAGCAAAGTATTGTCCACACTGGTGATTATGCTGCAAGGCGAGACATTTTGATCTCTACTTAGGTAAGTTCCTGTATACAGCAAAATAAAATCAAGCTTTTATGCAGTGTAGTTGAGACAAAGTAAGTTCTCTTGCTGCGTGCACTGCTAACCCAGCAGTAATACTTCTATGCCCTTAACATATGCATGTGTAATCCAGCCATTTTTTACTTGGGAAATGACAAAGGATGCAGTACGAGAATCTCCTTTTCATTCACATCATAGAGGAGACCCAACGTTCAAGGTTAATCTTGCAAAGCCGAGAACTGACCTCGAGCCTCTAATAGCTTCAGACCTGTTGTCATCCTTCTTTAAAAGGAAAAAAATCATATTAAGAATTTACACAGTTAATAGAGATAGCATGGTCCTACATCAGCAGCCAGAAGTCAGAGCACATAATGAGATTTATGATTTTCTCAGCATTCTTGTGATGTAAGAGAGCAGGTCTTGGGTTCCTAAGAGATTTCTGAATTTATATTTGAATATCTGGCAACTCTACCTCCAGATGATCTCAGCAAGGTTGTGATTCTGCTTGACAACTCACTCCTTCTTTGAACCACAGACTGTAATGTAATGGCTTCCATATTTAAAAGAAGACACGAAGAGTTCTCTTACTAGTACCACAATAGCTGGATCACTTCTTCACATGCATTGTGAAGAATGTACTGATTATAGTAGAGAAAAAAAAAAAAAAAGTTGCATTCAGCTAAGTATTACTCTGAAGAAAGAAAGCAAATCACGGGAGTAGACACTGAGATTTTTGGTAATAACCTGTGGTGTGGATAATTCAACTGGATATCCTCTAGAGAGCACCCTCCTGAACACAATTTGCTTCTTTATCAGGTAAGGTTGACTACAAACCCACTTGACTCAGTAACACCGGTAGGCACCTAGGGAATGGAAGAGAATTCCACTCTATGTTCACACATTTTTCAACAAAAACATCAATGAGATGTTAAACTGAATTCAAATGCGAATTCAATTGTTAAAGGAGAAGTGTGGCAAAAACCCTTCAGTGCTGGCAGAGAGGCAGCAGAACTAGCAGACTTATCTGCAGGCTTAACACAACTGAGCTATTCATTCTGCAGCCTTTGGTACAGTGAAAAGGTCAGACCGATTTGTGGGCAGACACAATGCCATTGTAACAGCATGTATGTGGGTGGTCAGGAGAACATACATGTTTATGAAAGACTGTATTCATTATGTCTTTTGGAAACTTTTCATATCTGAACAGTGAAATGTATATCCCTGCTAGTCTAGCTACAAAACATGTGCCCTTAACCATAGGCAAAAGCATATATTAACACCCGAAAACTTATGCATTAATCCAGAATAATATGTACTAAGTGGACTTAAGTTTTCATCAGTTCATTCTCCTTCCATGTTGGAGAGAAGGTAGCTTTCTAATTTATAGATAAGTAAAACTAAAACTAAGTAAAAGAGCATTTACTATCTATATTGTGGTGACAACTTGCAGCCACGTGGTAAATTTTTGTAATGAGAAACACAGGTAAGGCTTAAGCTTGCTTGTAACATTCTTTGAGTAAAAGGCACTGTTTCTCTGGAGCACCACTCCCAACCTAAATGTATTACCTTCTCAAAATATTATTAAATACTGAAAATAAGCAGTACAACTACTTTCTTCTCTTTAATAATTTAAATCTTCATTTTTCAACCAACCTTGTGAAAATAAGTTAAGACAAGGATGAAGAAATTTTCCCCACATCAATGTTAAGACTACCATCACTGTCACAGACTGTTCCTTTTAAAGATAATCCCACATTCTGCCACAGAAAGAATAAAACTACAATTCCCAAAGTCCTTACTCAAGATCCGACACATATTTAGTTTGGATTTCCCAAACTGTTTTTAGCTATAGACAGCACAGATTATTAGAAATCTAAGATTTGATGCATTCTTTGCATCTCATCACTTCTTTTCCACCTCAGTGGTAATTCCATTTAAAGTTTTGTTATTAATAACATTTTTCCCTTTAAAGAGACAAATTCAATTCCTGTTAAAAGAGACAAAGATTGCTAATACTGCCAGGCGAACCTATACTGTGCAAAACCAGAAACCCGTTTATTAATCAGGAAGTCCCACTATCAATATACTTTGTCACACTTTATAGAAATTAAAAAACAAAAGCAGAAACAAGAAGAGGAGACTGCATCTTCTGAAGCAAAATCAAAAGATTTCCGTTAAATATACTGATTATCATGAAACTAAAAGTTACTGGAACAAATACACAATTCTTAGCTTAAGTAACATATGTAAGTAAACAATCAAATTACACAATTAGTAGAATCTAAAGAATTTAGGTGTCAGAAAACAATTGCAGTTACTACTTATCTCTCATTTCTTTCCACAAGCTAAGTCATATTTTTATACAAACATATAAATATATATAAATACATCTAGGCAGCAGTTTGACCACATGGATTCCTTTTATAACTCAGGCTTCTGAGAACAGTAAAATATATACCAATAGTAAAATATATACCAATATTCCTACATTTTCTTACCCAATATATCTAGCTGCCGTAAATGAGTACAGTTAGCTGCAAGCTCTTCAATGTCTGTGTCACACACAGACCTGTTGGCCGTAAGAAAGAGCTTTTGTAAGTTCGGGAGTTTACGTGCAAGGTTTGTGAAACAACCCGTACTGCTCTGTAACGTGGGGCACCAGCCGAGATCAAGTTCTTCCAAAAGCTGGCAGCCTGAAGCCAACTCTGCTATTCCATTTTCAGTTATGTTTTTACATCTCCAAAGATCCAGACTGCGAAGCTTTTTGCATTTTGCTCCCATCATGCTTGCTATAAGATCATAGTCTTCAATCTGCAAGGAAAATAAACATTTTGTCATGTATACCACCCTTCTAGACACACATAGGTGCTTCAAGATTTATTTGCTAACACATCCACAGATCCATCCTAAGCATCTGTCGCTTCTAAAGAGCTCTGAAAATTACTCACTGTACACTGAGGTCTACTCCTACATGAGACAAAAATAAAGTTCCTATTTACTCCCAGACATACGTGCTTTTATATTCACTTGACACTGAGGATCAGTGAAAATGCAGTTAGAAGTTCATTTTCTTTGAAAACTCCCTCCTTTTCTTCAAGAGATTATTAAAATTGTATTTATGACAATAGAAACAGCAACTACAAGTGTTTTTGCATTAAAGAGGGCACCTATTTTCATTCTAGGTTGATCACTTGCTACACTTCCTTATGGGAACATTACTGTTTACCTCAGACAAGCCAAAGGTGCTCAAAGTACCCCAACTCCACAGGTAGAAGAAATGAAATCCACTATCAAAAATCATAGGAAGACTAGAGTTGCTGGAAAATAGCGTGCTGCTTTCTTCCTCTGCCCATGAGTCAAAGTGGGGAAGGCTGAGTCAATTCTGCTTTGTCACTTGCTTCTGAAACTGCAGGGAAGTTTACCTGATGTGTTGTCAGATGCGTTTATCACCAGAGACAGAAAGTTAAGTCCCAGTGCATACAACCCTGATATGCATGTTCAGTAAAGTTTAGATGAGCTCTGTGCAGGGATTCCAAGCCCCATATTTTCTTTCTTCAATTCAGTGTGCGTGCCCAGGAAGTCTACATGACTCAAATAGCTTCTGCTGAAAACATTCTTGTGCTTATGATTGTAGTGTCACACACAAGTCTTGGTTTGCTATGAATTATGACTTGGTCTGAATTTCCAAAAAAAAAAGTCTTAATTGTTTTGGTGACTATGCACATAAGAAATGTTCCAAAATTTAGGAAGAGGATGAAGAGCAATGGAAAAAAAAAAACACCACAAGCTAGATTTTAAACCTGTGAAACTGACATACAATCTTTAAAAAGATGATTAAGTTACATCCAGCTCGAATCTTTCGGAAGTTTGATACCTCATCTAACATCAACCCAGCATTTAACACAACTCTGTGAAACACAATCAGGTCAAGTTTAGAAGTACAGGTGTGCGCACACAGCACTCCAGCTACTCACCATGACGCAGCTGCCCAGGCTGAGGTGTTGAAGCTCTGAGCAGAAGTTCAGGATACTGAGCAGGGCTGTTTGCTGCCACAAGGGAATGCATCAGAAGGAAATATGGAACGTGAAACAAAGAGAAGAGGTCAATTAAGCATTAAAGGCTGTCACTGCATTTCCTGAAACACAGCTCAAAACTCTGTTACAGACACAACAAATGCCACTTAATGAGTCCCCAGGTAATCTGCCCATTGATTGGCTTAAAGTAACAGTAATCATTACAAACCTTTACACAAGTCACTTTGGATGTGGTTTTGAATTGCCCTGAAGATACCTATCCACTCATGACCTATCAGCTCATTTCCCCCAGGAAAGCTGCTGAAGAATAAGTGTGGCAAGTTCAAACAACCGGCAAGGCCAGACCAAAATCACAAAGGGCTGGTGACACACCAGCAGAACAGCAGAGCACTGACATTCTCTCATCGGCCGCAGCCTGATGGAACTGCCAATAGAGCAGCGCAGCATTGGGACCGAGCTGGTGACTTTAATGTCAAAGGAGTCTCCGTGCTGACAGGGATGCTGACAACCATTGAGCACCTGTCACTACCAGCATACGGGCTGAAACAGATATAATGTGTACTTTACAGTCATGTTTCTGCCATTTATCACAGCCATTCTTTTCAGAAAGTACTGCACATTACTCAGCCTGAAATTATACTGGAACGCAGATGTATCTTACAAAATGCTAAGTACATGGCTATTCTGTTCTATGACAAGTGAAACCTCATGGTTTTTTATTTGCATTTCTAAAATAGAGAAAAGACTCCTCTGCATTGTCTGTAGCCATATTCTGTTTTGTGGTTTGAAATATAAACAAGTGCAGAGAAGGACACAGCCTGGGATTTAAAACAGAAATATCTGTGCACCATACCTGACACATTTACCACTTAATTAGTTTTTGTAAGCTTGAAGACTACAGTAAGTTCCGTAAGATAACTAAAGTCTGTGTATGTATATAGGATACACAACAGTCTCTCTCATACACACACAAGAAAAAGAAGCAGTATACAAAGGACAAAATCAACTGCTAACGTGTACAATTTCTACAGGAATACCAGTAAACTATTTGTAGACATGTGAACTATAAAAGATACCTATCTATATGTGCTAATATAAAGTCGTTTGTTTTCACACACCTAATGGTAAAATGCTTTACTGAGTTTTTTCAGTCATTATATTCCAAAGAAACTCAGCAGGACCATTATCTTTTTTCATGGCACTGTGAAGAACTACGTGATCCCTTGCACTGAAACACTGGCAGATGTAGAACACAGACAGTGGGTAGAGTATTCATGGAGACCATTCCAGACATCTAATTTAGGCATCTCAAGGGAGCAATTAGAAACACCCAATACTTAACATGGATAGAACTTCAGCTGCCAGCTTGGCCTTCTGAGATTTGATTTCCCAAAAGCAGCCTGAAGGTTGAGGATACAAACAAGCCTTCCTCACAAACATCTTTGCAGAGGTCTTACAAAGCCACTATCTGCTTGCTCAACTGACTTTCATTTATGTTTTTAAAGAGAAGGGTAAACTAGGGAATTAAACATAACAGCATTAAAAAGTCATTATAAAAGAGGTAACACTTAGGAGCACTTTAAAGCTAGTAAATGTGTAAATATCCAATGTGTTTAAACTAAAGTACTTATTAAGTAAGCGCTTTATTTGGAGCATTAAAAATGAATAAACGAGCAACTCTAATAGAGTGAGAAATCCTTTATTCTTTTCCTCCCTGAAAACTCTGCGCTTTAGAACCTACTCAGACTTCCAAAATAAATAAAGAAATCCTTACATCTCTCTATAAATCTTAAATATCAGAGCTAAAAGCATCAGTCTCTTAATATCCAATGCTAAGCAGGTTTTCCTCCAGGTGACTCTACAATAAAACTGAATAACTCAATGTATTTGACCACGTTTTTTTCTGCAGTAGTTTCTAAAGTGAAATTTAAACAATGGCCTGAAAGGACAGAAAGCAGCAATACTTTTCCTTAATTGACATAATTCAGAAGCATATAGATACGCTGAGCAGACTGAGGACGTAAGATCTATTCCATAATGACACTCCTTTAGGGAAGAGTGATCTAGGTAAGGAGATCAATATTCATAGTGGTCTTGATCACAAAAATAAGCTAATGTGAACAGGAATTTAGTGACTCTCTCAGAATACTTTAGTCCAAGGGAGTCCTTCCTGTACTATATGCACTGAGTCCACATTTTCAGAGGTCTTTTCACAACTTGTAATAGCTAAAGTATTACTTTAAACAACAATTTAAAACAAAAAAAAAAAAAAAAAACAAAACAAAACAAAAAAAAAAGAAAAAACAACAGGAAGAAGATAAGCACCAGAAACGTGAGTAATAAAAAAGCATCATGGTAGAACACCATAGCATACCATCACACAGCCTGCCAAATCTAGCCCAAGAGTAAACAATAAGTTACTCAATAGTAGCTACACTCAGTGTAGGTTAATTCTTCTTCTGGAGCATGCACAGGCCTCAACACAAGAAAGCAGACTTTCTTCAGAAGCTGTGCCTGTTCTCCCATAACTGGAGGCTGTTTCTGCATATGTCAAGAGGAAAAAAAAAGAAAAACAAAAAACAACCACCTTTCTTTGAATATGCCTAGTTGAACCTCAGTCAATTGCAAATACAGGTGGTAAAGGACATCAAAATAGCAGGAAAGAATGGCAGCTCACAGAATACATATGCACTGCACATCAAGAACTATCATTGTAATAACCTGACTCTGTTTCAAGCCATCTGTCTGTACAATTCATCTCTCTGACTTGTCTTGAACACAAGATGAGTGATAACATTCCTGTGTAAGCAGAGAAGAATGAGGCAATCACCTGACCTTGAAGCTGTAAGGCAGGCCAAACCTCAGATGTCAGAGCTCGTTATAAGAGGAGCACAGGCCACCTAAATTCTGGACCAGCAAGCTTCAACTGGAGAGAATCCAATTGCACTTCCTCAGCCAAGCAGAGGCTGTCAAATCAAAGACTCCCCACATAACACTTCATTTGTGAGCTTAGTAGCGAAGATATGCATAGTTTGGAGACTTTCTAAGGTTGCCCTGTAGCAAAGGTAAGGGCTGGTTTTGAACCGGCTCCCCTTCATGCATGCTCAAACTGCAGAAGGCAAACAGTAGACACCTCAGTGGTCCAAATTTCTTCTGCCATCCAATCAAAGCAGTAACTGGTGAACAGTCAATTTTTATAAGACAGCACAAACAGCAGGAAGAAGAGTTCTGAGCAGTCAAATAAGATCCTATTATCCATTTCCAGGAATGGTTTTTAGATGATGAAAATGCTTACAGCTGAAGTCACGCACAAATTGCTTGAGGAGAGAAGACTGGCATCAAGCTGCACAGAAGGATGACACAATACTGCTGTTAAACACAGCCTTTTAGAACAGATTATAGAAATATTTTACGGCACAACAGTTAGTCCCAAACCTCAGAAATGGAAAGGAGACACCCTGAAGAGTCTCTGAAGTCTTTAAGAACAGGCTAGACTAACATGTCAGAAACGACATCAACAGAGTTGATCCTGTCTTGGACAAGAAGAGAGATTACCTTTTGAAATCCTAACTCATTCCACATGAGACAAGAGAGTTCTGCCCAAACATGAGTAAGTCTTTCATTTGGTAACACAGCTGGCCTGGAACACATTTCTGTGCTATGCATACCACAGTTAAATAGCTGATACTGGACTAACTTCCATCCTACCTGCCTTTGTAAAGACCTTACACATCACATGTACATTCTGACTTGCAAGTTGCAAGAGTGCAGCTGGCTTGAATGGACAGTGGAGAAATCAAATACTGGTGACAGAGTAATACATCTAGTAAGGCTGAATCCCACTGCAATTTTTTCAGGACTTTTTGCATTCATGATCCAACCAGAAGTGCAAATTATTTCTGATGTTGGTATGATAAGGAAAGCATCCAAGAGATATGATATCCTGAGATTAGTATCACTTAACAGAAAAGCCCCTTCTGTCTATAGTACACTTGGCTCACTCATGAAGGATGCACTTTCAGTCTTGGACCATCTACTCGCTGCAGTTTCACCGTCAAATAGTCCAGAATATAAAGCTTTTTACAAATACAGAAGACGGTTATGATACACCGGCTCTGCCATAATAAGAACATTTTGCCTGTGGAATACTAATGGAAGAACTACAGAAAAAATAACATAGTTTTACTTCTAAGGTTGGGATAGGTCTACATGTTTTTATAAACTCTTTACAGAAAGATCTTAAACTTCTTCTACTTTTAATGCTGGGAACAAAAAAAAAAAAGTCTGCTTTTTTTCCCCTACAGTGCAATCAGAAGAAACGGGTCTGATATAGACTGGAAATTCTTGCAGCCCCCTCAATGAAGCAAGACAGCCTAAATACTTCACAAGTCTCTCTTCTCCTGTAATTTTTCCTTTTTTTGTTGTTTTTTTTTTGAGTGAAGTAAATGCTGACAAAATCTCAAACTCTGATAGGCTGTTTTCTCCATTTTTTAAACTAGACTTCCCTTGCTTCCTATGTTTTTGATCACTGAATTACTAAATCTCTGGCAATCACACATGAAAAATTCTGAGTTTTGCATGAATACATATTTCAACATTGAAATTTCAAGTTAGGAGTAGAAAAAAAAGCTTAAATTTCTTCCCTCCATAATTGCCTTATATGAAAGGACAAAGTTGTTATTATTTTTTCTTATCAGTTCCAAATGACAACCTCATCTCCAATGTTCCCTGCCCCATGCCCCCAACCCTGTTGTTTCCGCTTACGTTCACATAGTTATATAACATTAGTCTCAGGCAAATATCAGATAACATGCCTATATTTGCAGGCTTACCACAATGAGAATATTGCATTTTTCCATAATATCAAGGAATTAATTTAAGAGAGTTCCTTAAGACCACAATTTCTTTTCTCATATTTCAGTTACTTATCTCTCCTTTAAAAACGCATCTTGAAGAGCCCTTGCAGCGAGTTGCTCTTGCATATGAGTTTTTGCAGTTGTTATATTTAATAACAGGTGCTATCACAGTATTTACTGATGATTGTAGGCATCATTGTCATCTTATTTTACCGATCTATGTTAAAATATTGTTTAAAACATTTGCTTTCAGGTTAGAATCAGGCTTTCTAGAACTATATTAAACAACTGTACCAGCTAACTTTTATACAACTTGATTCCACGAGCAATCACCTTTTTATAAAGCAGAAAGAAAATTATCAAAAGATTTGATCAGGCAAACAGTAAAGATTTACAGAACCCCAAATACTGAGTAGTCCTGTCACATACTGTTTGTGTACAAGTCAAATTCACATTTCTCAATGCACTCAGCTAAAAAAGTTGATATAGCAATCAGACATTTACTACAAGCCATCAAAAAACAGTATACATGTGATGCAACACAGTTATACTTTGGAATGCTATTAATCTGACAGAACGCCTGACAACAGTATTCCTTTCAGTAAGAACTAATAACCTGAGTGAAAACCCAAAACACGAGTGTATTAACTGGGCAAGCAGGAGATAACTGCAAAGTACTCTTAAGTGTTCTATCTTCCTAATAGAAGTCACAGTCAGTGTCCTGTCCCTTAAAATTCTGCAACAAGAAACAGATGGAAAACTGGACAGACTACGGTGAGGCCAATGAAATGTACCATCTCTCTCAACCCTTCAATTGAACCCACACTGTCTTAAGTTGAGCCTTCAAAATATTCTCAGAAATTCATTCACAGAAACCTTTCTCTACTCATGATGTGAACAGAGGCTTTCCTTCTGTACTCAAAAGGTTTAAATTTACAACAAAGGAGATCAGAACCAGCTGGTTCAGGCCAACAAACTTACAGTTATTTGCTTGGGAACAGATTCGCTCAAAACAACTCAGCCTTCAACATACACATAGTAAGTGCTGCCTCTACCGCTGCAAATACAAAACTGCTTCATTGACAACTGCCTTGTTCTGCACAAAAGTAATACGGCACAGCAATTACTGTCATGCAGTCAAAAAATAAAGATGATAAAGAAAGTAGCAAATGAATATACTATACCTACCCCACCTTGAACTCCTATAAGAAATACTGTTTTATTATCAACCAAATTCAGCTGCTTCGTCTACCAGAGCAAACACCTAACATATCTTTTAATGCGAACACTCTCGCTGCATCATTCTGGACAGCTGCAGTACCAACATTGTCATTATCATTAGATGCACTCAAAGTCAAATAAACTGTTCAAAGGTGAAGAACAGAAAAACAGAATGATGATGATGGCTGGCAGCAGAATTCAAGTCACAGTGAGAGATGCAATGGGCACTGTGGCACGGCTGTGGGCATGGCCTGCTACCCCAAAAATCATGCATACCTCCTGCGGACTAAGCATTCTCCACTCAACAGGCAGGTGAAGCTTTCCTTCACTGCTCTCAACCATTTCAGGTTTTGCTTTGTGACGTTTTGAAGTTCTAAAGTTTATGAGTGTAGAAACCTCAAAGTGGCTAAGGAAACAAAGAAAATCTTTTGTATGCTCTGCTGGTAAAGGAGTCCTGTACAGCACCCTCTGCACAGCCCGAAGGAAGAGAAGGAAAGCGTGCTACCTGGGGCTGCCCAAAGGCCACACTGGCAGCACACACCTCCTGCATCCCACTTCCAGGGAAACAAGAAACTCCTGCCACTGGGATAATGACCTTTCTGAAAGCACTGATAACTCTTCCCCTAAAAGAAACATCCTGGATTATCGTCCTTTGCACTATAGTTCCCCCTCTCACTGCCACAAACTCTGCCATGTATAGCTCTTGCCAAGATATTTCAGGAAGTGAAGATAATTACTTCTAACTACAATAAAAAATAATGAAGACACTTAACTAGATGTGAACTCAGCTTTGGGGCTTCCGGAAATTTCTTAGTGAATAGCAACCACTATATGCACCTGTGTAATGTGGAGACAAATAATCTCAATGGCAGCACATCAGTGAATTCCTCTTTTGAACTGCAGCTATTACTATACATGACTACAGTACCTTTGGAATGGCAACTTATTTCTGTATGTAAAACCAGATGAAAGGAAGTTCTAATACAACTCCTTGCAAGAAAAAAAAGATAACCTCATAATTTGAACCCATTGTCAGTAATGGAGAAAATTCGATCCAATTTTGGCTTAAATAAGTAAAAATACAGAAAAATTGTTATGAGTATTTTCCATCAGTCCTTTAAAAAACAATATATTGTAACCAATTTCTTACTTATCACAGTCTTAATCTTTCGTCAATGAAGAAGTTCTATTTCATAGTTACAACAAAGAATGCTTTATCATACTAGAACTTCCTGGGTCAAAAAAGCACACAAATAAGAAAACTCCCTGATCAGCAGGCATCAAGGCCCTGTACTGCCTATTTGTCACTGGCTCAATTCTCTTCTAAGAACATACCTTCTAGCTAGAAGCTTTCACTGTTTTTCCGTTTTAGCAACTCTTAATCCTAAGGATTTGTGCCCAAGCCAATGAAATTTTATCCAGGCTGAAAAGTCTCAGACAACAGTTGTCAGAAATACAGCATCACCCATAAGAGGTTACTTCTAAGACATCTGATTTTATGTCAGCATTAACTTTTCCATTGCTCATGACATAAAAAAAAAGCAAGATTCCTATGTGTCTTCCAGGTATCCGAAATCCTCCAATATCTTTTCTAACAGTGGCCCAAATTCTGAATTTGCTCTTGTTCAGAGATATCTTGTTATAACTTGTAAAAACAATATTTTAAAATGTGTGCAAAGTCATTTGTCCAGATGATTTTAAGTCAGTTCATTTTGTATTTCAATTTGTATCTCTAATACAAGCTTTAAATTTTTTCTTCACGTGCTATAAAGAATTCATCATACCATGCAACATGAAATATACAATCATACATTAAAAATTACAGCCAGCAATAATGAGACTGAAGTTTTTCTACTGTAATTGTGGCTTTGGTTTCTTTAAAATAGAATTTTGACAGAGCTGCATGTATGGGTGAAATACCTCGTAATAAGCATTACATCAAGATAACGGACTCAAGCCATAAAGACACGCATTGCCCATTACTGTACACAATAATGCCGTCTTTGTTCATTGTGGTTTTTAAATACATCAATGCCAACAAGTGCTTAAACTATGCTGAGAATATGCTCTCAATGAATAAATGCTAAGGAGTCGTGTATCAGCAAATACCAGAACTTCCAGCACAAAAACTCACAAATATAATAGGGGACTTGAGTTAGCAGAACTTAACATTTACAAAAAATTGGGATTTGTTTCTCAAAGCATGTTACAAATTATTTCAAGCAGATGTAGAATCAAAACCTTTCTTAATGAATTGAAAGCTTGGAAAACGGCTGCATTCAGTGCAGAGGATCACAGCGATCTAAGAATTTTTGTTTTGCTTTTGTTTGGCTTCAAACAAGTTAGCAGAAGTCACTGGGCACTCCTTGAAAAACAGTGTGGAAAGTATTTTCGTGGTGCTGGGAGCTTCACCGTAGAAGCTGGAAACCAACTCTGTAAACAGAAAATTCCACTCAGTACGTCAAGGAAATGTATTGCCTTAACATTCAGCAGGGTTAGGACCAAAGATCATAAACTCTTTCAAAATATAAATGAGGTGTTTATCATGCTGAAAGACAGTAAGTAGAAGAACGTCAGAATTGCGCATCTCACTGAAAGCATGCACTTAAAATTTGGAGCTTACAGAGACAGTATGTTTTTTAAAGAAAAATCTGTTCAAAGGTAACAGCTAAAACAAGAAACTGCCAAAAGGACTGCTCAGGTGATTACATAGTATGTTGCAAATTTTCAGTTTGTTTTCCTATGTCTCACATGTAAAAATTAATTTTCTGCAGAGTATTTTCCCAGAACTTATCTTTTAGCATCGTAATCACATAAGCAGAAAAGTATGAGTAATTTAAATGTCAGTTTGTCCCTTTTTCCATTAAAAAAGAGAAAGCAAGATGTAGTCTGAGTAATAGTACAGGTAATTTGTTTTTATTTGAACACTTCTTTAATGTTAATGCTGTACCTTATAAAGCATCATGCAGGAACATAAACAGCTTTACGATCATACAGACAAGACGGACAGGGAAGGTTAATTCCATAATCTATGTTACTTAATGACACACCTAAATTAACAACTAGAAGAACAAGCTGTACTGTTCATGCAGATGTGCTCTAGCACAGTACTGCATTTTCAACGGGGACTGATACTTGCAGAGAAAGAATATAACCCCTTTTACACAGGCATCACAAATAACAGAGGAGTACTTCTTCAAATGTCAGCAAAAGCTTTAATTCCTATTTCTTTCTTTTCTTTTTCTCTTTAGTGTTGCCATTTGGGGCACACAGAAATATGATCACTTCCATTAAATAATTCAACTTGCGTTTACTTTGATCAGCTGTGACAATAAATTCGTCTGACTGTTTACAAGCGTAAAAGGTATCGCCTTCTCTATTTGATCCAGTTTCACTACATTTCAATTTCAGTGACTGTGTCTAATTGTGCAGCAAGATGCACAAAAAGAAAACTGTGATACCCTACAGGACATCCCATTTCAAGTCAACCTTTTACTTGTATCACTCCATATTCATTCCCTCTTCACGTTTTCACAACTGCTTCAAATTCTCCAGGAGCACATCATCCCAATCCTACATCAAGGAGATTAATAAACAGGGATGCCATCTTTGCATCACAAAAAAAAAAGATAAATAAATAAAAAAAATGACATGTTAATATTTATGATAGGATCTGAACCTTTGCCACTCTAGAATATGATGTGAGAAGAAAATTAAGATAAAAAAACTTGGTTTGTTCTTCAGAGAAAAAAACAAGAAGCTACTAATTTATTTAAGGAAATGGTGTACCAAATGGAATGAAAGGATTTTTTATTTGCCTTTTTCTTTTGAATTCTGAGAAAGAATTTCTGCACAGAACCATAGCACACATAGCTTAGCTCATCTCACCTTCTTACTTTCTCTTAACAAACACATACTTGTTAGCAGTTTTCTGTAGTTGATTCAGAGCCTCAGATTCTTCTCTCTGAGCAGTTCCAGCCTTATTCCAATAAGAATATAATGCCAAGTTACTTATTAAACATTAGAATTGCTCCATTGTTTGAAGCTCCAGCAAGGAATCAGCAGTAGATATTTAACAAAAAAAAAAAACAACCCAAAACAATAAAATAACAAAAAAAAAAAAAATCAAGAATGCTTACAATTCTCTGATGTGTTTTAGAGAAGTCTAGTTTGCTCCAGAGCATACTGGATCAAACTATCTATCTAGTCTTGTTTGCATGTAGTTACTACCTAACATCCTAGTATCAGATGAAGAGCACAGAAGGAAAAGCAGCCTAATTTTTACAGGAAAAAACAGACATTTGTATGAAAAGAAAGTAATGGGGAGAAAAGTAAAGTTATTTTTATTGAACTGTCACTTCTGTAACCCTAATCCTCTGATTCAAATACTATGTTACATTTTCCTTTACTTTCTCACCTGTGAGGCATAGTGTATGTTGGTAAAAAGCTTCATAATAACAAGCAACATAAAAGCATCCTGTCCAACTTGCCTACTTATGTCTCTAAAAATTTCTCTTATATGTTTTGTAAGGAGCAGTGCTTTTTATTTAAACTTATTTAAAAAAAAATAAGCAAATCCCCAAGTTTGATTGTGAACAAATTTTCTTGTTAGCTACAAGCAGGCACTTGCTCATACACAAAAGTCAATTTAAAGCTTAAAAAAAAAATTAAAAAAAAAAAAATCAGGGAATCTTTACTATCTACAGCCAATCCAATTTCAAGTTCTTCTCAGCAAATGATAGCTGAGAAGTGACAGTCACCAGTCAGGTTCAGAAGGAATTTAGGTGCTGCTCTATTACAAATGTGAAATCTCAAACTAAGTTACTTGACTAAAATCAAGAAGATTGTTCAATCATCAGTAGAAACAAAATTATACAATCACAGAATCATAGAATGGCCTGCGTTGAAAAGGACCACAATGATCATCTGATACAATGATCTGAGATCCTTGAAGATGATTTCTGCCAGAGCACAGAGATGACCAGTACTTTTCAGACTTTCTGAAAAACCTGCACCAATTATCTCTACTACAAAGCCCACACAAAATGAGGTAAGGAGATTCACCCAAGATTTACAGAAAGACTACAGAGCTACAAACACAACAGATACATCCAAGGTAGAATGAATCAGAAGTCTATCCAAAAGCACTTAAAAGCAGGGCTGACTAATTCTTTAGTTTGGAGAAGAAAAAAAAAAAAGGTAATTGTTAAGTGTATGTAAGATTTCAAAACACAGACTAAATACCATGAAGTAATAAGTTATTAAGGGACACTATTTTTGCTGTAATTGCCAACAAAACCTACAGCAAATGCCTACAATTCAAGATGGTTGACCTTCTAACTATCTTGCATTAACTCTAACACCATTACAACTAGCTAAACCTTGGATGAGGAAGCACATGGAGTACCAAAAAAAAAACACCAAACCAAACATAAGAAAACAACTTGAAGCGCATGCTGGGCATTAAAACACTTTTTCCTACCTCCACTTTTGTTCGGTAAAGAACAAGACGCTTGAGGCTGCCCACTTTGGCTATGTGGTTGAAAGCTTGAGGTGGTATCTTATCACATGATGAGAGATTTAATTCCTGAAGATTAGGACACGTTTCAGTAATGACCTCCAAACATGTTTCATTGAGGAAATGGCCACAAGACAACTCAAGACGTACAAGTTCAGAGCCACAGACTTTCAAGAACCTGCAAAAAAATTCACATTTCTGGTGAAAAATAAATCTTTGAATAATGCTAAAACTGTAAGCATGGTAAGCATGGTAAAACAGGAAATACTTTCTTCCAGCAATGAAAAACGTACAGACTACAGCACTAATTCAGATATACATCTGAATTAATTAATGGAAAATATGATTAGGTTAAAGTAAATTAATCATAACCACTCTGAAGAAATTACTTGTGAACCAAATCTGTACAGATCCTGAAGAGCAAACTAATGAGTTGCTGAGTTAGACATCATATTCGAAAACTAAAGGTGGTCTGACAGTTAACACTGTTTCATCAGCATTAGATACCATATGTAACCTAGATATTATAGTTTTTGTATAAAACAGTATTTGATACATACATTTTAAGAAACACAAAAGACTATATTAAGCTATACACGATATGAGGACACTGATGCCATTAAAGCAGCTGTAGAAAACAATTCTACCTTGAAAGCAAATTGCAAAATCATCACTGCAAGGGGTAAAGAAAAACAAAGGTTTTGCTGGCCTTGAATATTCAGTTTAGAAAGTTGGAAGATGCTTCCTTCTTGCAATTTGCTCCCAGACAATGAAGGCATTACAAAATGACACTAAAGAATAATGAGGACTTGATGTCCCTTTCTCAAGATGCACGTTATTAAATCTTCTTTCCTTATTTTTCATTATACACTTATGTCTACCTGTTATTCATGATCACCAACTTTCCTGATTCATCTTGCATGCTACCCAGCGCCCTGCCTTACTTTCCATTATACAGATCCTATGCAACAGGGAGAGAAAAGGAGATTGCAGAGTGCAACCTCCACTCCAGGAAGCTTCCAAGAGTCATCTGAAACTTCAATTGACCTGATCCAGAGCTGGGGTCAGCAGCACCTCAAGTGGGAGCTTGGAGTAGGTGACCTTCAGAGGTCCCTAATGTTCATGAGCTTACAGAAAGCGACAAAGAGAGGCTCTGAGAAAGAGAGACAGAGCACTTGGGGGTTTTGCTAAGTATGCTCTTAAGTGGCATTCAAATCTCTTCCATTATTTTTGTGCAACCCCACAGTCTCTCTTCAGAATCCATTTTAGCTTGTAAAAAGTAATCAAACATCAAGCAGTTATTTGTTGTTTTCATACCAGATACCTTGAATTCACCAGTAAGCTAGACCTGTGAGCTTTCTTACAGAAGAGTGTCAGAAGCAAAATGACTTGACAGTTCAGCAGAATTAATACCAGATATCTAAACATTAGACTGCTATTTCAGACCAGCAGCAGAGTTCAACACTGTCGTGGAGAAACAGGAAGTAGATTCCTTGGAACTTTGAGTAGGGATGTACTGATTCACTGCTGATTGCCAATTAGCCAATTCCTCTCTTCAGTGAGTGCTTTAACAACACATTCATATGGCTTCTTTCATCAACAAATCACTGGGTTTGTTCCAATGGTGATAGTTTCCATAAAACCCTGTCAATTGCCATTTATTATGCCTCTAGCTTCCAATTTGCTAATGGATAAATATTTTATTAACTATTCCATTACAATAATGGATGTTAGGTTAACTGCCATATAATTTAACAGGATTCAGCCATTATAAATATTGCTACAGATCAACACTTTTCTTCTCCTGTCAGTATTAGAAGTTAACATTACTAAGTCAGAGAAGCATTCTTTGATCCCTTAGACTTGGATAAGAAAAAGCACACCAGCTTGAAGAGTTATCCTGGTAACATTTTATCTTCATTATACTTAGAACACAAGGACTGAGCAAAACCAGCAATAGCAATGAGCACTGCACTTATTTGTGACTTTACTTCCTTTTCAGAATAAGTTATTTAGGAGACATTAAGAAGAAATTAAGTCGAGGGCAGTAAGGGAGACACAGCAGGATATAAGAACAAACTGACAGGCATGAAGGGAAGCAGTGAACAGAAACAGAAAGGGAAATTTGAGGGAGTCAGCAAACAGAACATTGCAGAGTACAATAGTCAGTACTTCTGAGTTCTCCCCATCCTCTGCTTACACTGCACAGCCTGCTTGGGGCAGAAGGTTTTTCTAAATTCTTTCCATGCAGATCTCCAAAGGCTTATAGCAAGGTAGAACATGGGTTCTCAGGCTTTCCAAACAGAAGTGGTATTTCCTTCAAATTCCTGAGACTCAGCAAATACTGGAAGGCTGCCTGGCAATGACTTACTTCAGAACAGCATCTCCAACAAAAGCACTTGCTATCCAAAGGAATGCTTCCTCACATACCTCTCCTTTACTCACTGAAGACTGACTGCATCCCACTTATAGGATCTCTTCCTTTCTGCAGTCACTCATCTTATTAGTCTTTTTTCTTTATTACCAGTGCTTCAGACAATTTCTGAAGTTCTTTCTTACCTATTATGAAATAGGATCAAACAACCTAGAAGAATCTAAATATGTACACTTAGTTTGCTAGGCACTACAACAGAGTTTTAAATTCACCTTCATTCTAAACTACAGCATTTCAGTCTTTTTGTTTATTTTCAGAGAATCATAGAATGGCTTATAAGTTGGGAGGGACCTTAAAAATTATCTAGTTGCAACTGCCCTGCCACCCTTCTCACTTTCCAGCACTGCTTTGATGTTCATCTCCCTCCCAGCTCTATCCCACCTTAGACTTGGAGAGTGAGTTCTGAAATCAGTCTGTATCTAATATTTCCTATGATTCAAAATTAAAATACCAAGGTACAAGAGAAGCACTGTTCATGCCAGAGTTGACTGCCTAAGACCTCCCAAATAAAATCCCCCAAACACTTTTAGACATGTACTAAAGAGGGTTTTGAACACATCACATTTACTCTAGTGGTTATTTTACAGAATCATACTGTTTGTACTACCAATGATACACAGAAATCTGCACGCAGAAGTCTGTTTCTAAGCTGTCATCATCATTCACCTGTTAAAAACTCAGAGCAATTATTCAACATCTTGGTGTTTACTATACCTCCAATCAACCTGCTTCACTTTTCCTATACAGGTCTTATTGTCCCATGCTGACATTCCCATTGCATGAACAAATTCACTGCACACCACTAATGCCAAGAGAATGCATTGATTATGTGAAGTTTTCTGTGAAATCTTTGTTTACTCCCTGTCATTTTACATTCCAGACACTTGAGATTGCTCAAACACTTGTCTTTCACTTTTCTGTATACTTTTAGTGCAATCTAAAAGACAAAGTTCAGTTAATTTATATTATATGCTGAAATGAAAATTTTATGATAGTCATTTTTAGCCCTAAGGAGCAGATGCTATCAATAAGTTAAAATACCTTCAGCTTTGCCTCAGGACGTTCATATGCCTGAAGCATTCTATCTGCTCATGATAACACAAAATTTGCTTCAGTCATTTCTTAAACTACTCTTTAAGAAAAAGTTTCTACTTCAGTCCACTTTTGCAGGAAAGCACATTTGGATTTTTTTTTTTAAGCAGCACACATTTATACAATTCACCTCTTCTAAGATTCATAAGAAAATATGGATAAAAACATTTTAAAGATATTTTCCAAATAAAACTCAAGCAAGAGTACCACATCAATAGGCATCTACTTGCAGAAATCAGAATCTAAACAGGACAGCTGGAAGAATCAAACTAATTCAAGTGGTTTTCAACTCAACAGTGCAAATTTTAATACCAAGTACTGAGAAAAGTGCAAAAATAAAACAAAAGGAGGCTCTGCAAAAGTTAAATGTTTCTTATCTACTGAGGATAATGTAATTAGGTTTTAGCATTTTGTTGACTTTATACTGCAGCAATTTGTTGTGTTTGTAAGGTTACTTAGGAATTTCATTTAGAAAATTACTTTTCCTCTCTTTAAATGGACAAACATAACGTGGTCTTTATAAGTAAGGTAATGGTGTCCTTCAGACTGTTACAGCTTCCAGGCAGAATTCTCTATATTTCCACTGCAGTGGCTTGACAGCTGTTCATGGTTGCTTATATAGCAGCTTACCATAAAATGGATCACAGAAACATAAAATGGCACGGGTTGAAGAGGACAGTGATCATCCAGGTTCAACCTCCCCCTGCTACGTGCAGGGTAATCAACCACTAGACCAGGCTGACGCCCAGAGCCACATCCAGCCTGGTCTTGAATGCCTCCAGGGATGGGGCATCAAACCTGAAGTACTGGAACAAGCAATTTAGGTTAGTTTGAGCCTCAAGTTACAGGAAGACTTTATTGTTTTTAACCAACTAAACCCAAAATGAAAAACAAACAAACAAACCACAGCTCATTATTCTACAGGACACCTCACTGCCATACCTAAAATTTTATTTGCAGAAAGAAAGAATACCAAGAACAGGAAAAAGTCAGAGAAGCATGAAGAGAAGCCAGCAATTGTTTTCAGAAACATACAGTGAGCAGCAAGATAAGATTTTACATTAATAAAGACTTTACATTAATAATATAGTGGTAATGTCCTCTGCTTTCATACGTAGAGTCATAAGTATTTCATTCTTGCAATGGACAATTGTAAATCAAAAGCATGAATAAGTTTTCAGGAAGGCATCAGCTGGTAACTGAGAAAACAAGCAATGCATCCTCCCTGGACGACTGCCAAACCTCCTCTACTGAAGGTAAACTGAAGAGTAAACTAAAAAGAAATAGAATTCCTAAAAAAGTCAAAGTAATTCCATTCTTTGGAAATTCTGGTTTGGCTAATAAATCCCGAAAGTCAGGCAAGGTGAGAAATGTCTAGAGATCCAAAAGGAAAAGCTGGGAGTTCATGACTAGCATGTACTGGATCATGCAATTAACACGTCACGGTGATACAGTAATTTTAGAAATGCTGACTAAAAGTAAATGCTATTATTTTAGTAGTAAAAAAAAAAAAAAAAAAAAAAAAAGAAAGTAAAAACAGTTAATTAGTTAAAAGATGTTTTCAACGAACTGGAAGCCAAATGACAGGATTGCAAGTTCACAATTCGCTGAGCTTAGACATTCATTTCTTTCAATGCTACGCAAAATTTTTAACAGCACTGCATATTTAAAAGAAAAAAAATGAAAAATATCATATGAAGACACACATCTTTAAGTTTTCATAAAGACCAACTTAATAAGCTAAACATCAGAAAGCAAACACTTCACTGTTTCAGAGTTGAATTAAAGCTTATACATTTATATTCAGCATAATCTAACGTGAAATCCAAATTTAGGAGATATCTTGTATCCAATTAAACTAGGTGATGCCCATCTCCTTTTTCTCCCAACAAGAACAAAAGAGCACAGCATAGGGCCCTTGGGTTATACCTTAAGGTCAGTAAAAGGGAAGTGACATTCTCATCTTGATGAAGTATTTCTTCAAATGATTGTCCTCTAGTGCCTCAAGGAAGGCACTCAGACACCAAAGGAAAGAAAACGTTCCAATACCTTTTAACCTTTTAATTCAGAAAACAAATGAAAGCCAAGACATTTTTAAATATATTAAACATTTCTGTTTCTTATCAGTCAAGTTCACCCGCTGTTGTTGATCATCTCTTAGTTGAAACAGCAATTTTTGTTTAAACGAAATGTGTTGATAAATGCTGTTTAACTAATGCAAATGAGTGAAGCAGCAAAAAAATGATATGTTAAGGAAGCAGCGAACACTGATGTTATACAGAGAAGAATCCCTGCATATTTGCTGCTTTAATAACCTATAGCATAGACATATTTTCAACTCAGTGTGAAGACGCACACGCAAACCCCCTGCTTTCCAAAAGGACTAATGTTTTAAATCATTTTTATGAAAATATTTGCATTTACATTGCACTCCAGTGATTACTTAGGGCCCATACCTTGTAACCATGCACTGTAATCAGTTTACTACTGCAGCCATTCTAATACAGTCCTACTGATGACTCCTTTGTACACAGAACAACTACAGATGCTTTCTTCATAGGATGAATTTCCTATTGCTTAGTTCTCATGGAGTCTTTCAGAATCCCAGAAGAAAGCAAAACACTTCTCCCACTGGAAGAAACCACTCAATCACAGGCAGTTTGGATCTCGCAGACTACAGACAGAAAAGACTCCTACTTCCCTATTTAGCACCTCTTACTGTTTTAACGTCCCCTCCCACATCATAACAATCACACTCTTTTTGGTAAATCAAAGACATTTCCTGTCTTTTAGCAAGGTTTCAGTTACTCAGTGACAAAGTGCTGTGCAGCAGCTCTGCAAACAGCTTGTCAAAATACTGACAAACATTTAGCACTGACCTGCTAAATCCAGAAACAGAGATGGCTCCCCTGTTTCCAGTCCAAGATAAATTCAGCCACTGGATGAGAGTGCAGCGAGACTGTAGGTGCTCCAGAGATGTGTCATTAATTCTTGCCCAATAAGGCTGTAAACTGAGATGAATGTACTGCAGAGGATCACAGCAATGTTGATACAGCAGCTTACAGGTTTGTGCTAGTCTACACAGGTCTGGTACTGTAAGGTGACTCAAAATCAACTGGATGAGCTATATTAAAAACAGGGGGAAAAAAGGCACAGATGGTCATACAGCACTTGAAATGCTAAGGAAAATCTGCAAAGGAATAAGAAAACGCATTTTAACTTCAAAGAAAGGTAAGTTCTTTTACTTAAAAGTAACTTCTCAAATAGAACATTGATTAACTATTAAGTAGGATTGCACTTCCTTCTCGATTTGACAACATAATAAACAAGAAAGGGAAAAGCAGATCAGCAAATAAAAGTGACAGGAAGCTTTCAAATCAGAAGTTTCTTTACCTATGCTAATTCAAACAGTAATACATATGTAAACACTATGTTTACATATTTCCCTTCATAATGTCTGTACTCTCATTGATCATAACACTGTGCTGGGATCCTCTTTATTCTCTGGATTTAGTTATAAGGTGGTAGCATAGTTGAAGAGTACATGATATCAGATCGTGCCCCAGTTTCCCCACAACCTGAATTGATTTCAGAGTTATTCCTCTGCACCCTTCTCTAAAATAAATAAATAAATCAGTGTTTTGTCTTCTACCTGGTATCCTTTTCCACTCTCCCACCAGTGCTGGACTACGCAACAAGATAAAAAAAATCAAATAGATTCAGCTTGTCTTTTATGAAGTAATCTCTTATCTGGTTGTATGCGAGAGTCAAAACTGAGAAGTATCACCCCTTTTTGCCTTTATCAAATTGAATCATCTCAGCTTCAGAATAATCACCAGCCCTTCTCACTAGCACCACTGTATACCTTTTTAAAAAGACTTTTTACACTCAGATGAAGAAAAATCCCATCTCCTATCAAGCTCTGGTTTTCTTTCTGAAGAAAGATTAACAGAAATACACATAAGTAATCACTTCAGGGAATAACAAAAACCTTCAATAAAAATTTCTCCCTTAGCTTAGAAATCTGAGAGAAAGCGCTCTTGTAAAATTCTGTCTAAAAATTACCTTTAGTTTACTGTGGCTCTTTCACAGCTATCAGCACCAGCACTCTGGTTATGTAATTAAGTGAGTAAATCGCTTCCAAGCAGAGGAGGAAAACTAACTCTCTTCAATGAATCAGTGAGACAGTGTAAATTAAAGCAACAACAGCTTAATCTGAAGCAAGCCCTATTACTTCTGACTCAGCCCCAGATTTACTGTTTGGACATCAAACATTCCACATATCTACGAACTCTTCAGCAACTTAACATTAAATCCAATGCCAGAGAAGTGCTTGCATATACTGAGGTTTTCTGAACCTTGATTTCAAGTCTTCTTCCCTGTCCGAAAAACACCTCTGGCTTTTTACCTCAGCTGGAAGCTGAAGACCAAGGCAGACATTACCACATAACACCACTCAACAAAAGTCACTTCCTAGACTGACACTTCGGTTGCTGGCATTTTGATACAACACATCGCAAGCTGACTAGGAGCTACCACACATGTGATCCCAAGCTAACATCTGGGGGTTATTTTGCTTTGTTCAGACCTACTGTTCAACCTTAGAAGTTACTGTTACATCCTGTTAGCATGTATCTAAATACATACACATATTTTAAAGATCATCTATTAACTTTGAACAATTTTTCAATATTCTGAAAACAATTTCAAGCTGTCCTGCAACCTTTCAGCTACTTTGCATTCTGTAATCCAACTAAATATCTATTTTGTCTTCTCCCTCAGACTTTTCCGATGTTTATTTATTAAGTTTTCTATAGCAAAGAGCTCAGCCATTATAGCTGCAGTTAGCTAAATTTATGTCTACAATTAATTTGGTATAATTAATGTCTGGTGCAGAGAAACACTAGTTCTGTTCATTGGGGAAAAAAAATTTCTTTATGATTTCTGAGCAGCAAACGTAATGGTGAATGAAACCACAGATGCCTCAATATACTTTACACTCACTGATAACTTTAAAGAGTATTTCATAACACAGAGATACTGCAATCCTTCCCACCCAAGATGAAATATCTGGGATTAAAAACATATAATGCAATACTTCATATTGTTGTAGTGATAATTTTTTTCTTGCTTTTGATTAAACAAATATAACAGGATCCAAATCTACATGCTAATACCCATTAACCACTGCTGGCATCTGTCAGCAGTCTGCTATCTGCGTACATATATCCCAGCACAGAATACCATTTGATACCACTGTGTGTGACAAAACGTGCTCCCATTGTGCTACGCTGTGCTTACAGTAATTCCATGAACGCCACAGAATGGAATATCTACTTTGAAAATCTATTTACAACATTGTTTCCTGCCATCACATTTTAGCTTTAACTCCGGATTTATGAAAAATTATTACAACCACGGTTGTTTCACACTCTCATAAGCTGTTCAGTAAAAACACAGATAATTGGAAAAATAAAAAGAAAATATAGCTAAAACAAACGCTGCTTGCCTTTGATGGATCAAAAATGAAAACAGAAGTACTTTCTGTCCCATTTCTAGGCAAAACACACCGCGTATGTCCAGATTCAGAGATGTGATGAGATCAATAAATGCTTGAGAGAACATCCAAAAATTGGAGGTTTCCAGATAGTAACTCTCAACAACCCAGCAAACATCAACATATGAATTTGCTGTGCTATCTGCACAACAAAAAGACCCTGAGTCACACCTGATTTGCCTGCTGTTTTTGTTTAAATCGTTGCAGTCCCTGACTGTAGCATCTTAAACATTCACCTTCATTTTGAATTATAAATTCAAAACATACATCTTCAAAAAACAGAAATCTCATACAGTGCAAAGTTCACTTATAAGCTCAGACAGGATCTCCATCACACACTTCACACACAGGATAAAACCCCAGGCACACAGCTTCTAATAGCACTTACCAATAACGTTTCTCCAGCTTTTTTTTTTTTTTTTTTTTTTTTTTTTTTTTTAATATGAATCACAGCAAGAAATAATCATTTATAACTAATAATACAATTTCTTTGGCTAGAGTACAATAATGCAAAAACTGATCAGGTCAGAAGACAATCCTCAAATGTTTGTCAATCCTGAAATTTCTGCACTATGAATTTCCTCCTTCCATTTTTCTATTTGAGCCCTTCCAATATGAAAACACATCGGCCTATACAAACTATAATTCAGGAATACTTATTTTTTGTTCTGCAGCCAGAGCTGCCACAACTTACTCTAAAGAACTAGAGTTGACATCAAGAAATGCTCAGATAAAGGATCTGTGCACAAAAAGGAAAAGAAGGATGAAAGGAAGCAGATGATGACATCCTGTGACTACTGGCATTCCTCAGCATAGTTTAAGAAAACACAGTCCCTTGTTCCGTGATCCTATAGCTTGCATGCTACCATTTTAATCTCTCCTTTCCTTTATTCTACTCATGTCAAGTTCAGCTGCACCAAAGCATTTTATAACACAAGCATACAAGCACTCAACCCCTCGGAAATGAAAGGCTGAAGGTTTTAACCCCCACTTTGATGTGAAGAACAGAAAGCATCTTACTGATAGACTGATAGACAAATTATCAAGGCTTCAGAAAGACTAACGCTGCAAAGATCTCCACGAGCCATCACTCAGAGCCTAGTCTGCTACAGCAACTGGCAGTATATTAGCCATTACCTGAAGGGATCTCATGCCATATGGTGATTAAAAAGCTTAAAACAGCCTTTAAGACCCTTGTGAGATTCTCAATCCAAAGAGAGGCACAAAATCTTACAAATTATCTGAAAGCCTGCAAATATTTACTCTTGAAGCATTTGTTCTGGAATGATGCAAGAAGTTTACTGGGAGGAGGGGGGAAAAAGCATATGACTGAGAAATGGTCCTGCTTATTATTTCAGTTCTTTTAAGCATCAGTTAAGGGCCTTACATTTAAGGGCTTGCATTCAATGCATCTCTTAGATTTAAGGCCTTTTCCTCATGGAATGCAGGTGTTGAATCCACACTTAGTGGAAAAACTCACTTTCCCAACAGACACAAATTGCTCATAAACCTTGTGTTATTCTTTTTTTCTGAAGCTGCTTACAACAGCTTCAAGGATGACAAAGATCTGATTCTTTTATTTCTTTATACAAATTTTCAAAACAGAAAGATACTGCATGCTGCAGTCCAAAGTATTCCTCTTGCTTTGCTGAGGAGAACAGGAGTTAAGTTCTCAGGACCTGGTGTACCATATTGAGTCTCACACTGCACACACAGCACACCATGGCAGGCATTTCTCCCCTTTATTGAAGGCTCTCAACTTGTTCAGGCCACCAGGTCTGAAGCACTCTGCAAATCTGAATATGACAAAGGCCTTATTCCTTCGACCTTACAAGCAGCACAAGCTAATCAAATGCAAAAGGCAAGGACATGAAGATGCTCCTACAAAATCCTCTCTCAACGTTAAGTTAATTTTGAGAACAAGTACTCTACAGATATTAAGGATGTTAAAAATATTAAGCAGTGCATGAGCAAGGAAGGAAAATTCTCTCATCAAGCTCTTTACTTCTAAGGAACTCTCTGCCCCAGGATGTGAGCATCCTCTTATTTTGTGCAAATTAGACCATAACAATGTTTTTACAGCTCACACTCAGTAAGCCATTCTGAAAGCAACATAATCTAAGAAAGCATGGTCTACAGAAGTTTCAGAAAGGCATGGAAAGCAAAAGAACTGCTGTCTACTTTAAGATCAGCATAGAAGACCATTCAGGCTGAACATTTCGTGAATTATGTAGGGTTGTATGAAGAGCCTGAAACAGCTGAAGTAAGAAACAGGCAAGTATGAAGACTAAGAACAGCTTCACATTCATAATGTGCCGCAGGAACCTATAAAAAGATACATCTTCTTCATGTAACATATCAAAGTCAAAACTGGAAGGAGTTGGTGCTTTGCTTTCTTTACTTCACCAGTACTTTCTCTGAACACTTCCAGAAAAATCTGACACTTGTCATTCTCAAAAACAGCATGTAGATACTGTTCCCATTTCAGATGGGATAAAACGTTGCCACACTACAAAGCACAACATTTTTGTTGTTTCTGTAACCAAGCCTTCCAGCTGGACAGAGAAAGCAGAGACGGGTATTGCTACTGTCACAAACCCTGTCCAGGAATACTCTTTTGTAGTTCCCTGGTAAGTATTCTAGCCATATTTTCAGGTTCTTTAAATCGAAGAAAAAAAAAAAAAAAGTGTTTGGTATTGATAGACCATATAAATGCATTCATGAAAGCAAACTTGTTAAAAAATGGATAAAAAAGAAAGCCAGTAAAAAAAAAAAAGTAAGCAGAAAAGCACAATAAAGTACATACAGACAGAAGATCTTAGGAATAATAAGACCACATATAATTATACATATTAGAATCTTGATGATTTGTGTAATTATGCAGAACAAAAATGAGATTAATTAATAGTTGCCTCTCTGATTGGCAACTATACTACAAATCAACTTATCAAGCCTTTTCAAAAAAGACTTCCCAGATTTAAATCACATTTTCTCTGTAATTAATTGTAGACACTAAAAAAAAAAAAAGAGAGAGAGAGACATTTACATGTTCTGGACTCAACCACACCTCTGCATAACCACTAAACCACCTTACAGATACAGAAGGACCAACAGTGAAATACACTGACCACTATATGCACCCTAGAGAATTAAAAAACAACAGTGCTGCTGCTAACTCAGGATGAAATCAGCACCCTCATTTGTTGTTCCATTGCAGCACTGGCAACAACTCATGAATGGAAATAAACATTTAAAAGAGGGGATAATTATTCCCTCTCCTTTTGGCGTATTTTCTTTTTCTTCAATACAGAAGAAAATCCCACAGATCAAAAAAAAGGACATGACAAAAAACACAAAACTATCTGATTAAATCACATATTTCTGAATGTGTCCTGCAATCAGTGGCAGCATTTCTCATCCTCCTCCTCTCTGCTTTCATAAATGAACCTACCTGATTCAAGCCAAAAGCACTCTTTTGCATTTGATGCATTACTGCAGTAAACAAGAACTGTCAATTGGAAGAACTGTGAAGTCCAGAGTTCTGAGCACCAAGTAGAAGCTCCTCTCCACTGCTAATCCAGCTTATTTTAGAAGAGGCAAAGGTGATCATTTGGACTCTCCTTTCTTACTCTCACTGGTGTATCAGCCTCCCATGTTACAGGTCAGCATGCAATATTCAGCAATACCACATAGGAAACGACAGGACAAAAGATATTTACCTGCACAGATGCTGAGCCTACCTGCAACTGCTCCACTGGTAGGGGATTTGAAAAGAGCACTTTACAACTATTTTCTGTGCCAGTAATAGACTAAAAAGTAGCAAACGCATCAAAATAAGAGTGTGCAGAAGTTCAGCTATAGCTTTTTTTTTTTTTTTTTTTTTTTTTTTGTAACTTGCATCATGATTCAAAACACCTGCACAGAATATGAACATTTTATGGCAGCTGCAAGAACCAAGTTTTGGGCATTCTATAAAAAGATCAGGGAAAGAAACTTTTAACCAATTACAAACTACCCCTACTTCCAGGTCACATTCATTCTTTTACTCTCTTTTGTGTCTTCTCTATCAAGGACTAAATCTACTTGTATCATGAACTTAGGATCTTCCAGTTGTACAAAGCCAGAGATGAAAGGCAAGAATAACAGGCATAAGAAACTGCGCATGAGCAAAGAGACTCCTGAGAAATAAAAGTACCATAACTATGCATATACTGGCAAACTGGCTTGTTAATAGCCACCCATTGAAGCAGACTGACTACTGCAACTCAGGCATATCTATACAATAGTTGCAGGAGACTCACAAAAGAATGCAAGGAACTGGAAAAAACAGCAGTCTTGATCACTACTCCATACATCACCTTTACATTCAATCATTAAGACAACTGTATTAAGTATAAACATGATTTTCTTACCTCATAAGGCAGCTTATCAAAATATCCATTACTTGGCCATTCTTTGAGGGCAACGATGCTGAACTGTTTATTGAGAGTATCCATTCCACAGCCATACTTCTCTTCATCCTCATCTTCATCAATATCATTCATATCAATCATTGAAGCCTTAAGTGAGAGCACAGGTCTCTCTTTCACACCATGTAGTACTACTGCATCTAATTCAGTGTAATAGTCCAGAAGAGAACTGTTCACTTCCAGCCGAATTAGATTTGTGGGAAAGTTGATTTGTTTGATACTAGGTGTGAATTGCCGAGCCTGGGGACCATTCACTTTTGTAGGTGCCTCAGACCAGAGGACTTCCCACCTGTAAAAATAAGTGCATGCAAATACAGAGATTAAGATTAAAGTTACAAATCCAATTTCTGAACACAGACAGGGTGCTTTTGCCAGAATTACTTAAGAAGTGAGAAAAAACGGTTGAAAGGCCAATGAAAATAGTAATGTTTGTCACTAGATTTGGTAAATTTCCAAAGGATGAGTTTAACAGGACACACTACAATCATAGCACATTTTCTCTGCGTTGCTAACCAAGCAAACTGTATACTCATTGTCATGCACTTGTGTTAGATTACCATTATATACACACAAATTATTCCAACACTTCACAGGTAAGGTTATTGTAACCAAATGATAAAAGATGTCTTGACAATAATTTGCCTGTTAGTACAAATAAGCAGGGAACAGTCCTGTCAAGCAACTCAAATACACACTCAGTTGACTTCACTTCCCACACAAGATTTTCACAAAATATACAAAGAGGGGAAAAAAGCAAAACCCACAGTTCTCACTCATTCACATCAAAGTAGTTCAAACTGCAATATCAACAAATTCCTTTATAAAAAACACCCGTATTTGATTTATCTATCTAAAGTAAGCAAAATATTACTTTTAGAAGTATTTATTTGTCAAATTATCTCATGAATTGTAATGGTTAAATAATACCAGAGAAATATAATCTTCACATCATTCTTTAAAACAGTCTGCTGAAAAAAAAACCCTAAAATTGTCTTACTGCAAAACTAAAATATTTTTATCTTTGATTTGGTGACAGAAGGTTGTTCAGGGCACAGACAGAGCTTGCATACATACTTGCACACAAACTTCAAATCTCTTCCATTAGATGAGCACCTTCTCTCCTCTCCCTTATCCTCAAGTCTAGTTTCTAGTCAAGAAAGAAACCTCCAGCAGTCACTGCTTCTACTCCCTTTGATTCTGTGATTCTTTGGTTTATGCTTACTGCCATCGGAGTGCAAAATCCAGACGCTTCCCCATCTCTTCCACCTTTTTCATATCAGCCCAATCCCAACTCCAAAGATGTCTCTTAGCCTGCTTGTCTTGTCCCACAGGCCTCAGAGATGCAAGGCCTGATAGAAAGCTAGGTACCAGGAAACATCTCAGTAGCTCTGCTCCTCATAACAGTTGTCACTAACATGAGCTTTAAAATATTGTTCAGGACTGACAGGTGCGGTAGAGTGCAGAGAAATATTACACATGGTTTGTTTTCCAGAATAGATTAAACTCTGGCCATTGTAACAGAAAGCAAAACATATGAAAGGACTTCCACTAAAACATAATACAATATTAACAAGGCAGAGAAACTTGATATTTGCTCCAATTTCAAGGATATGAAAATCCATATTGGCTGAAACTTCCATTTCACAACAGACATTTTTAGGAAAGCACAGATAAATTTTCCTATCCTGCATCATGGCACTGACCACAAATACCTTACAGCACAATTGGAGGCTTGCAGATGTCTTCTGTCAAAAGGAAACAAAAAGCAATGAACTAAAACCAAACATAGAGGATTGGTGAACACACGGCATGTCAGCAGTACAAACACACTCTGCTGTAAGATCAACAGGTTTGTTTTTTCAATATTTTGCATTTTTGTGAGAGACTTTCTACTAAGAGAATCATAGAATGTTTTAGGTTGGAAGGGATCTTTAAGATCATCTAGTTCTAACCCTCCTGCTACAGGCAGGGACACCTTCCTCCAGACCAGGCTGCTCAAAGCCCCATTCAGCCTGGCCTCGAATACCTCTAGTGAGAGGGAATCCACAACCTCACTGGGCAATGTGTTCCAGCGTCTCACCACCCTTACAGCAAAGAATTTCTTCTTAATATCTCAACTAAATCTATCCTCTTCCAGTTTAAAACCATTTCTCCTTGTCCTGTCTCTACATCCCTTCTAAAAAGTCCCTCCCCAGCTTTCCTGTAGGTCCCCAAGGTACTGGAAGCTATAAAACATTTCATTAATTTAGGAGAGGAACTTCTACTCTCAGAAAAAGTATAAGATTTAGTTTCACTGTCACACTCTCTTGCACAGGTCAATTCCCTATGCAAATATTTAATGTTGGCACCACACATGACCTTTCTTGAACATACTCAGATCACCACTTGCTATTTTGTTTAAACACTTTCATATACCCACTCAGATTATCCTAAGGGAAACTCAAGGCTATTTTTTTTCCTCACTAAATAACATGTACAGTATCATCTGCTTTTAACAGAACATGCCTTAGTTACTGACTTTTCTTTTGAGGCCCTAGAGAAAAGATTAACTAGCAGTAGCTCTACAAAAAAAATGCATCTGGAGGTCTAGATTCATCAAACTGCAAAGCAAAAATCTCCTTCAGTGCCTCCAGCTACCAGTTTTTGTAATAAACTAGAGAACAGTAAATCAAAGACACAGCAGGACTTTTACAGTCCTGTAAGACTCCGCATTACAAACCAAGTGCTGATGAACAAGATCAGTAACTATTTTCCATCATCCTCATACTGCTCTCTCTTTTTCATCAACAGCCCACTCACTAATCCATCTTCCATGGAGTTAGGTGTTGGTTTAACTACAAAACCTCCAGTCTACAAGGTTGCATTTGTTGTTGTTCTCTCCCTTGGTGACACCACACACAAAATCAGGTCACTGTAATTGCTCTGAGTTGGGGTTGGTAGATATGCTCTTCCCTACTGTACTCATTCTCTTAATACACCCACTGATGCAACTGGAAGCAGTCTCTTCATCGAGGATCAGTGCTTTGACTCTCACTGTGCTACAATCCGAATGGGAACAAAGACTGCATACTTGGAAATGGATGAAAGAAACTTAAGTTTCCAAGAAGCCACAGAAAGAACTGCATTTCTTATGTTCTGGAGTATCCTTCATTACAGTTATCTAAAATGCCTCTCTTCTAAAGGGTTTTGAGTTAGTTCTGGTTTGAGGATGGGTACCTGATTAGCTTCTGGGGAAGTCTAGCTTCAAGGGGAGGTCGTGCTCAACCAACCTTGTGGCTTTCTAGGATGTTGTCACATGCTGGGTGGATGGGGGAAGAGTTGTAGATATAGTCTACCTTGATTTTAGAAAGGCATTTGATACTGTCTCCCACGACATCCTTATAACAAAGCTGAGGAAGTGTGGGATAGACAAGTGGACAGTGAGGTGGGTTGAGAACTGGCTGACTGGCAGAGTGCAGAGGGTCGTTGTTGGTGGTGCAGAGTCCGGCTGGAGACCTGTAACCAGTGGTTACAGGTCTGTGTTGGGTCTGGTCTTGTTCAACATCTTCATCAATGACCTTGATGAGGGGATAGTGGCCACCCTCAGCAAGTTTGCTGATGATACGAAGTTGGGAGGATTGGCTGACACGCCTGAAGGCTGTGCTGCCATTCAGCGAGACCTGGACAGGCTGGAGCGCTGGGCAGTAAGAAACCGGATGAGGTTCAACAAAATCAAGTGTAGAGTCTTGCATATGGGGAGGAATAATTGAATGCACCAGTACAGGTTGGGGGATGAGCAGCTGGAGAGGAGCTCTGCGGAAAGGGACCTGGGCATCCTGGTGGACGACAGGTTGGCCATGAGCCAGCAGTGTGCCCTTGTGGCCAAAAAGGCCAATGGCTTACTGGGGTGCATTAAAAAGAGTGTGGCCAGCAGGTCAAAGGAGGTGATCCTCCCCCTCTACTCTGCCCTGTCCCAGCGGAGGGCCACAAAAATGGTGAAGGGCTTGGAGCATTTCCCCTATGAAGAAAGGCTGAGCGAACTGGGTCTGTTCAGCCTTGAGAAAAGAAGGCTGAGAGGGGATCTAATCCAGGTTTATAAATATCTGAGGTGTGGGGGCCATAGTGGTGAGGCCAGTCTTCTTTCAGTGGTACGTGGAGACAGGACAAGGGGAAACGGACATAAGCTGCAGCATAGGAAGTTCCGCACAAATGTGCGCAAGAACTTCTTTACGGTGAGGTGACGGAGCACTGGAACAGGCTGCCCAGGGGGGCTGTGGAATCTCCTTCTCTGGAGATGTTCAAGTTTCGCCTGGACACCTACCTGTGCAACCTGGTTTAAGGAACGTGCTTTGGCAGGGAGATTGGTCTCGATGATCTCTAGAGGTCCCTTCCAACCCCTACAATTCTGTGATTCACTACTGAGTTTGGAACAAACAGAGGCAGCCTTAAAATTCTCCAGAATCTATTTAAACCAAGAAGAAGAAATTGCCTCTGAACAAATATCTGGAAAATTCAAAGAAAATTTCCTGTTTCCCCCCTTCTTTAACTAGGCTCTCTGCGCTCTCAAAAATCAAGTTAAATCAAATTACTGAAGGTAGGACATTGTCCTCAACTCTAGCAGATGTCCTCAAGTCAAGGCTCATGAAAATACTCCAAAGCACTAATGCTGCTTCAATAAGAAGCTTTTACCAGCAATATGCCAGGAAGCCACAGCCTTTACAGCGACAGAGAGGAAGTCACATCTGTAATGTGTTTAAGAGACTAGACAAAATGGGAACCTCAGTGAAGTTTTTCCATTTAGATTTTATGGAGTTTGTGATAAGGTGATAAGCAGAGTTCACAGCACCTAAGCAGTCTAATTACCATAAAGGAATACGTAGATTTTCATTTCTACTTCAAGTTCAATTCTGAAATAACAGAGGTGGCAGAACAGCAAACAGGAGTACAAGAATGCTCAAAGGGTATATAAAATAGCAAAAGTTATTTGAAATAATTGCCTTCTCCAAATGAGCTTTTTGAGTGTTTCTCAAAAATGACTGTCCCAAAAACCCAAAACTCATTCCTCTGCAACAGTCAACTTGACAAGATTAAAATTTGTTTCCCTGAGGATGTCAAGAAGTAAGAATGCAAACAGTTAGAACTTAGCTAGACAAATATGATACAGCCCTGAAGACCCCTTACCACATTGTAAGGTGTTGATAGTAACAGCAGTGTTTGGGGTGCTTTCAACTGAGATTCACAGGAAACAGATGGTAGAATCACCATTGGAATGCCACTGTCTTTAAAATGTCATGGATCTATTGTTTGAATTCAGTACACTATCTTCCTAGTTTCATTCCATTTATCCATTTATAGAAGGTTTTTATTTTCTTATTTTTTAATTCAAACATGTCTGCTAGCAAAAGAAATTAACGACATTCACACCTGGTTTAGACTTCTAGAGAGACTATTGCCTATATAAAATGAGTTCCCTTAACTAAGGACACTGAATCTTCCACACTATCCAATCTCCTTAGCCTGCTGTTCTCTTTGCAGCAGCTTATGGGTGTCAAGACCTTAAAGAGAATGAGACTTGACTGCAGCAAGCACAGCTAATGCTGAAAATACTGAGCCAGGCTGTTCATCTACAAAAACAAAATCAAATTTTGAACTTCAACTTCGTAAGAACATCAAGCAAAATTCTAAACATGAAAAAAATTAAACAGTAACGAATGTGCAGAGAGCCACAAAGATAATAAAGGGCCTGGAGCATCTCCCTTGTGAGGAAAGGCTGAGCAACCTGGATCTGTTCAGCCTTGAGAAAAGACGACTGAGAGGGGATCTTACTAATCTTTATATCTTAAGTGTGGAAGTCAAGGAGACGTGGCCAACCTCTTTTCAGCAGTCTGTGGGGACAGGACAATGGAAAATGTCCATAAAATGGAGCATAGGAACCACACCAGTATACAAAAGAACTTCTTCACAGTAAGGGTGACAGAGCACTGGAACAGGCTGCTCAGGGAGGTTGTGAATTCATGTTCTCTGGAGGTATTCAAGGCCCTCCTGGATGCCCACCTGTGCAGCCTGCTGTAGGGGCCTGCTTTGCTGAGGGATTGAGCTTGATTTCTGAAGGCCCCTTTGAACCCCCATGATTCTGATTCTGTGAAATGGTATGACTACAAGAAGCAGAATGTTGCCACTGGTAGTTCTGGAACTGCTCCCAGCCAGTAGAATGCTTAGCATCTCACCTTTAAAAAACAACCTTATTAGTATTATACTTCATCTGTGGAAAACAAGCCAGGGGAAGAGGAATTAAAAGTTTTAAAGACACCAAAGTAAATAAACAAAAAAAAAAACATAAAACATCCCAATCTACAAAAAAAAGTAATCATTGCATAACAGTGAGGACATACAGTATGAAACATCCCCAAGCACTGCCACATATCCCAGACTAGTTAGAAAGCTGCTTTAGAGCTCTTATAAAAGTACATGAATATGTGGTGTCACTATAAGGTACATGAGATAAGAGAAACTGTCAAATTAAGTTAAAAAAAAAAAAAAACAATGATTGAAGAAGAACAAGGACCATTTTTTCTTTTATATTCTAAATTTAAAAATCAAAGTTATTTTTGTAAAGGGAAAAAGTTGAAAACTTCAGGAAAAAAAAAATTCTGACTTGAAAGCTCCCATTTAAACACACACAAACTCTTCCTGTCTGACAGCAACTAACAAAGCACTGGGAGAATCAGAATGTTTCAAAAGGATTGATACCAAAGAAGCCAGTAGGGAATTGTCAGGAGTAAACATTCCGGATAGATGAGGAGGAAAACAAAACACTGTCTTCATTACAGAATCTACCTATATCTTATTCATCAAATACAGTATGAGAAATAAAACAAAAGGTCTCCCTTTCCTGGCTAGGCTCAGCTGAAGCCAGATCAGCTGGAACAGCCCCATTACTGCTGCATAGAGCTGTGATTCTTCTGCTGGCTGAAGAGGGACTCATCTCCACCAGCAAGTCCAGAACAAACATTTTTGTGCATTATGATACAAATATATCATATATAACAAAATAAGCATAATATAACAAAACCAGGGGGAGATTTCTTCATCACAAAAAAGATTAGATGACAGTACTGTAAATGCTGAAAGTTGTGGATAAAGTATAATGAAAAAAGATCAAATTAATTGTTGTGTGTAAGCACTAGAATTAGACACAATTACATTCCAATCTCAAACATAAATTAATGCTTTCTCCCACTACATGAAGAGTTGATCCCACCTGTAAAAAGACTGAAAAAACCTGATCTGAGTAGTGCCATGCAAAGTTGTAATTGACAAAAATATATAATTCACCACTACTAGAAGTGCATCACTGAGAATCCTTTTCTGAACACCTACAACCCATCATTCATAGAATCACAGAATTGCTCAGGTTGGAAAAGACCTTCAAGATCATCAAAGTCCAACCACAACCTGACCATACTATCCTAGCTCTAACAACCCTCCACTAAATCACATCTCTGAGCACCACATCCATATGGTTTTTAAACACGTCCAGGAATGTTGACTCAATCACCTCCCTGGGGATCCTATTCCAGTGCTTAACAACCCTTTCTGTAAAGAAGTTTTTCCTGATATCCAACCTAACCCTCCTCTGGTGCAACTTGAGGCCATTTCCCCTCACTTTGTCCCCTGCCACCAGTGAGAAGAAACCAACCCCACACTCACCGTAATCCCCTATCAGGTATTTGAAGAGAGCAATAAGGTCTCCCCTTAGCCTCCTCTTCCCCAGAAGATTCACTGACATAAGTATCTAGTGAACAAAAGGGCAACCTGTGGGCCAGCTATGGGCTACAGATGTTTTTCTACAAAAATACATGAAATCTTCTTACACAAGGACTGCAGTACACCAAGTCCTTACAGAGCCTCTTGCAGTTTATAAGCTTTTGCACACAGCAAATTCTTGGATGTGGCGACATTTTAAATATTGAGTTCAAGGAGGAAAAAAAGATTATTCAGCTGGCCTAGTACAACCCACTAAGTACAACATTTAAACATCTCAACATACCTTCTCCCTCTTACAACAGATTAGATTCCACAATTAATTTGGTCTCCTTTATCTCAGAGCTGACCACACCCCAAGAGCTATAAAACAAATCCTAAAGATTTTAATGAGTATTTTTCTCTTATATTTTCTTTCAGCTATCTGCACCTTTTACTTTTTTTTTTTTTCCTCGGTGCACTATACTAATAGCTTCTTCTCACAACATTTCCTGAACACTTCTGGATCTTTACATTAAATTGAAACAAAATGAATTTTAGGAAGAAAGAACTAGTTAGAGACTTCCATAAGACAGCATAAGTTACTTCTCAAAAGTATATCCTTGCATTGCACTGAAGCACCCTATCTTACTATGGCTCTAATGCAATACTGTCAACAGTTACAGAAATAATCTCTACATAAAATCTATCCTATATCATTAAAGAAACAAGTAAAATTAAAGTTCACAGAAAATTGGCCAGATGTCATTACGTATTAGGTTCTAAATTTGAAAAGCTGTGTTTACATCAGACAGTACTATAAATAAGTTCTATATTAGTGCCAAACACTCCTACCTCTTAAGTTAGACCTACCATTAATAGTTTGACCTATCACTGTTCCTTCAATTCAGAAGTTTAATTTAGACCCACACAGTATCTACACATTGCATTACAGAGCTGTATAATTCACTAATCAACAATAATTGACAGAACCACACAAAACAGATTACCCGGGAATTCTGAATGCATAACATGACAGCTATTTTCTAGGACATTTGAATAAATATCAACAGACTACTAGTAGGAAGCATGGAATACTAAAACTTTAAAGTATGCTTTCTAGTTTTATCTTTAAAAAACAGGTTAGAGAAAAAACATCCAACACCTAACCATTAGCTTATACTTTGGCTTATACTGCCAAAGTATGCACTTCAGGTGAATATACCATTTGCTGCTATTTGCTATTTGCACATGTCTTGTTAAGTCCTTCGTCCAATAGTTCTCCCTACCTTTGGAAGTCCGGTATAATTTAATTTCTTTTTGATAATACTTTGCATGTATCTACAGCTTTTCTCCACTGTACTTTAACATGTTGTCTCTTCGTCTTATTTCCAGACCTCCTCTCTATGAGCTTCACACCTCATCACACCACACTTTTCCTTTATCATCGTAATTACATTCCCCCAGTCTTACTCTTTCTTCTCCCCAGCTCCATCTTCCCAGCTCCCAAACTGGAACTTCATGATCTTTAAGTTCCTTTCCAACCTGAGTGATTCTGTGATTCATCACAAGTTCCAGCTATGAGGAAAAACAAATGGATTGCTTTTGGTCTGTGAAACAAACTTAAAATCAAGTGCGACTCACACCTGTTGATCAGATCAAAAATAAATATCAGACAGATGACATCACCTTCTGTCTGACCATTCTATACTTCTGGTTTTATCCTTATTTCCACATGAAATGTGTTACAGTGCCTAATTCTACCATACATACAACCTACAACCTACTGCATGCAGAGAGAACAGTTTATGGTTACTTGCAGCAGGGTGATACTGCAGCCACAAATCCCGAGTACCTTCTGGGCAATTTTCCCTTATTATTGGAGAGTTACTGAGAAGTGCCAATTCACAAGGGACTTTTGAGCATACGTAGCAATAATTGCTCCGAAAATTCCAACACAAACTGTCTTTATCCAAATTAAATCTGATATTAGGATCTGTGTTAACTGATACAAGGAAATAAATCCACATCTCTGAAGTCGCTACAAAGACAGGTCACCATAGCTTTAAACACACATAGAAATAAAACGTCAGGGGGTCAGATATTTAACATCTTATAGGATAAAAGCCTGTTCTAAAGCACAAAAAGAAAGAGAAAAATTACCTTACTTCAGCTGGTGGGTTTTGTGAATAAGGATTTGCAGAGCACGCCAAAATCCTAACTACAGCTCCAGGATGATACGTTTCCAGAATGTGCACTGCAGTGGGATACACTGGCTCCTCAAAAGCAAGTTCCACATAGTCCTGGCTACAGAAGGTGGTTGGAGTCCTCTTGAATGGCAGCCGAGCACTAGGGCAGTGATCCCACCAGGTCCCATAAGTTCGAAACACGGCAGTCTGAGTAAAGTCACCAGAGCTAGGGTACACGTTTGGAATACCTGCCAGATTCCACATGGTATAAGACATGCTGTTTTCACTACCATAATGAGAGCTGAAATCCAACACTTCTTTGGCATACTGAACTATCTCAACATTGATAGGTAAGGCTCGGGTGTTTGATTCAATAGCCCTCCGGCTGTTCATCTCCCCTCTTGTAGCTGTCCTAGCTCGGCGCCGAAGGCACATATAGTAAAACATGCTCAGAACTGTTAACATGGGAAACACCGGTGGCATCTAGATATGACTCATGAAGATGCAAAAGGTCAGGAGTCCTTTATAAGGTGCAATAACAGCTTGTGGTGGTTTGAAATAGAGCTGACAAAACAGAACGAAGAAACACAGTAAGCAGATAAAATATGTCCTAGGAAACAAACTTTAGTCTTTCAAGTATCTCTTAAACAACATACTGTTACTAAAACATTAACAAACTATCACATTTTATAACAATTATTTATTTGCAGGTTACTAAGTGTGGCTTACCACTTACTGCATTTAAAAAAGAAGATTATGAAGAAATATTAGCCAAAACTAACCCTCAAGTAACAAAAACATTAATACTGAAATTGTTATTTTCAAGGATCTACCAAGAGCAATAAAAGAAAAAATCTTTCACTGACTCACAAAGTCAAGTACGAAATTAAAACTTCTACAGTAAACAACTGCAGAAGTTGTTTCCAAATTTACAAATAAAACTACCCGTGGTGTACTTTTAAAATAATTTAAAGAAAAACCAACTTTTGAAATAAGTAGCTGGATACCTAGACAAGCTGCAGCAAAATACAGTGCAACAAAACCTAAGTTACTTCACTGCTTGCAATTCCCACCAAAACTGTTCCCAGGACCCAGATTACTTAATTTAAAGAGAGCTCAAATATATCTAGACTATAATGAAGTCTGGAGAATAAACACACTGCTCAAAGACAGTTCATATAGGAAGTCGGACAAAAGTCGGACAGCAAACCTATTACTCCAGCTTGTCATTTTTATTCAGAGTAAAACAAAATTGCTACAGGCAATTCATCTAAACTATAAACTTAACTCAATCCTTCCCAGATCAGAGAACTAGACCAAACAGTTTCACAAAAATACTGCCATTACCCTTTGAAGTTGTCCATGACAGCATTAACCAACCACTGAAGGGTAGCCAGCCTCCTGAAGGATGTTCACAATTCATTAACAGTATCATCTTCTTTTAAGCCACGCAACAAAGTAAGTCTTCAGAAGAGTGAAGGCATCAGAAGCAGAAGTGCCCATTGAAAGCATTTCAATTCTGATAAGGGAAATAATTTATGTAACAATTCAACAGGACTCAAGATGTAGTATATTTACATAGAGAGCCACCCTGAAAAAAAATAAAAATAAAAATCAGCACAATTAAGGATACCAGTGTGTTTTACATAGCCTAAACTGAGCCACAAGTAAGACAAACAAGTAGGTTTAACTACTAGAAAAAGACAAAATCAAGATAAGCCTCTGTAGTAAAGCTTTACAACAGTGAAGAAATATTCATAGCTGAATGTTTGTTTGTTTTTTTCAGGACACAGAAGGGCTGTATCATACTCCCTACTAATACAGATCCTCTTACACATGCTTGTCCCATATTTAGCAGCCACTCCATACCTGCATGACGTAAACTGTTAGATTTACCACCACACAACAGAACTTGGACTGTATTCTCTGATTTCTGCTAGTGGTACACCACACTCTAGGACAATAATACAGCACTGCATAATCACACCCTCCACTACTGCAGACTGTTTTTCTGCCGGCTTCCAGATTAGCTTATTTGTCTGCTTTACTAGGAAAAACAAGGAGCAGTGCCTGCAACCTGCTAGGGGCTGGCACAGAGATGACTAAGCCTATCTCAGAATAAATGTCTTCAACAGCCTGTGCTGGGGTTGCCAGTTAGCGTATCTCAGAGCATGTCGTAACCGCTGAACCAACAGCGATGACTCTTCAACTGCAGAAAATGTATCAAACAGTAATTAACATGATGCCTCTTCATTGCCTGGGAGACAAAAAGCACTTGCACCATTTGGAATGGGTGCATGTGGGGCCATATTTTGCCATACAGAATGGGTAGATAAGGGGCCAGACTTGAGAGTTCTTTTCAAAGTAGAAGTTTAAACTACAGTACATGAATAAGCAAAATAGACAGGAAACAGAGTAGCTTTTGTATGCAGGTCAGCATGCATGTTACTTGGGTAACTTATACTCACAAAATGCACATATGAACAGCTCTCTTCCGTTAGAACACTGTCAACAAGGCACATGCAGAAGTGGATAAGGCTGGCTGCACTGTTTGGTCCTCTTACTCATGACAGTGAGAAAGTTTACTAACGAAGTGTTCAGTTCTCACTTCTTTGCCTCTTCTATTATTAGCTTGTTGTTTAGCTCCTGTCCTTCATTCAGCTTCACGTGTTGACATAGCTGTCAACAACATGAATTGCTCCTGACATTCAGAGCAGAAGGAAATGCATAAGATGGCATTCTGGATCCACTTTAAGCTCTGCTGGAATGCCAAAGCCAAATAATGTCACATTTTCCCCAAACATCCCATTTGAACCATCTTTTAGAAAAGACACCGAGGAATGAAAAGTGCTAACCCTCCTGATCTCTTCTAAAATAAAAATAATAATAATAAGATTATAATTTGGGCATGGGGCTGCCATAAGGCACAAGTGAAGTTTAAAAATACATTCCTCTTCTGCAGTTTCCATCCTCTTAAATAAAGTCTCCTTACAGTTATGCCAACAGACATTAAACGTCAACAAACTCACTGGTGCCAAGCCCTAGCATCACGTGTCAATCAGCACAGACATGAGCTTCTCACAAAGTTTCACTGACGAGCACAGTTTGAAACCTGCTCCACATAACTTAGGACTTCACAGAGCTCAATTCTGAGTCAACCAGTTCGGAGTATGTCAAGAGAATTGCAAACCATTGATCTCACGCAAGCACCCTGCATGACTTCACGCCTGCAGTGTGAACTCTGAGGTTCCTCCAGTCACAGCCCAACACACTACCGACCTGCTCGTGATGAGCAGCACAAACTCAGGCATGCTTCCTAATAGCTCACAACAAGGAGGGAAACCAGCTGGCTGAGGGCCATTCCCCCTGTCAACTTTAATGACTTTCGTAAAATCGATAAGAATCTGATAGCCTTGAGATTGACATTGTTTCTTCTATTTTGGCTGATATGGGCCAACAGGCTCAAGTTGGGAAGTATGAAGAAAAAGAGCACAGAACATGGCTTTTCATATAAACACTCTAGTCTGAGCAATGCAAGTAAAGGGATATTAAAGAGTTAAAAGTAATACAGGATATAATAGCTTACGTAAAGTAAGAGGAAAGAGAAAAATATCACAAAAGAAGGATAAATAAAGACTAGGATAAATAAAGACTAGGACTACCATAAAAGTATAAATTCTTCCTCTGACATTTTAAAAGCATTAAGAATTATGTGGATTTAAAAGACCAACGAAAAATTGCCGAGAAAGTGGAAGGATAATAAGCTAGTGAAGAATTACATTAAACATAGATGAGTATGGCCAGGTGATACAGACAGATGTTCAGAAACTACCACTTGGTTAGACTTCTGATTAAAGGGATCTAATCCAGCAAGTATAAAAAAGCAGGCCCAGGGCTAGGCAAAGCATCAGGATAAACATCTCTAGAGTTTACGTGGAGAATTTTTTTTTCCTTCCTAAACTGCTTGATAATTTTTAAGAAATCCACTTGGACACATTCAGCTCTATCTTCCAACCACTGACAGTACCTCTGTCCTGTTGTACATTCATAGAAAATTCATAGAATTACAGAACAGTTCAGGCTGGAAGAGACCTTAAGGTCCACCCAGCCCCAACCCCCTGCTTTGGGCAGGGCTGCCCCTGCACCCCCCAGCTCAGCTGCCTACACCCTCACTCCTGCTTCATAGCCACAGAGCAGACCCTGTTTCTGCAGCAGCTTCAACTCTGGGGCCTACTCAGATCCATTCTGCCTCTCTCCTGCCAGGGCCAACTTCAGGCAGCTCAGCTCCTGAACCAACATATGGCTGCCTCATGGAAATCAGGGCTGGCACAAAGGGGTAGCCAGACTACAACACCCCCAAGCCACCAAGCTCAAAGCACCATGGAAGGGGTGCCTTCAATTTTACACAAGAGATGGGACTCAGAGAATCAAATTAAGCTAGATCTAGAGTAAAACTTCCTTTGTAAAGAAATGCTACTTTCTTTCAAAATTCATCAATTACTTAATTGACAACTGTGCAAGAAAATTCCCTTCTATACAATTAACTATACACATGAAAAGCCTTCTGAGACTAATTCACCTCTTCTTCTTTCAACACATCTTGCTAAAGAAAAATGTTGTTTGTCCACATATTTAATTGGAACAGGCACTGACTAAACAAAAGCATTCAGGAGTGCTAGATTTCTTTGTGTGACTCTTTGGTCAAGAACTGGAATGGGCTGCCCAGGGTGGTGCTTGAGCCACCATCCCTGGAGGTGGTCAAGAAATGTTTATATATTGCACTAAAGGACATGATGTAGTGGGGAAATATTGGTTGTAGGTGGATGGTAGGACTAGATCATCTTGGAGGTCTTTTCCTACCCTGTTGATTCTATGCTACTTCATCCTCTTTTACAGGGCATATCAATTCCACTCGCTAGTATTCAGTCTTCTCCCACAAGTACAGAAGTAGGGCATGTGGGCAATACATAGGTATTTACCAGCCAGAAAGCTAGAAAAATGTGGGAAGTACATACCAAAAATATTGGAGGGCACCCAAGCAAAGGATATGTGTAAAAAGCATACATTATACCTAGAAAAATAGAGGCTGGCGTATTTCACCCCCGAGCAACACACTGTGTTAGAGCAGAGTTCATCCTGTTTCAAGAGAAGTAAATGCTGTATATATGAGCCACTGGTACACCAAATTTGATTTTTAAAAGACAGAGAGGCAATAACTTCTCTTTACAGCAGCTTTGCCAATCTCAAACTGGTGTCTCTGTACTTTCCTTTCACTTGAATATAAAAGAAACGGCAACAATGACAACTTGAATACATAAATGACAGAAACAATAGATTAATGTGATTTAGTGTATGTGTATCAGCTAAAAGATGGTCAGGGAGAAATCTCTTCACACATCAATGCACAGAGAGAATACTGGAGCCTTACATTATAGGCTAAAACAGAGCATTTTTACCATAGATGAGCATCTGTCACTATTGATTATGAAGATTATATCAGTGTCTGCACTCAAACTATTGAGATTTGGAGCTGATATTGATTAGAAATTAGTAAGCTCTTACAATGTAGTTTATACTCAGGCCCTACTTTCTGTTTCTTCGTGCAATGTCATCTGGCAGTAAAACTCTGCCATTTTACATATGTGAAACTTCTCAACATAGAGCTTGCAACAACAACAGAATGTGAAGACAATTCTGTCCATTTAAAATCTTGACTGTGTTGTTGTCATGAGCAACAAAACATTCACAATCTGAGCATCTCAAATTATTTCACAAGTTGCTCCTCCTCCCTGCAAGGACCAGCGCTCACTGAATGGCTTAGAATGCAAGTACTGCTGAGACGAATGTTTATTGAGCATCTGTTATGTATCCAAGGTGACCACACTGCCTGCTGGAGTTTGTCTAGACATCGCAGAAACTACTTCCCACTACGTGCAAATCACCAGGTAAGCCTTTTTAAAAATAGCTCCTAAACAAAGCATAAAGCCAACAGCATTGTACCACTTCATTCTGAACATCTGGCCTACTACCTGCATTGGAAACCCCCACTTTCAGGAAAAAGGAAAGCCACGTGTCGCTCACATTGCTCCAGCCAGCTCTCTCCTCACTGTGTAAAAGCAAAACACCTTGCAGCCCCAAGCTTCAGGAAGCCCAGGTATGAGCAACGCACAAGCAGCACACTAAACCTGTGCACCACCTCACTCAGCACCGCTCTCAGTAAGCAGACCGAGGCCACTCTCTCACTGTTAGTTCCCACCACCCCACACGTTCATACTCTGCACACCGCTGACCGGCCGGCCAACCGCTTCCTTCCTGCAGGTCATCGCCCTGCGGCCATCAGGCCACGCTGCGACCGCCCATCCTCAGACCTCACGGATGTCATACAGCTCACACGGCACGCATCAGCCCAACGCAGACACCCACCACCGCTCGGCAGTACCCCCCGGCCTTGCTTCGCCCCGCCAGTTGCAGTACTACACGTGCCCCCCGCGGGCAGCAGCCGGTACCAGCGGACAGCCCGCTGTTCCGAGCACATTAACGCCACGCGTTCCAATGCCACCGGCGACGCCCCGCTACGCACGCCGTAGGCACACCTTCGAGCTCCCCACACACGTGCGTTCCCCCAGCTGCCCGCCCAACGCCCAGCTCTCCCCAGCTCCGGGCCGAGGCCTACCACTAGGACCGCACACCGGAGCGTGGCACGAAGCCGAGCTCCGGCACGCAGCCGAGCTTCCGCACCCCGCCGCCACCCGCCCGCGCCCCGTCAGCCCACGCGGCCCGGCGCGCACACACACACCTGCGCCCGCCCGGCCTACCGCCGGCCACCCCCTCCCCGCTCTGCCCCGAGAGGAGGAGCCCAGACGGGCCGCCCGGCCCCGCCCCGCCCCGCCGCCCCGCGCTGAGCCGCCGCCGTCGTACCCGTGCGCAGGGCGGAGCCCCCCGCGCCGCCGCGCCTAACGCCGCCGGAAGCCCCGCACGGCGAGGGAGGGCGGGGCGTCGCCGCAGGGGGCGGGGCTGCAGGCTGCGCGTGCCCGCGGCGCGGCGGGGGCGGGCGCTACGGCCGTGACGGGCGGGGCGCTGGGGAGGGGCGGTGGATGGGCTTTGGGCCGCGCGGTGTGCCCGGCCCGGCGTTCGGTGGTTTTAATTGCCGCGTGCAGTCAAAGCAATGGAGGGGGTTGAGCTGAGTCCTTTCTTGCTTATGTCTTCCTTGTTTTCTCTCCTTTGCCTGCTGCTTGCTGGCTGTCACGGCTGTCTGGAAGCCCTTCCGCTCTTGTCCGGCCTGTGTCCGTGGTACTTAGTCCTTAAGACTTGGGAAAAAGCGGCTTGTAACTCCAGCCCCAGCCTGACCAGGCTCTTAACGTCGTGCTGAGGTGCCAGCATGCCATCAGGGAGCCCTGATTTTAGCTGAGCCTAATGAGTACTTGCTCCAGCGCATCGCTGTGGCTCTGGGGGCCCTAACTGGCACGTTGCAAAATAAGTGTCATCTTTTGCTTCCGTACTCCTTAATTTGATACACATGCCCAAGCACTCGTGCTTTTTTGAAGCCCAGTTTCCAGGTCCTGCGGTGCTCACGGAGATGACTGTCAGGCCATGCATTCCTCCCAGCTGCGCTCCACAGGAGGTGGGGCTGCAGAAGGCATTGACAGGCTGTGGTCGTGGTGCGCCTGCCACTAGGAAGCTCTTGGGCAGTCCTTGTGCTGCCTGGCACTTGCCTTTAGGTAAGAGATCTTTAATCATCTTTAATGTTTTTGGAAAATACCACCCAAGCTCATCGATATCTGTTTTTTTGTACGCATGCAGCGGTTTCATGTGCAGGCAATTAGAGCACGTGGAAAACAATGATCATTAAATGAGGCAATCTGCAGCACGGGCACAAGAAATAAGTTGTGAGGCATAACGCAAAACAAGTCTATTGTGAGACATAATGCAAAAGAGGTCTATTATTTAATCTTTTCCGAACAGTGACTAAAGGAAAGCTGCAAAACGTAATGAGTACCTTTTCTTAACTTACTCCCAATCCTTAAGCAGTATTACATTAAGATACACACACATTAATAAAATGAAATAAAGCTGAAACAGATGCAAATATCACCCAAAGTCATGTTAGCATATGCACTGCCCCAACACACTGCACTTAGGGCAGGAAATACTGGTTCTGACTTTGACCACGTGTTCAAAACAATTATAAACATCCAAGCTGACCTTTGAAAATGTATACCATAAAATCACAGAATCATAGAATCACAGAATGGCCTGGGTTGAAAAGGACCCACAGTGATCATCCAGTTTCAACCCCCTGCTACATGCAGGGTCGCCAACCACCAGACCAGGCTGCCCAGAGCCACATCCAGCCTGGCCTTGAATGCCTCCAGGGATGGGGCATCCACAACCTCCTTGGGCAACCAGTTCCAGTGCGTCACCACCCTCTGGGTGAAAAACTTCCTCCTAATATCTAACATAAACCTTCCCTGTCACAGTTTAAGACCATTCCCCCTTGTCCTATCACTATCCATCCTTGTAAACAGCTGTTCCACCTCCTGTTTATATGCTCCCTGCATGTACTGGAAGACTACAATGAGGTCTCCCCAGAACCTTCTCTTCTCCAAGCTAAACAATCCCAGTTCCCTCAACCTTTCCTCATAGCAGAAGTGCAAGTATGTGACAAAAATGTTTGTAGTGAGAAGGAAAAATGTGCTTATTCAGCAAGGAAGCTTTACCTGAGCTTGGGGTAAAGAGTCATAAAACAGCTCCTCCTGAAACAGGGTATCACTTCACTGAAATTTGCCAAGAAAGAGGGAGACCTGAGTTCGTTTTCTGAAAACATTCTGTAAATAAAGCATGGAAAAAAATACCCGACTTTAAAAGTCATCATTTTCTGCTCCCAGTAGGAAACTGGATATTGTTACCCCTTAGCAAAGCTTTGTATTTTAAGTATTCAGTGAAACTATAAAAATGATGAGATCATTTTAATCAGTGGATTATTTTTAATACAACAGACTTAGCCAAGTGTTAACCACAAAGCAGCACTGTGTACACAGGGCACTGTTGCTATTGGAGTGAGTTGTTCTCTCTGTTTTCCTCCGCATCCCAGGATATTAACCCACCACAGGAAACAAATCGCTGCCTCTTGGGCTAGCATTCCTGCTTTTTGATTTGTGAAATTACATATATTCTTTGAAGTGGAAGAGATAGTATGTGAAGTCAATGAGACTCTTCACTCAGTATATTTAAATGTTTGTAAGTGTTTTCATGAACCAGGGCTAACAAGTCCTTGCTTTCCATGCCAGCCTGAATGAAGTGAGAAAAGAATTCCCTTCTATTTCTCTGGCTGTTTTTGCAGAGGAAATTTTTTATTTTCTCTTTTATGTTTTCCCACGTCACACTGTTTTGCATAGCGTCCTCAGCTATGCTCTGTGAAAGCACCAAATTTTGTAGTTAATTACATTTGCTGCATTTTATCTTTTTTTTTTTTTTTCTCCTGTGCTTTTATTAAAAGATAAAGAGAAGGATATGCCACAGTCAAAGTATGTCCTTAAACATTATATACAGTTAAGCCTCTGCAGTACTTCATCTAACAGTCTCTCTGCTGCTTGGCACTGGTTCTCAGCAGGTCACACACAATTTAGACTCTGCAGTAACTGGGGCAGGAGCAATATCTTGCTCTGTCTTCTGCAAAGCACCTAGTATGTATTATCAAATTATACAACAAGATATGCTGCAGCATTTGAGTACCTAAAGACTGCAGCTAATGCAGAAGCACTCAGCCTGAGATGTAATTAAACTTTTTTTAAAAAAGCAGAAAGAATCAGAAAAAAAAAAAAAATTAACAAAATACAGCATTACCTGTCTTATCATAGTTAAAAGTCATTTCTTTTTTATCTTTCTGCAGAAATATACCTATGAGCAGTAATCCTGAAGCCTGGAAAGGATGTGTTAACTGAAGATTTCTTAAGGTTTTTAATGAGGATTAGGAAATGTGAGATAATAAAAAGCACTGTATCCAAGGAGGTTGTTGTGCAAGAATCTTCAGACAAGTTTTAAATCAGAATCCTTTGTCAGCAACAGCAGGATCCAGTAAGGATAATATGCTAATTTTAACCAGCAATAGTCTTCGTATAGGGATCTAAAGAGACAGAGAGAGATACGATCTTATTAAGCTTTTGTGTTGACACTGCACAGCTTGTTACTGTACTCGATTGAAATTTAAGAGTGGGAATGTAAAGCTTGTATAACATTTTAGTAAGATATACAGTAACATTGAAACCTGAATAACAATTGAAAGAATAAGTAAGAAATTCCCTTGGCCCTTGGGCTACCACCCCTTCTCTATTCCAGCAGACAAGTAAATGCTGTAGGTGTCTATGTCGTAAAAACTTTCCCAGAGGCAGTTCTGGCAAAACACCTACTTTCTTCACACCGGACCCATTGCTTTAACCTTCTGAATGTCAGATTTCTGAAGCCAAGTGCTTCTGCTGCACTGCCAGCTGCTTCTAGTCTCTGGGCTTTCCTTGCAGGCTGCTAGGAGTGCAGAACAGTATCACAGGAGTCTGTGCTCAAGGAATGAGGATAGTTGATTCTCTCTTCACATTACAACTAGAAAGAGATGTAAGGTACATTTGAGCAAGGTCTTGTTTTTCATGGTGAAAGGAATGTCCTAATAATTAGCAAGACTCTGTTTTATTGAGTTCATTGTATCAATCGGTTGTAATCGTTGATCGGCTGAAGTTTCCTTTATCACTCCAGTAGTTTCTCATATTTTCTTGTATAATGGCTGTGTGAGCCTGACTGGCAGCAAGGGGCAGATGACTGGTAGTTCTGAAATAGTTATGTGTAAAGGCTACACTGCTTTATTTATTTATTTATTTATTTATTTTTTAGCACAAAAGCCAAGGGAATATATACAGGTGCAATGCAGTACTTCAATACCACATTTTTTTTCAATGGAGATATGTCATTTAGCTTCACAAAAACACATTGTTAGCCTCTCATCAAGCATCACATAACTATTTTCAGTCCTTTATAACTTGTTCATGTGACCAGATATATTTTTATATGCCAGTTGAGTTCCATGGTGGCAAAACTATCTGTGGCTCATCCAAATGCTGTCACATCTCACAATGGCAACATCAGTCAGAGAAGAGCTCAGCAAAGCTGAATGCTTACAGAAGGCAAACAGTAAGTTGATTCCACCCAAGGGTCAGAAATCTGGAGAACTGTGAAACGTACTGCAAAGTTCCTATCACTGTTCCAGTCAGTTCAATAGGAGCATTATTATCAGTGCCAATGAACTCAGAGTTGCTGGTGCTTTTCAACCAGTGTCTTAAGCTTCCAATGAAGGATCAGATGTGCAGAAGTTTTCTTTCAGAAATAATGTGTGCATCAACTACATGCCACTGTCACCTATATGAATACGCTAACGTAAAGACATATGCTTATTAACTAGGACATTTATCCACTGCTAAAGATATCGCATCAGCATGAGACCAAAAGTGATATATTTAAAAGCAGTATTGAAAATATTACCCACAAATATTGAAGGAGGTTTTACTTCTTGCTATGTTTTATTAATAAATAGATAAATAAATGAATAAAGTGGAAATACAGAAAACATTTTGCAGCACTTATTTTGTGATGGAACAGATCAGACTACAGATTACAATATAGCATTTTATTTTATTGCCTTGTTCTAAAACAAAATAATTCCTGAAAAACTCTAAAAAAGTTGTGGGAAATCTAACAAAATTTAGGCACTTAATGACCTAATGGCCTCTTGATTAACCTAATGAGTTCTTCAGAATGCAAGGACACAAAAAAAGGAACACATCTCAAAGAGATAAGGTTTATTCATCATCAGAAGTTCAGTCCTCCCAGATGAGGGGTAAGTGGGTTCAGGAGATCCATCTGAGTTTGTCATTTAAGCGTTTTTCCAGAATATCGAGCAAACTAGAAGAATGTACTGAGAAAGAGGACTTGCTACTGGCAAGAAGTCTCTGGTGTTTCTTCTACTTTTTGTTTCCAGCAGATAATTTGTAATATATAAAATATATAAGCTTTTAGCAGCCAATTTCAGGAAAGACTTCATGAGCTCTGGCTTCTAAGGAGCTTGTAGCCACCTCCCCTTCCTTGCAACCAACAGCTCCAAGTTACACTGTAGTAGGTGTGCACACACGCACATATGTTTGCAGGAAATACCTTTAATTTTTCAATTTGTTGATGTCCCACAAGTTAGAGACATGGTGCAAGTACAAAATAATATATCTGGATCTCCATCTAAGAAGGAATTTTCTATATCAACAGAAACAACTGGACTGACATTTCGTCAGTGAGCTTGGATACCACCATAGTATTCCAGCAGTCAGAACGTAGAACTCAAGGTTCTGACTTTTTTATTATCTATTAATTACAGTGGGATTTTCTACCTTAGTGAATTGAATTCTCTCTTTCCATCTTACATCTAGACATTAATAAGCTAGCTCTTAGTTAAAAGTAGTTCATCAGCTTTTGCATCTTAGTTTATTTAGCCAGCTCCTTTCTATTTTGTATGGTTAGAGCTTTTTAAAACATCATATTTTCTTGCAGGAATTTGGCTGTTTTTCATAGGTGATGAAGGTTTGTGATGTAGATCATTTTTATAGAGAAAGCATGAATAAACAACATTATCAAGCAACATAATGTCATATGTGTATGTAGAACAATCATACACTGCAGGACATCTACACATAGCTCTTTGTGCAGCACTGCTATAGAGAAACTTAAAGAAGCAGAAGTAATTGCTAGCTTCCAAACAAACTAGATCCCAAACAAACAAAACAAACAAAAAAGAGTAGGCACAGTTTAAAAATAATTATTTTCCAGATCTACGCATTCCATTATTGCTTTGGAAAAAGGACTCAAAGCACAATGTGTGGCTGCAGTTTCAAACTGTAGCATTATCAGTGCTGTGGAAGTTGAAACACACAGAGGTGTTCAGAATAACTGAAGTATGATAGAGTTAAGCCTGTGTGGTCTGTGATTTTATCAGCTGGGGATTGATTCCTGGTGTGTTAATGAAGACCTACGTATAGTTTTCTTGATTAACTTAAGGCTTAGAACTTGCTACTTTAGCACTAAACAAGATTTAGGTTTTTGAGCTGTTGCATCTGATACCTCAATTATTCATCCTCGGAATTAATGTACAATTAGCATGAATTCTTGCTCACATGGAAATAGATGGTTATGTTAATTTGGATGCAGTTACTGAAAGAGTTCTGAATAATGAAAATACTGATATTAATATCTTTGTATGGGGTACAGATCAGACTGAGTAAGTAACCATTTTTTAATGTAAAACTGCCTTTGCAGTTTGTTTTATTTCTTCCACTCTCTCTTATGTTTGAGGCTATTCAGCATATCTGCCAATGACTTCAGATAATTACGATACTGTTAAATATTTTTTGGACTACAAATATATATAAATATTTGGCCTACTTCCATACTGATTTATGCACTTCTGACTGAGGGTAAGTCCTTTGAAGTGTCTGGAATTACCCCATTATAAAGTCATTTAAGGAAGATTGTAGGTAGGTCAGTTCTTCCCGGAGCTCTTTCCTCCAATATGTCATGCCTGAGATTTGCCAGTGAATTACTGGTACTGTAAATAATTGGTTCATCCAAAAACAAGGTAACAAAGTGGAGTTGCTAAGAGCACTGGAATGTCTTTTCATGGGAGAACTACTTCATCCTCAGCTTTTAAATACAGCAGAGTCACCAGAAGAGTGGGGTTTGGTTTGGTTTGTTTGGTTGATTTTTGTTTGTTTTTGCTTATGGTTTCTGTACTTGCTGGTACCAAAAGCTTTCTGTGCTATTTGCAGGGCATACTTAGGGACCAGCAGTCCAAGCCTGAAGCTGCAGTGACATCTGCAGTTCCTGTTCAACCTCGGGAGGCTTGGGATGTACAGAAAACTGTGTATGTGTGACACACTCACCTCCAAGTGACACCAAGTCACTTGGAGCAGCTGGCAAGATGAGACAGCTTTTTCCTTCTTGCTGTTAGCTTCCAGTACGTACTAATGCAAGTTATTCAGCTTTGCCAGTGAGATTTTCCCTCTCTCCTGATGTTACAATCCTGTGGACCCAATGTTGTCCTGTTCATAGTTTCCTGACAATCACTATTTCTGTGCACTCTGTAAATCTTGAAGGTGGCATTGCTGTAGATGCGACATACTGACTGCTTGAGAAAATGTTGTTTACTTCACATTCCTGAAAGTTGATCCTGAAACCTTCTTGCACTACATTAATCAACTTCTTTAGCTTTTTCTCCAGTGGAGAAAATGGAGACCAGCAATGTCATCAAAGAGCAAGAGCTCCACCCTGCCTCATTAGCACCTTGCTTTTCCTCTTCAGTTGCAAAATCTTGGAGCCAAGAATGCTATTTATAGCTTTTGCAAGGTTGCAGTGCCTTGTCCTGTCTCCACAACTAAACATTTGTCTGCCTCTTGCACCGTGGTGACAGCACCCTTACCACCTGCAGAAAGGGTGGCTCTGGAATGATGTGGCAGTTCTGAAGGAGATTGATGACAGCCAGAACACAGGGCCAATGGGAGTAGTTAAACACCCCAGATTCTGAGACAGAGGAAGGATTTAGGAGCAGAAGGATGATAAAAGGGAAATATGGGGGTGTAGAAAGAAGGAGAAGCAGGAACTCTCATAAATAAATTTGGCTGTATCCTGAGACAGAAAGGTAATCTCAAAATGCCTATAAAATGCTGGTAACAAATGACTTTTATAGGTGTATTCAGACTGCATTAGGAACAGAATGCAAGAGGAACTTGTATATAATAATAGAAGCTAAGTTAGGGAAAAAAAGGGCGAGGGGATGTTTTCTTCTCTGCATTGTCGGATTATTTTATGATCAGCCAGAATGCTCGCAGTCTTCTGTCCTAATGTGTTTCTCGTCAGATGTCCTTGTGGTTCCATCATATCGGAGGAGGACTTCTCCTGCCATATACTTGGTGTCACAGCCCAACTGTCAGAGGCTATTACTTTGATGTGCCAGGCCAGCCTGCTTCCACATGTAGGAAACTGGTACTTGGAATCAGTAACTCAGGTTGCAATGAAAAATACTGCATTTCTAATGACAGTAGCAACAGCTATGATGACAAGAAGTGTTTTTAAAATTATATTAATGAGAGGGATTTTTAAATGATCCTAGCAGAGAGATGCAGTACAAGTAAATGCTGTGGCAATCCATTTTCAGCAGGAAATGTCTCCATACATAGTCTTAGCATACTGTAATAGCCATGCATGTAAGCAGCAATCAGATGCTCTAAGTAGTAACACCTGGGTCTGCTGCAGCTAGCTAAGTGACCTTAAATATCTATCACCTATCTACATATGCAGATGTTCTCCCATCACAAAGGAGGATTAATAGTTCTACTTCATAGAGCTAATGAAAAAACGAATCAGTTAATGTTTGATTCACAAGAGCCATAAAGCATTATATAGACATTGTTTGCTTTTAACTCGTTGCTCTATCATGCTAGCTAATAGGCAGTATTATTCATTTTCATGCTATTATTAAAATCACATTATATTCCAGCAGTAGCGCAGAGCATCCTTCTGGTAGGTTTTTTCTTGCTTCTTTTCCACTTAATATTTCTCTACAAGGCTACTTGAAGTGCAGAATGGCATCTCAACAGTATGCATATGTTAGAAGATATAGGTAGGTAGGAAGTTTTGTGGGTTTTCTCTCTCCCATCAAGTCACTATCAAAGAAGTTTATTTTCCTCTTACAATACCTTACAATCTTTCATTTTTCCTCTGCATCAGGATTTTTTTCTTGAGATCTAGTTCAGTGTTCTGGATGGAAAAAGCTTTAAAGGACCCGACTTAGAGTTTGTCCTCTTTTCCTATAAAGCTGAAAGAGATCATTCTCAAATGATAAAACTGTGCATTCACCTTTGGTTATAGCATTCATACTCTTTCCATCTGATTCTTGTACCAACTAACGAAGGTGAAAAGATATCATCAGCAAATGATGTGAAATACATCACTTAGTGACATATAATTACACTAGACGAGGCATGATTTTGTAGACATTTATATGGGGTCTCAGAACCATATATATAATAATAGGTTCATATTCAATAATGACAGATCACCAACACAGAAATGTACACAATAAATAAATAAGCCACAACTGCTTTTATATTTATTTGCCTCTTTTTATTTCTTGTTTTTCCTTTTTTTTTTCCCCCCTCAGTATTATTTCTGGTTATCAAAGCTCATACATTCCTCAGACAAGTTGGGCTGTAGCCTGTTCTGATATAGCCATTGATGTCCTGGGAACGTGGTCAGAGGGTGAGACAGATTCTGTTTAGAGCTTCTTCAAACTGCTACAGTATTTTCTTCAGGTCTTTCATTTTCTTCAGTTGTATACCACTTCCTTATGACAGCAGTTCTTTTGAAGCCTCTGTTAAAGAACATCTTTCTTGATGCTGTGTGAGTCTTTCCAGTGCACCCAGTTGGAGTTTCTTTTTACTTGTAACTTTCCATCTGGATTCAGAGCAATCTGAAAAGTCAGTGCTCGCTCTTTCAAGGGTTAAATTTCTGCTAACAAATATGAACTATTTGATATGAAAACCATTATTGTTTGATATGTCAAATAAAACATTTGTCAATCAAAAGTCTTTAAGCACTGAGCTATGTGACATTTACTCTTTTATAAACCGACAAAGTCCCTGGTGGCATGCCTTTCTTCCTCTCATTTAAATAGTGGTAGGAGAACAAATCATACTTCAGGGCAAGTTGATAACTGCCAGTCACGATTTCTGCCTTGTTTACTATAATGAGGAGGGTAATAAATGCATCTGACCATTTCAGCTGGCATTTGCATAGATGAATGATTTGTCCAGTCAGTCTCTCTCCAGTGATTTGGGCCTTTTTGTCAGCACAAAGAGCATTCAGTCTCCCTGGAATTTACAGCAGCCAAGCTCTCATTAGCAAACATCCTTTACCATGAATGATTCAAATAATTACCACTGAAATAATAAACTGTTTCACAAAAACATTTTATTTGATGGCTCCAAACATCAACTTTTCTGAATTGTTGACATTCAAATAAGCCAGAGAGCTTTATTGTTAAACAACAATGATCCCCTTGTAAAAGGGTGGGCATTGTTTTACCTCCGGTAGACCTTTCAACTTGGCCAGATATCAAATGCATCCCTCAAACAGCTAGCCAACGTGCTGGGTAATCGGAGGGCACGTACCAGATGGAGCTATAGTAAAACTGTATGTTCAGGCTCCTGACTAATTTTCAACAAATTTACTTACGATATTGCAAGCATAAAACTGCAGACTAATTAGCAGTGAGTTATCTATTTGCATCTACAGGAGTTGTATAATTATTAAATGCTTCTGCTTACACTGAGCTCTCAGTTCTGAGTTCTCTTCTGAAACGATATTCATGTGTATAATTAAGTGTTATTTGATATAGTTTTGGAGTTCAATCAAATGAGCAAGCAACAATTATATCCTATTATAATCTCCTCTAGAGCTTGGCAACAGAAATGATGTCACTGCATTTCCATCCCCATAGCATGAGGAAAAAGGTATTTCCTGCCATCACTCTTCTTTAGCCTTTCTACCATGCCTAATTAGAAAAGTTTTATTATTTAATTTAGATCAGAGCTATTTACTATGAGTGCTTCTAGGCTGCAGGAATGTATTCAGTTTTCATTGCAGTATTGTTTGTATGGGCAAGTGCATGAAATTATTATCTTAATATCAAGCGAACAGGATTCAATTGCACATTTTATGCTGCTTTTAACTGCAAGGAGACAAAACACAACAACAGAAGGGGAAAATATTTCATTCATCCTAGCACATTTTTCACTGCATAATTTCACTTTCATATGGATGTAGGGTAGGTAGCAGAAACCTCAAACAGCCTAATACCCAGGACTTTGATGTCGGGAAATAGAATAACTGAGACCTGACTTTCATTTAGAGACCCTTTATACCCCTCTGGCAAGTTAATTTTTTTTCGGTGCTGCCAATGCAATGTAGAAAGCTCTTAAAATATGTGAAAGCCAGGCCAGTAAAATTAAATACATTAAAACCCATGACTGTTGTTTGCAAGCTATAAAGTGTAGTACTTAAAATATGAAGTCTGATAATTGTTCTGAGCGAGGGAAGCAAATATTTAGAATCCAACTTTTCATACGTAGGTATTTGCAATAGGGGGCACAAATTCTGTCTTATTTTTATTCACCCAGGGATAATTGCCCATTACAGCACCTAAATTTGGGATTATATATCCTGTTTAAGCACCAAGCTTTGTGAGCTGAATGCAAGTGAATAAAGTTGCTTGGATAAATTGCACAACGTTCTTTAGCTTTCCAAGTTTATCCAATGGCATTTCTTCATCACCCACCAAGACTTTTCAAGTTCAGCCCAGTCTAGTATTAATTTTTTTTTCTCCTGCTGTTTCTCTAATATGTAGTCAACATCTAGATGAAACAGACTATTTCTTGTTCTCCTTTTTGGACTTTCAATTGCAGCATCAGAAAGAAATTAAGAAATCTCATCATGATTCCTACATTGGCAGATATATGTTTAAAATTTCTGATCTGATGTGGTGTTGACTGAACAGGAACAAACAGGATTGTCCAAATTCAAGCACAGACAACCAGGTACACCTTCTATGTAGTAGACCCACATTTTGGCAGACTGACAAAAGCTGACTATCTTGCAATGGAGTATGGTAAAAGCTCAGTTAGAAGAAATGCTGCTTTCCACAGCAGTCCATTTTACTGTCAGCAGGACAACCTGCATGCTGACACTAAAAGTCAGTTAACTCTCTGTAGTCTTCTGCAGTAAGTAGCTGATATTGCTGCCATGTAAGCCAGTGTGCTACAGATGAGTATTCTCTGTCTGCCACCATCACACCTGTCTTTAAAGCTAACTTTGCTAATTCACTACTTAATCTCAAATTGTGTACCTCTTAGACGTCACCACAATTTCATCAACAATTAAGGATGGCCAATTAGATGGATAAAGAAAAAAGAATGTGGGAGGGTTCTCAGCTCCAGATACATATGCATATGTTTAAGTGCCTGCATAGGGGGTAGGTAAGTTCTTGTCTCAATAAATAGACATCTTGTTGGTGGACACCTGTAGCAATCTCCATGTTTAGTTACCTAAATATAAACACTTGATGTTATTTGAGATGTCCTGTGATATCATGATCCTTGAGGTCCCTTCCAACCCTGGCCGTTCTGTGATGCTGTGACTGGCAGACATGACCTAGCACCTATGAGCAACTCTCATTCCTCTGGACCAGCAGCTGGAAGCCTAGTGTAAGCTGCCACTAAACCCCCATGTTTTCAACCCTAAATAAATGTATCTTAATGCAAATGAATCCTTCCTCAGGTGTCCAAACTCAGAAACACTGAAAATCCCAGCCCCACCAAAACCCAAGTGCTCTGGTTAGAGCTGGCTGCATGCGTAGGCAGTTTGCCTAATGCCACACCCTGCTGCTGGCAGGAAAATAGCACATTAAAGCAGCTTCTTGGGCATCTAGCAACTTCCCTGCACATCCCCACTCCTGCTTTCTTGCTGCTGGGACAAGGAGCAGGGGAACAGTAGCATTATACTGTGTCAATCACAGAAGCGTTGCCAGCACCTCCTTTTATTGCAGCTATGAAGATGAAGGCCCTAGCCCTGCCCTCTCAGAAGATCTGGGATCCCTGGGGGACCCATCATTCAGAAAAGAGGAAACCCCTTGTGTTTTGGATAGGGGAATTTGCAGGGCCCAGGCAGGGTCTGCTTAGCAGGGTGCCTCGTCACTGAAGTCTTTCCACCTGCTCCTTTCCTAGCTGCAAATACAGCTGGCAGGGTCTGATCATACGCAGTGTGTGGGAGGCCAGCAGCTCTCCATCACCAGGACAACACCTTCAAAATCATTTTCTTTGCCTGCATCTGCTTTCCAGGGGGAAAGAGATAAAACTTCATGTAGCAATTTTGCCTTCTTTTATTCTGGCTTGCTTGGTGTCAAAAGGCAAATGTTTGTAATGTCAGCTCTACCTTGCAATAGAGTAGGAGATGTGGTCCAAGAATAGCAGCTACTGACAGAAATTTTTACTCTTCTAGCTCATCTCCTTGTGCTTAGACAAACAATACTATTTAGCTCATTAAAACATTACACTTCCTTGTAATTATAAAATGCAGCTACAGTCTGTTGGTAAAATAGTTTTAAAATTTCTTAGATATGTTTTTCTTCATAATTAGGAGACTTCTTGCATTATTTATGACCATTCTTCACTTCCATAACAGATAAATATGGAAATACTATGTAAACTTACTGAAATGAGTAAATCAGGACAGCAGTAGTAAAAGTGCCACCTGCAAGTGGACTTCATACAGTGGACTGTATGAAGTTGCTTTAGATCACCTTTTCCTATTATCCTTCATTGTGACAAGAAAACAAACAGACAAACAAAACAATGAACACTCACAGAACAGAAAAATGCAACTTTTTTTTTTCCCCTAGACAATGGTCTGGCAAGGTTTTTACCAGTAAATTTAAAAATTCTAAACACAAAATCTTTCTGTTAGTGTGTTTTGTTTGCAGTTATAGTGAATACAATGAAATCAGTTAATTAAAAATAGACTTGCAAATTACTCCAAAACTGCCATGCTGGGACTGCTGCTGTTAAAGAGTTCAATTCAGATTGTTTCAAGTCATATTGCAGTGAAGCAGCAGTGATATGCAGTAATTTTATCACAAGCAGATATCAGATCATTCTCTGTCCCATGTGGAAGGGGTTGTTCTGAAGCTGCGAAGTGTTGTGGAAAAAGCTACTCAAAAAATCTTTTGTGTCACTTGTTGAAGGGAAAAGATATCAACACGTGTCAAGCAATTTTCAGTGGGGAGGTTCTTCTCGAAAATCATACAGTATAATCACTTCTGGTTATTACTGCAAAGGTAAGTGCTCCACTAAGATTATTACATAGGATAATGTCTCTGATTTCGGGCTTACGTTCCATTTAATTTTCAGTGACACCCAGAGTAAATTGTGGATTTATTCTGATATATATTATTATGCTGCAGCAAACACTTGAAGGTCCTAAAGGCATAAGCTGTTGCAGATCATGTGAAATATTAAAGGTAATGAAAATCAAATTGTGCTCAAAGTAATCCGTTGTGTTACAATGGTACGTCTTGTTATGTGATGGTTGGACCTTGTGATCTTATGGGTCTTTTCCAATCTAAATCTATCCTTGAACATATTCAAGGCCGAATGGGGCTCTGAGCAGCCTGACCTAGCTGTAGATGTCCCTGTTCACTGCAGGGGAGTTGGACTAGATGATGTCTAAAGATCTCTTCCATCTGAAACGGTTCTACAAATTTATGATTCTACAATCCTCTGAGTCTATGATCTTACTTTGTGTCCAGCTGTTTGAAATGGATGTTCACATTTTCATCAGTTTAGCTTTTTCCTGACCACACTGGTCCCAAGAGGGGGCTGCAGGAGGCAGGGAAGCAGAGTGGTTAGTACATGAGGTGACTCAGTTTTGTGAGATCGATGTCTACACAACCTCTTTGGCAAAGCTTTATCTGCAGAACCAAGGGAAAAAAAAAAAGAAAAAAAAAAAAAAAAGAGGAGACCTCATAAGAAGGTCCTTCTCTCATCCAGGCAGAACAATTTCACAAACAACATGTCCACAAACATAGGCGGGTGCTTGTTTTCCCATCTTCACATAAATAAGTATCAGGCTCTTACGATCCGGAAAACAATAAGAATTTTAAAACTGGCTATTTGTTATGGGTATTTCACAGCAAGTGACCATTTATGAAGTTTGTCCTCAAAGTAAAGCACATGAACCTGAAGTCTTTATTCTTTCTGTATGCAGTACTGTTTAAGATCTACAAAAAGCTCAACAAGTCCTGAACAATAAATAAATCCCAGCTACTGAATTCCCTCATAAGTCATATTCTCTGAAGAGCTCTGACTCCTCCAGAAGTGAGTCATTTGGCTTGAAACCTTTCTGCTGGTGAGCCAGATGCTAGTTCCTGCCTTCTCTTCTATATTTCTCTCTCAGAGTGAAAAAGCCTGTAAGGATCTCAGCCAGTTCCTCAGGTCAGCCAGCCCCGTGTTGCCAGCACCCACAGAGCTCCCTGCCTCCCGCAGCCCCAGCTTGGGGCAGATGCTCAGCTGGGTCAGAGCTGGCAGGCACTCCGGTGCAGCAGCAGCATCATTTTCTACAGCAGCATTCCTAAGTCTGACCTCACTATGCAGAGACAGGAAAGAGTTAAGCTGCACTAAATGGAACTGCATAGAAAGGATACAACTCCTACGTATCCCGGACGTTTGGATGCCAAACATATTTCCCTGAATGAAAGTCCTTTTGGTTGCTTCTCATTGGAAGGGAAAATGCTTTTCAGGAGAATCAAAAACAACAAAGAGATTACAGATAACAAATGTAACACAGCACATATTATGAGTACAGTAAACATGGATGGCTAATTGAGGAAATTATTGAGAATGCTTTGAAGCAGAATTCCTGTATTTATTTCTGATGATCCCTCCAAACATCTTTCAAAAGCAGTCGCATTCAGGAAGAGTAAAGGGAAATCTTGTAATTTTCTACTAGAGTCACTTTATCAAAAACTACCTACATTTTTATTATTTAGTAAGCTTACAGTAGTGTTTCTTGTTTTCAGCTGGGATCATGACATTGTTAATATAGCTGCCTAAAAACTGTTGTTAAAGACAGCTCCTGACTCAGATTTGTCAGAGAGGACAGCAGAAGGAGTTATCACTTCCACTTTGCAGACAAGGGCTGCATTGGGTTCACAGAGCCAGGGCTAAGGCAGTCCCCTCCCCACTGCCCTTCAGGGAACAAGTTCAGTGGAGAAGGTGCTGGTGCCTTGTCTTTGAATGAGCTGTCTGCAGGGATCCAAACACAGCCAAGAGTAGGAAAACAGCCAGTAGGGTGGGTTGCTGGGGTCCAGGGTCCTTCATCTTTGGTCCTTGTTCATTTAGTAATATAGATGTGCATGAAGTTATTGGGAGAGGGCAAAAACTCAAGCCAAATAACCTGAACCTCTGCTCTGTTACTCAACCACTGGAAAATCTCTTCCTCACCACGAAAGAAACCACGTTTAAAAAAAAAAAAAGGCTATTCCAATGTCATTAATGTGTAATGCTCACAGAAGAATAAACTCTTTCCCACTTACTCATTTCTTTTTATCTGCACTGCATTTTCCCTACTGCTTATTTCTGTCTTTCAAAGGTACAGCAGAAAAACTTTTCATGCAGCATGGAATCCCATCAGCCACATGCCAGCTGTGATTTCACCACAAAAAGCAATACACTAGCCCCTCCCAGATAAAAGAGCCAAACAACAAGGAGCTTTGCAAGAATATTCCAAGTAGGTGAGTCTGATTACTCAACAAAAATCCTGGAGAGTGTGTTCTCTAGAAAAGAGCAAAATGTCATTATCAGCATTTAATGCACTCCAAATATCAGCTAGCATTTCTACTTTCAGAATATAAACTAGTGTGGGTTTACATCAGCTCTCAGCCTCTTTGATTCTAAAGAGTAAAAGATCCATCTAGCCCAACACCCATTTATCAGCAGTGTCCAAGGGCAGGTGTCTACAGAAAAGTATAAGAATAGGGAAAACATAAAGTCAAAATTTCCCCAAATTCTCTCCTAGAAACCATGAATTTGCATCTCTTCTGAGACAGAGATATTGTTCTGCTTTTAACAGCTTTTGGTGGACTTCTCTTCCACGGATGGCTTCCTAGCAAAGACAGGAAACAATCAAGGACACCACTTGTACGTGTCTCAGTGCAGGATGGAGGAAAGAGAGTGAAAATGCCATGAAAAAACTTATGCTGGTTTTTCCTTCTGTGTGCATAATGTACCTTTTTTTTTTTTTTTTTTTTTTTTTTTTCTGACAGTATCACAGTACATACTCAGCTTGTGTATGTTAAGTGTGTGTTATGTTGATCTCCATAATTTGGATCCAGCAGAGAAGTCAGGTCCTACTGAGTTGAACTGCCAGAGCCTTCGTGAGGTCAGTGAGCTTCCTCACTTACAGCATTACAAAACATGGCTCACCATAGCTTCCCCTGTTCAAGAGTTTCTTGATAAGCAAGGCTGTAAAGAAATATTGCTGTATTCCTGGGCTGTAGATATAAAAAAGAAAACTTGATCAAAAAATGTCAAGGAAAAATAACAGCACATTTAGTGTTGCATTTAAAGATGCTGAAGAATGTCTTGGATAGCCTTGTATGATGTTAGTACTATTTCATTCTGTTTAAGAAAGTTTGCTATCCAGCTTTATCAGGCTCCATGAAATTTCATTGTGGCATTTTAAAATCTATCTAAGCCAGCAAGAACACAGATATGTATAACACCATGAATATAAATACAAGCCATTTAAAATATATCTAAGTGAGTCATCCAGGAACAGTCTGATTATGGGGGAGAAAACCAGATAATCTGAATTTGTCTATATCCATGTACCTCTGTGCAAATATCTATCTGTGAGTACTCATAAATATTTCATCTGGATCTAGTTTGAATTTGGATTCAGCTCCTACCCTAGATAGGCAGAGTTCACAAATTGCCTGTTGAGTGATCTTGCTTTGTTTTGTAAGTGTACAAGGATGCAACTCTCACAACTGATATCAGAGCGAAGAAAAAAAAAGCCTGGAATGGCAATACTTTCAGTACTGAATAGCCAAACAGCTGAGCTTCTTGTCACAAGGTGCTTTATGAAGGGTAGTCAATTCACTGCTCATTTTCATATTGGAGGGACTGAAGTGAGGACCTGATTTCTAAATAACTATTTCTGTTGACCTTTACAGAAGAACATCCAGGGCACCCAGTTATAATGCTGCTGAGCACCTCCACAGCATGTTTGTTTTGTGCTTGGGAAGGCTTTTCTTAAATCAGAAGCAGTATCCATAAGGTACTTTTATCCCCATACAAGGGTATGTTTCTTTTTTAAATGCCTACAAATTAAGAACACCACTGATGTTTTTCTATCTGGTTCTATGAAACAAGTTTTCACTGGCATGAACTAAGAGAGAAGGAGATCTCCTCACATATCCTTAGCTTATCCAAACATTTTCTCCTTAGAATATTAACCTGACGCAACATATGTGTTTGAGGACCTAGATCCAGGAAATGTAATGCTTTTGACTTTGAAAATAATTTCATGGTGAAAGCCATTGTTCTTCTGTTTCAAACAGTTTTTGGCTAAGAAGAGAGAGATTTGAAATTTCCTTGTGGGAGGAAACTTCTCAGACAGTTATAAGGTACTGGAAGGAAGTACTTAGCAGTAACTCTGCACTCAGAACAAATTGAGATGAGAATATGGCTTTCTGTGCCTTGTGCCATTGCTTCAGAAGAACCTGGAGCTTCATGGCCTGACACGGGATGATAACACAGCTTTAGGGAAATGCTTCTTTTTCCCTCCCTGTCCTTGACCATGAAGTTGGGATAGGACTGTCTGCACATTAGCATAAGACAAGCAGTAATACTAACATGCTTTTTCCCAATGACAGAATCCACTTGAGAAGCTGGAGTAACCCAGGCTGTGGATTCTGTTTACTTTCTCAGGAAAGAGAGTGTGATGCACAGAGGCAGCCTGGAAGAAGAAGTACAGATTCCTTCTTGTTGACTCAAGGGGAAGTCTTGTTGATCTGGATCCTCACTAAATACCTTTTCCTGAGAACATCCAGCAGAATTTTTTACATACATCACCTGAAAGCATAACAGTAAGCAAAAATATCAGTATCTAAAAAAAAAACACTTACTGTTTTCATCATAGATCTTCACTGAGAAAAGCACTTAAAAGAAGAAAACAGCTGCCTTGGTATAGACCATCTTTTAATGAACTTTTTTCTTTTCTTACAAACTTCAAAAAAGTCAAAAACAGGCTGTAGGAAATGCACTTCCTATTCTGTGGTCCTACAAAACCCCAAGCAGATGAAATGACAGTATGCATGGGCCATGCTCTCACAGAGAAAGCCAGGCAAACGCGCCTCCAACACAAATTTCATATTTAGGTCCCAAATCAGCTAAGTCCTTAAAACATGAACATGATATTAAGGATACAAATGGTCCCTCTGAAGCTAGCAGAATTATGCTCTCTCTAGTTATACACCCTATTCTGAAGCACATGTGCACAAACAAGGCTATATAACCCCCCATCAATCTTCTCAATAGCTCCCACTGACAGGTGCTGAGCGTGACCAAGTGTGCCCAATGCTGCTCTGGCTCATGCCGGCATTATTGCCCGTGTCACCTCAGTGCAGGGCCAGGGGAGCACTGACAGCTGCTCTGAGGGGCCAAAGGAGGCCGTAATGAACAGGATGGAAGCGGCCAGAGGGGCCGTGTGGAGCTGTAGGGAGTGAGGGACTTAGATATGCTGGCTGCAATAAACCTCCTCACCAGGGCCATAAAACATGCATTTTCCCTTTAATAGGGCTCTCAGTTCCTCTGTAATGTTATCTGAGAAAAAAAAAATATAGTATTAGAGATGAAGGAAAAAAGTTTCTTGAAGATCTGGGCTGATTAAAGCTAATTTGACTGGACTGTTTCTTCATTAAGACAAAACTTAAATCCACAAGAGAACACTGGTTCCGTATTCTGCTCCATTTGAACAAGTACAGTCTCTGCCCGAGTTCATATATGTACTCTAAGTGAGGAGAACTGGAACAAATACCTATCATACTAAGACCTATCACCTATCATACTAATGATGAGATACTTGCTGTTGGGATGTAATTCACCACAGCATTCACTTACGCAGGTGCCTCCAGCATCCCTGTCCCCTTAGAGAAGAGTTAGATAAGGCTGTCAGGGCCTCTGCACTCCAACTAAATTTACTCTTAAGAGTAGATATCTCTCTTGAATCGATGGAATGACAAAACCCTGACTTTGCCATATTAGCCTTGTTTTCGCAGGAAATTCACTTTATGTTGTCATGCTCTGTCTTTGAATGTGCATCCACATCCTCTCTCCACCCCTGAAGCCTTTGGCCAACTGCTACCAAGTTTGACAGAGGGGTGCAGGTACAAGTTCCTACAAGTCTGAGGAGAAACCCAATTAATATCCACCTGAAAGAAAGGCAGGAGTGTGTATTCACCCCTTTGTTGACACTGCAGGATCCACGTAACAGGGGTCGGTTCAGGTGCCTAGATGCAGCAGAGGCTTACTTGAAGCAAGCCCCATGGTGCATACTGGAGAGCTCAGCTAGGAGACACGGACGAGTCTGTGGGAAGCCAGGGAGGTAATTATGCTTGTTAATTGTTTTAGTTCATTTTTATGTTCAGATAGTAAAGTCTTAATGCATGTTATAGCTGTAATTTTCTAGCGCACATCCTGGGATCCACTGCTGGATGTAAAGAACTTGGCAGTATTATTCCGCTTGCCCACTGTATATCCAGGGGAAGATAAAAGCAAGCATATTCTGCAAATCATCCTGGTTCAGTTCCAGTGCCGAATGTGGACCTGCCTGAGCGGGAGTGGAGCTGTCAGCTCATACAGGCTTCACTGTCAAGGGCTGTGTCATCTGTCAGTGTCGGTTCCAGCTCACTGTGCCACGTAGAGGCAATGCACTGGTGCCTCCCAATTGATAACACGCTGCCAGAAGCATGTTACTTTCTCATCTGTCTTCTTGTAGCTGTCAAAATTGGAATCCATTAATTAGTTTGTTCTTGTGAATTTTAGTTGTTCTGAAGACATGTAGATTTCCAAGAAAGAAAAAAATAAAACACACACGCACAAAAAACAAACAAACAAAAAACCACCATGAAGGTGCCAATAGGGGTTCACAAATCCTAAGTGGCAGTTGTTATGAGCAGTAAGTGCTGCCTACAAGAGCTTGGTCTAAGTGAGTATAATGATGTGGCTAGTTTCACCATATTGCTTTTAATGAGACTGAGCTGCTTACAGGAGGTGAGATGCAATGACAGCTGGGGATAGGGAGAAAAAGCACCAGCAAGTGAAGTCAGCTGGGTCAAGAAGGCTCTGTTTGTTGTTGTTGGATAGGGGTTTTTTTCATTTTACACATTACTTACCAGGAGTGGAGGAAAAGTTTGACTGAGCTTTATTTCTTTGTATTTTGCATCTCATGAAAGAAATATTTTGATTTCAGAAGGAGTTTTTGCCAGTTCTGTGAATTTAAGTTGCGATGTTTCTCACTCTAGCACTCTAGACAATACTATCTCTAAGCAGAATAGTGTTTTCATTGAAATGTCAAATATTGAATAGGTATATTTATGTATTTTGTATTGCATCAATTACCTCACTTTCTCGGGGTTTCAGAAGCATCCTAAACAATCCTACAAAAATGAGCAAGGCATTTAGGAGCTTGCACTAAATTAAGTATGAGTAGGACTTTGGTAAAACGAAGTTGGTGCAGAAAATGGTAAAATGGCACTGCCTGAGTGCTGTCTTGAAAACAATGTTGAGTATCAAGTACTAAACATAATTTCAACATCTTCATAATGAAGAATTTCTTCATAATATCTAATAATATCTAATAATATGTAATAATATCTCGTTCAGTTTTTAACCGTTTCCACTTGTCCTATCATTAGATTCTCTGAAAAAGAGCCCCTCCCCATCTTTTCTATAGACCCTCTGTAGGTGGAAAGCTGCAGTGAAGTCTGCCCAAAGCCATGACCTGCTCAAGGCTGAACAATCCCAACTCTCCCACCCTGTCCTCATAGGAGAGGTGCCCCAGACGTCTGATCATCCTCATGGCCCTCCTCTGGACTTGTTCTGACAGGTCCATGCTTTTCTTATGCTAGGGACCTCAGAGCTGAATGCGCTGCTGCAGGTTGGCATAAATCACATCAGGGCTGGAGCAGCAGTTGGGATCCTCAACACCATCACCAAGGTGTGCTCTCATGTGCTCTCTAAATTCAGCATAGGTCCAAGTTCTTCAATTACTTTCAAAAAAATGAGAATTAGACTAATGTATTATTCACTGTCTTTAAAGTTCCCATCCTAAAGAATCTCCCCCATAACTTTAACTAACTTTAACATGGCTGTCTTTTACAAATCCCCATAAAGCAGTATATATTCCCCTGCCATATACTAAAAGCTGTAATTCCTTCTACTGAAAGGACAATTTCCTACTGCTCTGGCTAGATGTGATTTATTTCCACATTTTCTTTAAAGAAATATTAGAATACTTCCCTAGAATTCATTCTCAAAATAGCTGTTTCTCTCTGTAAAATCAAGATATCTCCTCCTTTTTGTTCCAAGTTATGCCAACGAAGGACGTACAAATATATTCATCCAGTGTAAAAGGTGGGGCCATATATTAACAGATAAGACAAACCTGCTTCCAGGAAATCAGATCCTTTCTTTGCTTTTGCACTGGTTACAGAAAAGGAAATGAAGCCAAAATTTGCAATTCAACAAGGTGACTTCAGTATCAATAAAGAACCTTTCATCAACACTTTATGGACATTGTACTTGGATATCTTCATTTACATGCATTTACCTCATGTGGCAATGCACACTTTCATAGATACGTGTACATCTTTTTTTTAATATCCACTGAAAATTTGGCTCAGAATCAGCTGCTTATTGGTTTAAGTTCATTCACTCATATGGGTAATCCATGGAAGAACAAGTATTTTAAACGCTCCACAAAGAAATAAATAGCTGCTTTATGTGTGTTTGGGGCATTCTTTGCACTCACATAGAGTAAAATAAATACAGTTTATGATCACTGGTTGCATGCATGTAATAATCCATTCTTGAAGTCCCAAAATCTCAAAGCTTGGCATCAGTATTTCAATGCTATGTGCCCAAGTGGAGTTCGATGCTTTTAAAAGGAGTTTTGAGCCCCCTCAGGGATTCTGCTGCTTTCTGGTGGCCAGTCCTGCTGGAATGGCGGTTTGCACACCTCAGGTGGACCTGCGGTTGTAAGAAGGATGTTGAAATACACATATGCGCACAAAACAGTACCAGAATGGAAGGAGCAGGAAGATGCAATCTTTCCTTGTTCAGTTCTTGGCTGACCAGTCACTATTTACAGTATAAACATCCTTTCAGCCCACAGTGGCCTTTCACATCCCCACCTTTATCAGAGTATCAGGAGTGAGCAGGACCAAGCAAGAAGCAGGTGTAGAGCAAGGCTGGGAGGAACAGGTATCACACCCAGCACCGAGTGTAAGCTTTTGTGTTCAGTTCTTTATCCCCTGCTGCCTGGATTTAGTTCCATATACTCAATCAACACAACCTTAGTGACTCTGGTCTGACCATTAGACTTATTCTTATTGTTACTGCATTAGACTACAGGCTACCATGGCCAAAACACAGACACCAAAGCAGTAGCACCACAGCCATCCTAGAGTTCCCAATACAACACATGGACATGCTGGAGTCTTGCTTGTCCAGAGCAAGTGTCAAAATTCACCTCTCTGTGCAATGGAAAACTGTAGAGAAAAACAGGATGGAAAAGTCCTCCTTAGTGGGATTTGTCCCCAGACCAGTCTGTGCTAAAATACTAACTAAAATAAAAATACTGACATGTGCAGTGAGAATAGAGGTGGTCCCTTCATGATAAAGTAGTGTTGTGTAGGTCAGCTATTAATAATATAATGATGTGTTGTATTGTAGAAAGTGGAAACTAGACAGCCCCAAAAAGTCCCCCCTTGCTCTGTGCAAGAGTACAGATGCATATGCTCCCAGTTGTTAGTTTATACTGAAGACCTTCAGGAGAATATTTACCTGCATACATTTAAGGAAACCTCTGCTTTCTATAGTGGATGGAATTCGTACTTTTATTCACACTTTTTTCTTAATGACCTTCTACCATAAGAGCAATTTGCTTAGTCCACTCCAGGTGATTCTGCATGATTTGCAAATCTAACTTTTATTTCCGTGTCTCACATTTGAAAATCTTTTGCCACCATATTAATTTAACATTTTTATCTTTTACCCACCAAGACAGCTCATTGTGACCTTTAAATTCACTTACAAAGGATAACCCATTGGTTAATCTGGACCAATTGGCCTCAGCTACACACTTGGTGACAAACCATTATTTCCACCCCAGTTCTTTAATTGGCCAGAATGCTCTTTTTTATCAGATATATTAGCTGTCAAAAGTGCCTGCTAGCCTTTGCATACTTCCTGGATAGTGTCCAGGTCATTAAAGCAACATCTTCTGTTCGAGTCTGGAATATTTAACCTGAACCAAAATCCTAACTTTCTCCCTGCTTTTAATTAATTAAAGCCTGAAGAACGCAGGGAGGGTCAATCTACAGCCAGGTCTTTTGAAATGGAAAACCTAATATGAGATCTTTCATGCTTCTTTTTCTTTTACTCATTCAGCAGTTTTGCTTCACAAATCACAATTTTATACTATTTAAGTTTCACCTGGTTCAGGCGTTTTACTTTTCTTTCTGCTGAATTATTTTGCTGTACAATAAGGCCAGGGAAGAAGAGCCGGAGCTGGAAGGGCTGTAACTCCTGCATGCAATGGAGAGCAGCCAGACCTCTCTGTCACTGTCTCCTTCATCTCTCCATGGACTGCAGACTCATTGGAACTGCATCCTCTGAGGATCAGAACTGGCTTTTGAGAAAAACAGCCTCCCACAGCAGTGGCCAGAACTCTCACATACCTCTGGCTACAATCTGGACAGTTGAATCCCACCTCATTTGCTTCAGTGTAAAAGCTAGTGCCGACTCACTACCTGTGCTAGTAGCACAAATGGCCCACATCCCTTTCTTACTGTCTGGTAACAGCAGCAGTACTTCATCCCTTGCACATGCAAAGCAGCAGCATGAAGATTTTGACTGCCTTGATTCATGAATATTTTATTCAGCATCCAAGACCTAGCCAAATAATATTTTACAATGAAAATTTATTTCTTATTTTATATCACGATGTTTATTGCCATTCATACCCTGTGTTTTCTATCAGTGAATCGGAATCAAAAAGGGATTTCTTGAAAGGAGATGTGGAATGGATGCTGATTTCTTTATGCAGTAAAGTACTGTTTATTAAAGACATGTTTTTGTCTCGATATCTGCTTTATGCCACTCTCTGTCATAAAATTCCAAAGTCATCCTGAAGGAAAAATAGGTTGACAGTCCTCAAAATATATCAACAATTTACTCCAGCTTTGTCATTATTATGTGAATTTGAAAACAGACTCAGTGAGAATGTACATTGCCACAAAGATTTTTTGCAGCTTCTGTTTTTCCAGCATTAACATTAAGGCTATAAAGTGTAAGACTAATGTTTAAAGGTACGCCAAATTAAGATGTTATTTAAATGGCAAACAATGAAAACTTAATGCAATACTTCTACCTTTGCTTTTTTGTTTGTTTGTTTGTTTTTTGACAAATGATGCGAAATCAACTTCTTTTTTAAAGTAACTTTTTTGTAGGATTTCAACTTCCAGTGTTCATTTCTTTTCATATATGATTTATTTGCTATCTGGAAGATTAAAATGATTTTTTGAATAGTTAAGAACATTTCTGGGAGAGCAACGTTCCTGCTTTCTTGAGATTAGGGATCAAACTTCATTACCAAATGGATTTTGCCCACAAAAAAAAAAAAAAGTCTGTTTTTCAAACATCCAAACAACACGCTGCATCTCTTCCCTCAGGAAGATTTCTCTTCAGAGAAGTCATAGGAGAGGCATGACCTGAATGAGGCATCAGGGCTCCGTGGGACGCGCTCCCCGTTGAAGCCTGTCGCATCACCTCTCAGCAAGCCTTTAAATCTTCAGCACAGAGTATGTTTAAAGCTGTGTAAATATAGCTTTCACACCTCCATTTATCTTTGTCGTGGCTCTGCCAAGAGGCACTGGGAGCTGGGCTGAGCAGACAGAGCACACGCAAGCACATCTGCCAGAGGCCTGATGGAAGCATTCACAAGGTGCCCACCAGCCTCCCTGATGGAAAGGCAGATGGAAAGCCACTCTTTGGCTCACCCAGCTGCCATAGGCTGACTGGATTTTTACGCCCACTGTATTTTCACAGACTGAGGTCTCATGTTTGCAGTGGGTCAAAAGTTGCAAAGATCCCATTCACGATGTGGTCCTTCACGCCCAGCCTGGCCATGCTTTCTTTTCTTTCCTACATGTTCTTCTGATTACATAGATCTTGGGTCTGTTATGTTTTTATTTCCTGTTAACGGATAGACAATCTACTTGCTACACAGCAGCTGAATGAGAATATTGCACAGGTGGGGAAATCAAATCCTAAAACATAGGTTATGCAACAGTGGAGACTGTTTGAAAAACCTTAGCTTGAACTCTTTGTAATTATCTGCATTAGGTGTTACTTTCATAACTATATTTTTTAGTTCAAAACTGATTTTACTACGATCAGCCAGAAGATTTTGAAACAAGCTTGTGTCCAAAACAGAGCAGCCTGTGCAGGACTTCTGCTTCTTCTTCTCAAGTGGTTGCAGATGAGGCAGTGCATCTCCAGAAGAAAGGAGACCATTTCCAGGCTGTGGTTGTCTTTCCACTCCTATCTGACGTCAATAGTGTTGCAAAATTAAAGCTGTATTTGAATCAGGAAGCTATTTCCATGAGGAGCACCTTGCAAGCCATGGGAAAATAAGAAAACTTACTTTTGGACCAGAAATTAAACATATAGAAAACACAATAGCATAAAATAAAGCAGTCTGAAAAAGGGAAATGAAATAAATGAGGAAGTTTTTCACTCAGGGGGTGGTGATGCACTGGAACAGGTTGCCCAAGGAGGTTGTGGATGCCCCATCCCTGGAGGCATTCAAGGCCAGGCTGGATGTGGCTCTGGGCAGCCTGGTCTGGTGGTTGGCGACCCTCCACACAGCAGGGGGGTTGAAAGTTGATAATCACTGTGGTCCTTTTCAACCCAGGCCATTCTATGATTCTATGATTTATTAACCATAAAATGGCACATAGTTGATGAAAAAGTTGCTTTTCTTTACAGTTTGGTGTGCACACTGGTGGACAAGGGATGATGAAGTTTGGGTATTATTTAATGTTTGAATTTTTAACTTAATATTCCCTCATGTATTCTCTTGGGAAGTAAAATGCATACAAAATGAATACTGTAGAACACTGGTGCCCAAAATCCAAATAGAGAATTAATAGAAGAGAAAATCAAGAAGTCATATAAAATTCCCAAAGTGTCATCAACTTACTTAATCATTCAGTTTAAGAAAACCAACTCTCACGTTAGAGAGTGTGTATTAATTCCAGTTTTACCCGTATATGAGAATATTCAGAACTACTGCAAAAAAAAAAAACCAACCCAAATCTCTCATAGGGAAGTCACACATCCTGCCAAATAGGAAGACACTACTCCAGAGCATTTGTGAGAAAGTTCCTCAAACAGATGAATTTTTTAACACAGGCAAGCATTCCTTCTATTAACCACCTCTCAGAATTAGCTGAGCCATTTTTAATTGAATTCTTTCAGCTCACCTGTCCTGAAATAAGCCACTGGATGAAAAATTTCATCTCCCACCTCCTCCAGCTGCAAGCAGAGTCTGTCCTTCAGGGATCAGCCTGCCTTGGGTGCAGCCTCGGTGGTGCTTCTGCAGGCAGGGGGTGCTGTGCTCTGATCGTGGCAGCTGGTCAGCACAGGGGGGACACAAAATTCTGCTTTAGCACCAAATATGGACTTCAAGTTTGGGCTCAAAACCCATTATTCATTATTTCCACTACACAAGCTGATCAGAAATTGAATTGAGGACACTCTCGTAGCCAATTATAAACTATCTTCTAAATTATCTTCTTGCAAAGGAGGAGAATAAATCTCCTTCAGTGAAAGTAAGATAAAACCAGAGTTAATTTTATGCCAGCTGGATCCACAATCGTTTACTCTTCTGGTTGTCAGCTGCACTGCTGCGCTATCTGTGATGGCCATATCTCAGGTTGTGGACGTGTGATGTGAGGGTGCCCAAGTACCAGGATGGACACAGAACTGGCTCCAGGGAAACCAACACCACAGGTTGGTTGTCTGTGCCGAGTTCATCTTCCGCAGTCTCCTTGTGGCCTTCCTGGCTGCTTTTTGAGCACGTTCAGCCTACGAGCTCCTCCAGACATCAGACTGCAGCCAACTGTCCTCCACTCTGACCCGGGAACAGTTGGTGGGATTTTACTGTGACCAGACGAAAATACCACGGAAGCCAGGTGCAAACCACTGGCTTTGCCAAGTTAGCAGCTTCAAAAGCTTGCATGAGGTTTAGAGGGCTGTAACCTGGGAACAATCACTGTCCATTCCCCTATTTGTCATTTCTGATCTTTATTAATATTCATTCTAACCAGCCCAGGGGGAAATTACTGTGCATTTGCTCTAAATCGGTCAAAACTCCTGAATCAGCCATATGGTGTGAATCCCTGTTTGTCTGGTAGCACAGAGTATATCTTTCACAGCCCTGATGCACACACAAAACTGTCTGCTTTCACTGATTCATAGCAGTGTTGTAAATATAACTGAACTTGTGAACGAAACAAGGTGTTAATTGATGGTGTACATATTCACCCTCATAAACGTCTGCTCCTAAACTACATTTCTTGGTTTCTAAGGAAACCCTTATTCCTCAAAACTGCAGGGATCCTCACTCACCATGCAGTTTAAATTCTTAATCATCTAACGCACTTTCTGCTGTGAGGGGAAAGGTGTAGATACGACCCATCTGCATGTTCAACAGTTGCTTTGAACTTGGAGGAAGGAAAGATTTTTGTCAGTGCTGACTGTAGGAAACCATCAATTCTCACATTATGTGAAATGTGATACCGCAGCTTCAACTCCAGCTCCTGACTTCCTTAATTAAGGCTGTGCCAGACATGCCAGGAGAATGGGTCTGCCTGTCTGATCATGTGCAGACAGTCAAAAATGTTTGCCTGTGGCTACCTCAGTCACCATGCTGGTTTGTTTTATAATGCTACACATAAAGGAGAGAGTGACACTGATAACCCTTGTGCCTCAACTCCAGTTTTGCTTCTTTTCCATGTCCCATGGGTCAGGCTCCTGCACAGCCACCAAACCATGGCCAAAGAGCTAGGTTTGGTGGCCAGCAACTAGCAGGTGCATAAATGGGCAGTGGGTCTTCATAGTGTCACAGAATGGTTGAGGTTGGAAAGGGACTACATCAAAAAGCCTCAATCTGGACAAAGTTTGTAGGGTACCTCTGTTGATGGGTATGTGGGTCGTGTGCCTGCTGCTTTATGCTTCTGCAGTACAGTTACCTGCCCTTTCCTGTGCACTTTGCATTCTTCCAGCTGCTTGGATGTGCACTGAACTCTGCAAGAGCAAAGGGAGGGATGCTCAGGAAAGCCCCAGTGCTTTTGGGCTTTTGGTGCCCCAAACTGACCACTCCTGTCATATTAATCCTCCTATCAAAACTGTATGACACAGTCTAAGTTTCATCTCTTCTTTATTACAAGCAAAATTACAGAAAACCTTTGACTCCTGTGGGACCAGATTCTGGGCTCTTTAAACTCTAGCAGGTCACACAAGGCTACCAGAGCCCACTGGCCATCACAGAGCTCCACGGCTCCACAGCATGAGCCTGCTGCCCTCTATTTCTGAGTCACAGACTCTACCTGCCATCGCTTCATTATTCACATCCATTGCTACTCCTGCCCAATGCACGTTTAGATTAAAAAGGAAATAGGTAGCATGTTATTTTCTCTGGGATTATGGTTTTTTTTTCCCCCCTGAGAATAAAGGGAATCATCCACACTATCATAAAGTCTGAATCACTGCTGAGAAGGTTACAAAACCATGTGGATAAACCTGCCCAATTGTAGGTGGCCAACTTGTTGTTGCTATCAAATAACTCTCCATCAGCCCTGTCTTTCAGCCTTCCCACTCAGCAACTGCCTTGGTAGAAATTACTGAACACATTTTCACTGCCATAAAAATTGGCCAGAGCTATATTTCTAGATTCCAAGAAAGCTTTTGACAGCCAACCATGATACTTTATGTAATAAGTTGTCAGCATACTGTGTATCACCTAACGCTGTCACTTGGCTTAGGTCAAAGCTGTCAAATTGCCAACAAAATATTGTTGCGAGAAGCACTAAATCTTCTTTTCAGCCTAGTTCTGTTGGGGTCCACCAGACATAGTCCTTGGTCTGTTATTGTTTATACTATGTATAAGTGACCTACCACATGAATATGCATTAAAAAAAAAAAAAAAAACAAAAAAACTAACATATATGTTGACAACATTGCCAGCAGATGCTGCAGTCAGATTTCAGAAAGATCTGTAAACAGGTAGTGGAGGACCACTTATGGCCAGCTCATGGTTGTAAAAGTACACATAACAAGTGTCTCAGACTACAGTCCAAACTTTGAGCCTCCCTGTTTTACTCACAGGCTGCATTTATGTCGTACATTAAATTCACATCTGAACTATAGCTTTAACCACGTTGTGCCACCTGTTCAGACTGTGAAAGTCCCAGCTGACACAGGAAGCATTCATGTGGACTGAGGGCTGAGATGAGAGGTGGGGAGAGATCTGCAAGGGGCTTTGGGAGCTGCCCCTACCTAGAAGGTACCTTGAACAACCCTGCTGCAGCCCAACTCTGGGGACTCTCCTGTGTCCCTCAGTTGGCCTGATGACTGTGAATGAAGGAGGGAGAACCCATGGTCAGGAAATCTCACTGCAGAGGGTGAGACCGCAAAGCCTGAGCTACAGGTGTTATGCACACAGGGCAAGGCTGACTCTGGAGTACATAAACAATGTTGCCTTCATTATACTGAAAGTCTTAAAGGAACAAAAGCAACACGTTGTATACTCTTTTCTCAAAAGTCTCTGAACTGCCTTTTAAAAACACAGCTTTCCTGAAGCACTTTGATCAAACAAGCAGTCTCAGATGCACTGAAGAGTTTTAAGGATGTGTACACATCTATCATAGCCCATATACCCTGCAAAGAGTACAAACCAACATGGAACTGCTGTGGCGTCAGTCTGACAACTGGCAACAGAGAGGTTAGTGCTAGCAGTGGGCAATTTCTTTTTAATCCTGGAAACCATCGTCCACCTCTTATTTCATGTGTGCTGGCACTGAAACTTCATATTGGTAAAACTTGTTAATTAAAGTAATTCACCTCTAAACTGGAATGTGCAAGAACCAAGTCATGCTGCTGGAAAGAGTGCATCATTTAGAGATTCTCCTATATCATAATGACGTATCCTATAGGAGCAGAAGACAGCAAACCAGTCCCCTTGGATGCCTGGCATAAAGCTCTGTTAAGTGTCTTAGATTCTATAGTGCTAATTCACTTTGCCTGAACATCAAGTTCCTTTAAGACAGCAGAATAGCTCAGACACCTCATACAGGATGAGAGAGCTGTGCACTGCCTCCCACCAGTTCACACACTCTTGCAGAAGTGTGCTCCACCCAGGTGCTCACATTGCCTAGCCACAGCCGTGGTGTCTATACAGCTATCCAGAAGCTGGCTCTGGCTCTAAGGCTCAAAAAGGCACAGACTGACCAACACACACTGTGTGGCACTTGATGCTGTGTCTACTGGGGGCCCGCTGGGATGCTCCTACTGACCTAACAGGTAAACGTGGCACTCTGGTTTTGCCATTACTGCATTTGGCCCTGAAACAACAGGAGGACCTGCAGACTGGGACAGTAGCATTGTCCCAGCAGGAAGCAGAGGCCTGGTGCTCACAAAGGGGAGCTGCAGGACGGACAGATAATCCAGACTTGGTGCAAGATGGCTGAGAGGAGGGCTGAGAACAGGGGCTAGGCACATCTCAGCTGTACTGGGGGGGGGGGGGAAAGAAAGAATCTGCCATGCACCAAGGGCATGCCAAGGTGTGTGGCTGGCGGGAGGTCAGGCCTGCTCCCTAGCCCCATGCTGATGTGACAGCCTGATTTTCACTTCTTGAGGGAATGCAATGCCCTCATGGTGGGAGGGGGCTGAGGTCCCCCCCCCTCCCCCTGAGGCCCTGCCATGTCCAGGTGTGATGCGGCCTGCTGTTCTCCTCTGTGCAGCCCAGGGCTCCCTGTGATCTGCTTCCAGCACCTGGGGTGGTCTGTGCCTCATCCCAGGGTGGCTTGAAGTATGAACAAAAGGATGAAATCATCTTATGTGGCAGCTTTGTATGTGGTCAGGAGGAGAAAAAACAAAACTCATGTCCCCTTTTGCCCTTTGAAAATAAAGCAACTATTAGGACCTTTGCAGGGCTATATATTCAAACTCTTATTGCTTTGATTGATGACTTGATTGAGCTGACAGCAAAGGTTCTACCAGAACTGCACTACTGATTACATGGTCAATAACTGGATATAATTACTATGCCAAAATACACTTTTATATTAACGCTGATGTAAATGTGTTTCGAGATATGAAGAGGCAGCTGATGCATTGTGACTCAGAGAGGAGAATCAAAGTCACAGCATGGGACGGCAATAAAGAAAAGAACACAGTAATGAGGAGAAAAGCCTAAGAGAGAAAAAAAGGCAGCACTTGACAGACTCTTTGCAAGTTCGAAAACAAGCAGTTCTGAGAGCCGCATCATTAGCGAAGCCTAGTTTACGATGAAACCGTGTCCTATATTCTCATTCCCCTCCTCCTCCGCCTGCGTGCAACAACCCCAAATCTTCACCGCGCACCGCTTACAGCCTCAGCACCCTCCCTTGGCACTCCCCAGCCCCCTCGTCCTCTCGCCCCCCGCCCCGTTTGTCACCTCCCTGCCATCCCAAAGCGGCCGTGTCCCAGGGCTGGACAGCGAGCAGCCGGTGGCCGGGCGCCGCGGCCGCGGCTGCTGCGGTGCTCCCACTCCTGCCTCCGAGCTCCTCCACCAGGAGACCTCCTGCACAGCACTCCCTGTCACTACCCTGTGCAGGTGCTGATCCTCAAGAGTTCTCATAAATTCATCTGTTGGACAGCTGTAGTCTGTAAAAACTGCTTGCATCAATGATCTCTGGATTGAAATATATATATACATATATTAGAGGTGGAAGTTCAGGCAGTGCAAGTTTCTGTGGAAACTAGAGACCTGGGTGAGAATTCCTGCCCCGTATCTACGTGTCCAAAGAAGAGCTACAACAAAGGTCATTTCAAATTCTCATTTTCCATTTAAAGAAATAATACACAGGTTAGGTATGTTCTAGCACAGAATGGTTGTGTTTACTGGTACCTAAAAAAATCGTAGAATCATAGAATCATAGAATGGCCAGCTTTGAAATGATCATCAAGTTTCAACCCCCCTGCAATATGCAGGATCTCCAACCACAAGACCAGGCTGCCCAGAGCCACATCCAGCCTGGCCTTGAATGCCTCCAGGGATGGGGCATCCACAACCTCCTTGGGCAACCTGTTCCAGTGCGTCACCACCCTCTGGGAGAAAAACTTCCTCCTAATATCTAACCTAAACCTCCCCTGTCTCAGCTTAAAACCATTCCCCCTTGTCCTATCACTATCCATCCTTGTAAACAGCTCTTCCACCTTCTGTTTATGTGCTCCCTTCCAGTACTGGAAGGTCACAATGAGGTCTCCCTGGAGCCTTCTCTTCTCCATGCTAAACAAGCCCAGGTCCCTCAACCTTTCCTCATAGGATAGGTGCTCCAGCCGTCTGTTCATCTTAGTGGCCCTGCTCTGGACCATTCTCAGAGCTCCATGTCCTTCCTGTACTGGAGGCCCCAGGCCTGGACGCAGTGCTGCAGATGGGGCCTCACAAGAGCCGAGCAGAGGGGGACAATCACCTCCCTCTCCCTGCTGGCCACCCCTTTTTAATGCAGCCCAGAACACAGTTGGCCTCCCGAGCTGCGGGCGCACACTGCTGGCTCATGTCCAGCTTCCCATCTACCGGATCCCCAAGTCCTTCTCCGCAGGGCTGCTCTCAAGGAGATGTGCCCCCAGTTGGTATAAATACCTGGGATTGCCCCGACCCAAGTGCAACTCCCTGCACTTGGCCTTATTGCACCTCATTAGGTTTTCATGGGCCCACTTCTGCAGCCTGTCCAGGTCCCTCTCGATGGCTTCCCTTCCTCCCAGTGTATCGCCTGCACTGCTCGGCTTGGTGTCACCTGCAAACTTGCTGAAGGTGCACTCGGCGCCTTCATCTGTGTCACTGATGAAGATGTTGCAGAGGACCGGTCCCAGGACTGACCTCTGGGGGACGCCGCTTGTGACTGGCCTCCACCCTGAGATCTGGTGGCAATTACAGAGACCTGGTGGGACAGATCACATGGCTGGAATGTGTTCGTGGATGGCTGTGTCCTTCCCAGGAAAGACAGGCCAGCAAGGCGAGGTGGTGGAGTTGCTCGTTATGTGAGAGAGCAACTGGAATGCATGGAGTACTGTCCAGGGCTGGATGAGGAGCGGGCTGAGAGACTGTGGGTGGGAATTTAGAGGCAGACTGGCATGGGTGGCACTGTTGTGGGTGTCTATTACAGGCCGCTGGATCAGAACTAGGAAGCTGACAAGGCCTCCTACAGGCAGCTGGTATCAGCCTCGCAATTACAAGCCCTGGTTATCAGGGGGGATTTTAACTACCCTGATCTTTGCCAGAAGGTCTGCTCAGCCAGCCATCCACAAGCCACCCAAGAGGTTCCTCCAGTGCACTGATGATAACTTCCTGATGCAAACGGTGGATGAGCCAAGTAGGAGAGGAGCGCTGCTGGATCTTGTTCTCACTGACAAGGAGGGCACAGTTGAAGTGGTGAAGGTTGAGGGCAGCCTTGGTTGCAGTGACCAGGAGATGATGGAGTTGAGGATCTCAAGTGGCAGGAATAGAAAACTAAGCAGATTCACCACCCTGGACTTCAGTAGGGCCAACTTGGTCCTTTTCTAGCAATTGCTAGGGGAAATCCCATGGGACAGGGTACTTGAAGGTAAAGGGGCCCGAGATAGTTGGTTAGCATTCGAGGGCTGCTGCTTCCAGGCTCATGATCAGAGCATCCCAAACAGGTAGCAGGTCAAGCAAGGGAGTCAGGAAACCTGCGTGGATAAAGAGGGAACTGCTGGGCTAACTCAAGTCGAAGAGGAGAGTCTACAGATCATGGAAGGAGGGCTGGCCACCTGGGAGGAATATAAGACTGTTGTCAGAGGACGAAGGGAGGCCACTAGGAAAGCTAAGGCCTCCTTAGAGGTTAACCTGGCAAGAGCGGGCAAGGACAACAGAAAGGGCTTCTTCGAGTACACTGCAGACAAAACAACAGCAGGGGCAGGGTAGGCCCACTGATGAATGAGGTGGATGCCCTGGTAACAGAAGATACAGAGAAGGCGGAGTTACTAAATGCCTTCACTGTCTCTGTCTGTAGTGCTGGAGGCTGTCCTGAGGAGCCCAGATCTGCATTGCTCAGACAAAAGCAATTACACCAGTGCCTGGAATGCTACCTTATGAGAATCCTGAAGTTGTGGGGGCACTGTCCTTGACTGCCATGCCCCCGCCCCCCATCTGCTCTCTTGCTTACCCTGCTCACAGTGGTGGGGTGAACGATATGATGGAACAACTCAGATAAGGAGGGGGAGGTCACACACCAGGTACAACTCTGCACAAAGCAGTTTCAGTTTGAAGAGGATTCATTTAATTACCCATTAAAAAAGAACTGGGATGGTGAGAACTAAAAGCCATCTCAAACCGCTTTCCCATTCTAACTTGAGCCTAACTCAGGTGTTTGAAGCAAGGATGGCAGCAGCGCATCTCAAGGATGCTCCCCAAACTGGGACACATGTTCACTTGTTGTCAAAGCTCCAATTTTATGTATTTTTTATTATACTCAAGTTATGTCCATAACTCCCCCCATCCCCATGCTGGGGGCTACTGCCAGCCTACTTCCGTGTGGGCTGTGACCTCACAGAGTTATCCCCACCCGCTGGATTATGATCTCATGGCTCTGCCCATGTGATCCAGCGGCCAGTACTTGGCTTCTGCCAGTGCGGTCGTGACCTGCTTTGAGCGATGGTTGTCGACAGCGTTCTCCTTGTCCCCAGCCTCCTGCTCCTGGTGGCTGGGGTGTCTCTGCTCACCGTTTCCTGGCGCCGACAGGTAGGGAAATTTGAGGATGGGAGTCACTTGAGGCTAGGTGACTGAGGGCTTTGGGGTGGGGGTGAGGGCTGCCCCGCAAGTCCTTTCACTGTGCCACGTTCGTGTGCCCGTAGGGTTCTGACTGGCGCCAGCAATGGTGGACATGGTGTCTGCAAGTGGTGGCATCGAAGTCAGGTGAGTCCCCTGAGGGTCAGCCTGGCATGTTCCCAGGCAGGGCCAGCCCCCCGGGAGAAGCCAAACCTCGTACCAGCCTCTGTCACGTGGCAGCCAGGCCGGGTGGGCCTGGAAGATCCCTGGTGCCCCCCTGCCCTACTGTGGCTCACGCCCGCTCCCTGTTTTACAGGTGCTAAGAGGCAGGCAGGCAGGCACAGGAGCCCCCTGTGCAGGCCACGTTGCTCCCAGCAGCAAGCATCGCCACGGCAGGGCAGTCCCATCCTGCCCCATCTCATCCAGCCAGGAAAGATCCGGCCTTTCTTGCTGCGCAGTCGGTGCCCCTCTCTGCACACGGACTCTGCCACTGGTACCACGAGCTCTGCGGGGAAACCCGGCAGGTTTCCCAGACAGGACCAGCGCCCGCAGATTCTGGTGGCACGCGGGACCCCCAGGACGCTCCGTCAGCGTCCTAGGCTAGGCGGTGGAGTTGAAGACCTGCCACCTGAGATCTCCAACTTCACAAAGCCACCAGTGAAAGGGAAGGTCTTCCAGGTGGGCCTCGTTCAAACAGAGGAGAGAAAACGCTGGTGGGACTACGAGACCAAGAGGCGTTTTTGGCATATGCTCTCCCCAGCACTTTCCAAAGTGCACAAGAAAGCAGGACCAATAGCAAGACCATCCCGAGGACCAGCTCTGAGCCTGGAGAGAAAAGCAGTTGGCAAAACTGAAACCCACCAGCCTTTCAACTCTGGCTTCCGTGAGGAGCACAGAGAAATCGGACTTGCTCGCTATGGAAAGGCTGTACTGGCAGCTCCTGGTGTCCCTAAAACAATCCAAGACTAACAACGATTGCTACAAGTCAGGCAGCGGAACTGAAGAGCAACCACCTGACAGCTCTTCCTGCACGCTGCCACCAGTGAAAGGGACAAACGAGCATGAGAACATCCTTCAAACAGAGGAGGGGAAATGCTGGTGGAAGAGCAAGACTAAGTGGTCTTCTGAGTATTGTATTGCCTCCCCAGCACTTCCCAGAGTCTAGATGGAAGCCTGAGCAGTTGCAGAAACAACACCAGCTTCAGGCCTGGATAAAAGAAGACCACAGAACTGAAACCTGCCAGTGCCTAGACTCTGCCTTCATTGTCATGGTTTTATTATTGACATATTAATAGAGAACTGAATCTCAGCCCTAAGATCATCGTTTGCATCATACCATTTCAGACTGAGATCTTTCAGATTTTTAAAAACATAATTTAATAAAAGTCTCGCTACCCTTCAGAGAATTGTTATCCTTATTTCTTCTAGCAATAAGAGCAAGCTCTTTCTGCAATGAACAGCTTCAGAGCATGTAAGACTGCGCTGGGGAAGGGATCTGAAGCAAAAAGGGCCGATGAAATGCTCCTCTAGGGGCTTCTAGAAGCCAGCAAAAGTGCTTTGCCTGTGTCAGGGGGCTGCCAGCTTGTGGTCAGGCTGCCAAGCTCGCAAGGGCGCAGCTGGCACTGCTCACTGTGGAGCAGGCTACCTGGCCATAAGTAGCCTCCGGGAGGGCAGCAGCTAGCTGCCACCCACAGAGCGCACAGGGTGAGCAAACGGTGTTGGTGTGCGCGCCTTGCTGGCTGCAGCCTTTCTGGCGGGGTGTTGAGCCTCTGCCAATACACAAATGCCTGGCTATGAGACTGGTGCTACAGGCAGGGCTTTGGGTTCTTTGATAGTGGATGGTTTTGTAAGTCACCAGACCTGACAGTAATGCATGGAAAAGGTTTATGTCACAGTGGCAAAGGGGTTCTGGGACGGGAATTAGCAGGGCTCATGCCGAGAGCTTAAAGCTGGATTTGAAAGGGGATGGGGTTGCAGCTGGACTTGCACTGGTGGGGCAGCTCGCTAGTACTGATTAAGGCCAGTTAGCCTCCCACTCCACTAGGGTGAAATGGGCATGCTCAGCTCGCTCCCTGGAATGCCTGTGCACCAATGCATGCAGCGTGGGGAATAAGCAGGAGGAGTTAGAAATCCGTGTTTGGGCAGGAGATCAATCATAGAATCATAGAATGGCCTGGGTTGAAAAGGACCACAATGATCACCGAGTTTCAACCCCCCTGCTACGTGCAGGGTCGCCAACCACCAGGCCAGGCTGCCCAGAGCCACATCCAGCCTGGCCTTGAATGCCTCCAGGGATGGGGCATCTACAACCTCCTTGTTCCAGTGTGTCACCACCCTCTGTGGAAATGATAAACTTCCCCCTAATATCTAACCTAAACCTCCCCCGTCTTAGTTTAAAACCATTCCCCCTTGTCCTATCACTATCCAACCTTGTAAAATACACTCCATTCAAATGTTGGAAGTCCACAATGAGGTCCTCACAGAGCTTTCTCTTCTCCAAGCTAAACAAGCACAGTTCCCTCAACCTTTCCTCACAGGAGAGATGCTCCAGCCCTCTGATCATCTTAGTGGCCCTCCTCTGGACCTGCTCCAAGAGCTCTACGTCCTTCCTGTACTGGGGGCCCCAGGCCTGGACGCAGTACTCCAGATGGGGCCTCACAAGAGCTGAGTAGAGGGGGACAATCACCTCCCTCTCCCTGCTGGCCACCCTTTTTTAATGCAGTCCAGAACACAGTTGACCTTCCAGGCTGCAAGCACAAACTGCTGGCTCATATCCAGCTTCCCATCTACCAGGATCCCCAAGTCCTTCTCTGCAGGGCTGCTCTCAATGACTAGATAACTAAAACCCAGCCTCAGTTTTCCTCAGGCTCTGATATGCAATGGAAGAAGTAATGTACCACTCTGTCCCAGCCTCAGCTAGCAGCAGTATTCCCAGCTCTAGCTGTGTGTGACAGTCAGGATGCTCTGCTGTTGCACAGGGGCTAAGCATAATGGTGGCAAGCACCACAAAACAAATGTTTGTCATGATTCACAGCAACCAGGAATTCTGGCAAAACTGCTTCACACTGTAACAAAAAACCTAGCTCAGAGACCAGAATTAAAGATCAGCTGCCTTTCTACCCTTTTTCCCAGCCTTATAACCCTTGATTTTGCAACATTTATAATCCAAGAGAATTCCTGTGAATTTTTTTTTTTTATTTCTTTAAAACCTCCCATTTTGGAGACTTAACTAGTTAGACTTGATTTGGTCTCATTCTGAAAGTGCAGTTTTTCTAATTTTTTTTGTAAAGCCTATTAAGTCAATTTATCTTCCAAATAAATAGATAAAATGGTTACTTCTCAATTTGAGAAAACACTGAACGAATGAGGAGGTGGAGAGTAATTAGCAGCAGCTAAGAGGATGGACATAGGCTGTACACATTCTTAACTATTAGCATCATAGAATTCTATTTATGAACATCTCCAGCACTTATGAATATCGCACATTTGAGGTAATGACAACCATATGGTGGAAAGTGGAAATGTGAGGGAAGTCCTGGAACAATGACAACACAACTAAACCATGGATATGTATTTGACCACCTCATTGACTTCCTGACCATCCATCCATCTCAGCTGAAGCTCTTGAGGTGTTGCAGATCTCTAAACAGATTAAGGAGGACATATTATTTTCTTCCGTACTAATCTACTAGAGAATTTCTTTTCTTCTTCTTGCTTTTGTGTTTCCTCCTCAAGGATCATGACAGATGCTTTAAATCACCGTGAAGGAAATCTCTCCATCCCAAAGACATGGAAGTTTCCTGAGTCACAGATGAGGCCAAGGCTCCCTCTGAGCCTGGCAGGAATGTAAGAGAATGGCCTTTCAAAACTGGAAAATTTCGTGTGCTGGAAATCTGTTGTAGGGCATTTTAAGCAGATTTTATGACTTCCTCTGAATTGTGCAGCCATATTATTTCCTTCATGGCTGAAATATGGGTTCAAGGTTACAGATTCCCGTTGCAATTTAGTAGTTATTTCAAGATCAAAAATATTTATCTGACTTCTATCTCCCAATGTCACAGAAGTTCAAATAGTGCTGCAGTGATATTTTAAGGCAGAAAGCTGAGTTAAAAATTCAAGGCCAACAGGTCAAACATTCCACCTTTTTTTTTTTTTTTTTTTTTAAAGAGAAAGTTGAGCATCTATTCCTTAAAAGATATTCAGAAGACCACCAGATCTCAAACAGTAGCTTGCTCTTCACAAGATGTGTATTTTAAAAATGCAAAAGAAGAATATTAATCAAAGAAAGCTCAATTCACTCCCTTTCCCCCCTTTTTAAAAGAAAATAAAATATGGAAATTATGAATAGAAAAGTGTGTCTGTGACACACTGGAAGATGCTACCCAAGGGTGTTCACTGTAGAGAGGAGGATAGCTGTATTAAAGTGAATAATTTTGTGGGGAAAGGATAGAGAGTTGTTGCTATAAGAAAAAAAATCTTCTTGATTGACGTGAGAAATTGCTGCCACATGAAACAGTTCATCTTCTTTGAAGGGCTCTTTTGTCAGGGAGGTCAGGTCAAAGAGGTTTGAAAGGTCCTCATCAAAAGAAGTTGCCTCTCTAGGCCCAGTGCATTCCCTCGCTGGAGAAGTCTTCACTTCAGGAACTGCTTGGAGATGTGGGAAGCAGGGGGTTGGCAGCTGCATAGCTAAGCAACCATGCAGGCTGAGCCATGAATCAACACTGGCACCTGCTGTGGACAGGAGGATCTCCTCATCACTCTGGCCGCTGGAAAACTGCTGCATGCAGACAAGGGCTCGCAAAGAGTTGTCTAAAAGCAGCACCACACTGTTCAAGTTGTGTGTGCACACACCAAGTCAGCATGGGGGATCCATTTCCTGACTGTCCTGGGCCCCAGACTCATACTTTGGGCTTGCAAGTGAAGTAGCAATATAAGCCAAGCGGCATGTCTGGAAAAACAGAAAATCCTCTGCTCCTCACTCCCATTCTATTATTCCTATATTAATAAGGAATATTATAATTATTTATATTATTTTATTATTAATTAATATAAATAATAATATAAATTAATTTATATTATTAATTATAATATTAATAATATATTAACTAATTCACACTATTCCCAAGTGCTATTCTTCGTCCCGCCAGCACCTGCACTCACGTGGGAGCTGGAGAGCCCAGGTATTCCCCTGATAAAAGAGTGCTGTGGGGCAAGACACCTCTTTGCAATGGGAAAGGGCAGTGCAGCTGAACATGCTTGTGCCACCAGTGTCACTAGCTGATTGCGTCAGTGTCCCCCACCTTCCCATGCAGAGATGGAGACACGGGACAAACTCCTTCAAGCAGCTGGGCACAGCACCTCGGTCCAGCAAGAAGGCACCGTTAGCCGCTCTGTGCAGGCATGCTCCCAGCTTGCACAGCTCTGGTGGGGAGTTCAGCCAAACACAGCCAGTACTGAGGACAGGATAGGAGAGCTTTGGCTCCAGAACTGCTCGTGCACCCACACTAACAGAGCTGGGGTCAGCATCACTTTTTGTACTCCTCAGTTTCCTCTAGAATTCTATGCTGACTATTCAACTGACTCTATTTTTACTCACCTTTCCAGAGATGATGAACCAAGGTGTCAGCCACAGTCTCTTTCCCTGCCACCCCACAGCTCATCAGCATTTAGAGGAAAATTTTCCTTCTCAGCAGTAGCATCCTCCTCCCTTCTCCTGTCACAGCTGTACCCTAAGTGCCCAGAAATGTCCCACTTCCTACATCCACCCAACTCCCACAGCCACCCCTACTGGTGGGAGTCAGTGTTTCCCCTGAGAAACAAGAAATTAGAATTAACATCTCATTGAGATGAAAGCAGCAGCTCACACCTCCCTCAGCCACGTGTGAAGTCCAGGGCTGGTAAAGGTCAGTTCATCTTTTGGAGGGTAATTTTCTAGGAAGGCTGGAAAATTTGGGGGCTTCTGTTTGTTCTGTAAAAGAGAGCTGACCTTCTGATAGAGTTGTGTGAGTTGAGGTCCTGCTTCCCCAGGCATAAATTTCTGATGCTGAGTGTCTCAAAGCCTCCCTCAGCTGATTGCAGATGGGCTGAACCATCCCTCACTGAGCAGCATCTTTAGCTATGTGAAAAATCACCTTCACTGATTAGGGCAGGGCCTTTCTTCCTGATTGTATTGCCCTGTTTACTGTCATTGAATGTTTGAATCAGGAGGACGTTCTGTTTGTTTCTTGGATTTTAATTGCTGTATGACTTTCCTCTTCTTTAATAAACTACTTTTCCAGAGGTAATTGCTGAATTTATACATTCATGGAAACCCAGTGTGTACATATGACAATAGCACAATTTGGCATTTATGGAGTGTCACTTTTCTATAAAGGCAGAATTTCAGTTAATTATCACTGGGCTGTTTATGAACAGTTAGAGATGGAAAAATAATGAATGGGCACATCGTCTATTCATTACAATTCTGCTGATGAGTTGTCCCATTCATAAATTAGCCTAGCATTTAGCTTCAGCAGAGCACTGCGAATGCTGGCAAAGTTTGAAGGTCAGTTGTGCTTTAACCCATGGCTTTCTGCAGATGGCAAACGTGTCGCTTTGCACTGAGATCATGCTGACTCTTGTCAGCTAAAAAGAGTTACTCTGCATGGAGCCTGGCTGGCACACATAGGCGAAAGGAAAAAGCAGTAGAAAGTGCTGCTATTCACAACGTGGCTCTCTTTCACTCTGAAGCAGTGCATCTGTCTCTACTGGGTGAGGATTGATGACCTGAGCTGAGTCAATGCTCCTGTGTGCCTTCTGAAATCAGTGCCCCTCCCATGGCCAAGCTTTTCTTGGGAAAAGTGCTCCTTCCTGCTGTGCTTCCTCCTGCGGGAGGAGAGAGGCTGGCTGGGACAAGTTGGGCAGAAGACATCACAGCCGTTTGCTCTTTAGTGCTACATGGTGCCCCGTGTACATGCAGTTCATGCACATGTGCTCAGCAACAAACACTGACCACGTATTTTTGAAGAGACTGCAAAAGAATGGCCCTAAAGAGTCATGAAGGTCTGTAGGACAGATGGGGGTCATTTGATCATGAAGAAGCTTATAAGTAAGTTGAATTTTCTGAAGATGGATCTACGCTGACCTCAGAGGGCACCAGTATCCCCTAAGCATCCGTGCTGCAAGAATAGGAGGCATTCAGAGGTCACTCTGGAATGTTGATCTTGGTTTACCAAGGCTGTAAATTGGCTTATTTTTTCCAGTGGCATGTCTGAAAACAGGAATGCAAGGATCGGATTCATTTTTTTAGCTGTCTTTAAAAATGCATAAAGTTTTGCTTCAAGTGTCACTGTTGGAGTTTTACTATTATGCTAACAATCCAGGCTACCTGCTGAATGCAATGGCCTAAAGGCTCCATTTGGGGATTTTGCCTACTGTGAGCACTTTTTAGCTTCTTTTAAAATAAAATACTGTTCTCAAGTGCCCACCTTGCAGAGCTCCTTTCAAATATTTTAAATAAAAAGAGTGTTTAGAGAAATTATCCCTGCTTCCATGCCTGTTGCTTATAAAGTCAAGGAGTAGTATTTCTGCATTTTTTTTCCTTTAAGTTATAACTAAAATGCAAACCCCACCAAAATTTTAGCCAGCTTGAGGTACATCACATTCTTCTAAGTATGGTAACCCTTCATGAAGTAACCAACTGCATTTTAGGATCTATTCCAAATAAAATGACTTAGCAAGGACAAACCGAGGTTAGCATTTGACTGTATCATTTTAAGTACAACTTCTTTTCTTGTGAAAGTACTGCATCAGTTCCTACAGAGCACTTCTTTTGTTATTGATTTGAGAGATAAAATATATAAAGCTGCTGCCTGTACCACTCTGCAATAATTAAAAGTACTTCATCATGCAGCTTTGAGATTTATTTTAAATGCACAAAATATGTTCCTTATTGTGATTCACAGGAATTTACTGGTCTAATTTCTTTAGAGACCAGCAGGAATATATATTGACTCTGGTTTATTTATAAACCAGCTATTTAAATTACCAAGTTATTTACACTGTTATTGTCTCCATCATTTAGACACTATTTGCAAGGATTTCACATTGCTCTTAATTTGGCACTCCCTATTGCTAATGCTACTTATGGAAGAGGCTTTTTAGAACAGTTGTGCACACTACACTTGTATGAGAACTCTCCACCCAGTCTTGTTCTCACAGCAACCACACCTGTAGGGGGACAACTTGCAGGGCTGAACCCCAAGGAATGCATCACCATGGAGTAAAGCAATAAAGCACGATGGCAAGGAGTTGGATTAAAGAATCACCCTAGAATAATAGAATCATGGAATCATTCGAGTTCGAAGGGACCTTTAAAGGTCATCTAGTCCAATTCTCCTGCAATGAACAGGGACATCTACAGTTAAAGAGTCTCTAGGGTGGATATTTATTATATTTATTATTTATATTATTATAATAATATGAAATATTTTATAATATTATATATATATATAATATTTTATATTATTATAATATTTATTATATTTATTATGTTTCCTGGTTGTAAATTGATCTGTTGTGGGGAGGGAGAGAAGAGTGCACCAACTGAGTGACGCTCAGAAGCTCCATAAGAATCTGACTGTTCTGTTGTTATGTGCTATGGGCGTTGGGTGTGACTGGCCCTGAGTCATTCTAGTCCACCAGAGATCTGTGCAAAATCACAAGACTTTGACATCACCATAAAAATAGCAAAGGAAAACGGTTATTAAAGGGATATTTCATTCCTGAGACTAAGGACATTACCTATTCTTTATTTTCATTTCTAACAGCACTTTCTTTTCAAGTCTCAAGCACATAACACAGTACTTATTGTCACAGTGCTCCCTCTTCCTGCCCTCTTCCTTCTGCTGCTGCTTGCTACTGCCTGATCTCCCTGAAGGGCTTCCCTATGGGCCTCCAGCCCAGCACACTAAGATGGCAAGCCTCCATGACAGAGCTTCAGGGGAGTTGAGACAGTCCAGGGAGCCTCTCAGAGCTGACGAAAGAGTCTGCACTGTGAGTGCTTCACTCCTGGTTGGTTGCCAGGGCGTGCCAAAGGGGTGAACCGTGCTTCAGTTCAGGCTGACCTCAGCACCAAGGTGAGTCAGAGCTGTATACAGCCATATAACTCAGTTTTCATTTCCAACAACAAAAAAATGAACAGATTTAGACCACCCAAGGGAAAACAAACTCACAGGAGTTTGCTGACATGGAGATTTACTCATTTCTCAACACTTCCAGACAAGGCCCAGCTGTAGGATGAGCATGGGGGATGCTGCAAGAGCATCACACCAAGACAGCGAGTGGACTGAGGGCAGTGACTGTCTGGACATCGCCTTAAAAACAAAGCTCATGCGATGCCAAGCCAAGAATACCTGCTGGGTATGGGGCATTTTGTGTTACCATTGTGGTGAAAAGTACAATAGAAAACTCAGAAGACCGTGGGCCCCTCTCTAAGTGATGACTGCTTTCTGAAGGAGCAGCTCACTGAAATGGATGCTGCTATATTGCCTTATATTTTTACGTAACCTACTCAGCACAAGGAATGAATCCCTTCTGTTAAAAAGTGCACGCAGATTCAGATGACATTTTGGAATAAGTGGGATGATTTTTCGGTGGGCTTTGGATCGTAGCACTGGAGTTTTTATATTCATAATAGTTTCAAGGGAACTGAAAAAATTTCAGAGGTATGGGTACACTCCCAAGCCAAAATATGCTGATCCAGAAATTTTACACCACTACACTTTCTCTCAAGACATCAAAAATGCCATGAATTATGTATCCAACCTTGAAATGTTGTTAAAAATATAATAGAATGTCACATATTGTGCATATGTAAGTTTTTTTCAGAGCTCATACTTCACTAGTTTTGAGCCAGATTTCTTCTCCTCTGTGACATTTGTCCACACTGAGAGCTGAGGCCAAAATACGCTTAAAGGCAATTGAAAGTTGTTTGGAATTCTCTGATTTACAGCACTGCCTTACTGTGTAAGCTGCCAAAAATATCTGAACAGTTTAAAAACACCAGGCACCTCATTTACAGTTGGTTTGGGTTGGTTTGGTTTTTTTGGGGGGGTTTTTTTGGTTGTTTTTTTTTTTTTTTTTTTTTTTTTTCAGGAGTTATTCCATTTATTTCTTTGGAGATTTAATATTACAGCTTTTATTTAATTTTCACATAATATATTTCAAGATCATTTTAATGGAGTGCTTTTAATAGATACCATTTTAATTCCCAGCACATTGATCTTCATAGTTATTTATTGTTAATGTTTCCTCTTGGACTAAAACCAAGAAACTGAAGAACTTGGCTCCAGAACATGGCAGACACATAGAGGGAATGCTCTGACAAGTGAATTTGGGATTTAATTGGCTTGTACCGCTAGATGCTGGGTTTAAAATGTATTGACAGCAAAGGGCCAAAAGAGAAGCCTTCAACAGTACTAGCATTAATATGCTGATAAAACTGAGAGTGAAATGTTAAGAACCTTTTCTTTTTCCCACTGTTATTGAGCATCTGGACTCCCTGAAAACAACATAGAAGCAGTTCTTCAGAAAGCCTGCAGCTAGTGTAAAGGAAATAGGCCATTTATGGCTATTCCCAAGCCAGGGCAGGTACAACATTTTAAATCATCTCTGTGTATTCACATTTGCAGAAGAAAGCCAGCTCGTATAATAGTTATTAGGACTATGTCTGGTAACAAGAGAGTCTTCCAACCATAACCACTTACCTGAAAAAGAGCTGTGAAATAGCTTCATTTCAACCCATGTGGCCTGCAGCTGTAGGCATTAATTCACAGAAGACAATCTCTGCCCGCTCTCCAAACTCCAGCTTTCTTAGAAAGATTAAAATAAAATTAAAAGCAAAGAACAAAATAAATAAGCAAACAAACAAACAACGACAAAATGCATGCTCTGATATTTTAGGGAAATTCCAAAACATCAGTTCTTAGAATTGCAGCAGCAGTAAAGGATGCCTGCATTTTTCCATCATCTCTTTAAAAATCTTTGGTGATCAATAAAGATAATTCAAACAGGTAGAGATCACATTTCACACTGTGAAGACCTAAGCATAGTGATGAAGAAATGAAAAAATATATTCTGACTTCTAAAACTGAATAAAAAGAGGTCCCTTGTCGTACTGCAGAGGAGCTCATTGACACAGGTATCAAAATCCTGACCTTTCTTGCTCCAAACTGTATTACTCAAATGGCAGGATGGAGGACACACGAGGAGAGCTGAAAACTGGGGGAACAGATTGCTTTATGTAATCAATTTATGCATTGTAGATGTAATTAAAATACACATTTTTTTATGACATTCAGAGCTAATTCTTCAGGTCTTAATTGATGCAGAGGTGGATTTGCTTGATTAAAGACAGTAAAGCCCAAATCAGTGGAGACTTCTGCTTAAAAGGATCATGCATGTTATGGTCTGGAAAGGAACCTGAGGACTGGGAAATTAAATATACTGCTATATTTCTTAGAGATTAGCTTATTCCTATTTGGATGTATTTAATTATCATCAAACCCACTTTCTAAGGAACTCTAAGTTTCAGAATTCTTTCACAGCAAATTAATATCTATCTGAGGAGAGCTAATGCACTGGATTTTTGCTCTTGTGCAGCAGAAGGGAACACCACAAACCTTTCTCACTTTCAGCAAATGAGATAGCTACTCTCCCCCTTCTAAATAAAATTGACATGCAGCACTTCTGAGAGGAGTGTTTCATGTCACCAGGATTAGAACGGGTGTACACAGCAGATTTTGTCAGAAAGAAGGCAGCTCAAAAACTGCTTTTAGTTCTGTTACAGGAAATGCTTTCCAGCCTACTCTAAAAGAACAAGTTAATTCACAGATGTTGCTGGCAGCAACCAAACTACCTGCTAGTGTTGTTTATTCTCGTTTTATTGTTTTCTTAGTGTGTCTTCTGGATGCTCATGCCAGTGATACAGCCTGCAGCTATTGTGAAACATCCTGCCTACCAAGAAGATCAGCTGTAATTACACAATGGGTTAGAGCTTGCTAGGTTGGACACTTCTGGCTTGGTGGCAAGACAAGTAGGGAGGACGCTGGCTTGCAATGCCTCTTTGTTGTGCTGACATTGCCCAGTGCAGCAGATGGTTCAATCCTTAAGTAGAGATGCTTTCAAAAAATCCTCACGCTGGTCTGGGTGTCACTGAGGAGCACAGAACTCCTGTTATGATGAAACTTTAGGATTATATGAGAGAGGTACTTAATACATTTCTTTCATCTGTCTGGAATTTAATACCCGCTATTCTCCATGTCATGCAATTAATGACAACTTGTTTCTGCAAAGACTTTCCCATTGACTTTCATACATGGGCAATTTTTGCAGAAATGTGAGTTCATAAAACCACTTTCTGGTTCACAACCTACCTGTGCTTATTACAGGTAAGTTCCTGATGCTCCTGAGGGACAGTTTCCTTGCACCCAGTAAAAGAGCAAGTGCACAGGGGTGATACAAGGCTCCCAGCCTTTTCCACGCCAGTACAACAGCATTTGGAAGGGGCAGGGCACTCCACTGCTGCCTTGCTGAGACAATGAGAAGCAGCACAGGTTCACGCTAAGGGCTTTGTAATGAAGACACTTTCTTCCAAAAGAGGAGTAAATTCATTTCAAGCAGAATCCTAAATAGCCTTTAGATAACAAAGTTACACCATGTCAGGGACAGATTCGAGCAGAGGAAAGGCTCTATTTGATGTATTTTTTCCCTTAGCAAATAAGTCACCTACAGTCCAAACATTGGTCCTTGGATTTAAAAATACTTCACTGCATATTCATAATCTGCTTTTTGTATATTTATGCCTGTAATATTTGTAAATTCTTATTATTCATCCCTCTCCGCTCTTAATCATCACCTACCAAAGATAACTAGTTATCTTTCGCCTTGTAAATGAATTCACTCTATGCCCCTAATTATTTTTGTAGGTCTCGTTTCTCCTGTAACACAGAATCTTATGATTAAGGAAGTGCCTTAAATGAATTCATTTTCTCCTGAATTATGTCTGCACCAAAATCCTTCTGAGAGGGTCCAAGACTTTCTTTTTCTCAATAAGATGCTGCTCTACTGTCAAATCCTATAGACATTTTTATTCTCAATTTCATAGCTAATTAGCCTTTTGCCATTATTGATTACTCTACTCAGTTACTTTTAGTTTGGGTTGGTTTTTTTGTTTTGTTTTGTGTTTTTTGTGCTCTTCAGAATAGTATTTTTCATTAGCAACATTTTTTTCCAAGCTATATGTGTCTCAGTCATGGAAATAAATCTTCACACAGTATACAGATTTTGGGGGGGGATTTTTTTTGCATCTGTGCCCAAGGGAGAAAACGCTCCGTCTAGAAGATACAATTTGTTTGCCTTATCTTCTGCATCTCAGTGAGTTAAAACTTGCACAGATTGTATCCTTTTGTACCTGACTTATCTTCAGGCTCTTCTGATGGCTGAAGCCTTGAGATGGGTTGGATGGCACAAGTCCCAGGTCTCATGTTAGACATCATACACACCAGAAACACAACATTTAACTCACTGGGTGTACAACAAATATATCTCACTAGAAATATGATGTTCCTACAGCAAAGCAGACTTCATAACTTAGGATACTTCTAGAAATCTGGTTGTTTCTTTTACCAATTCTAGTAGTCTTTAAGGAACTGCATGTACTGGAATTTAAGAAAGAAGTTGTAGAATCCTATTAGTAACCAAAACACGTAAGTTCTTAATCTACCTCCAAAGAGATATTTCTAGTCATAATGAATATCACTGGAGAATATTGTGATTATTTGAAAGACTTAGGTGAAAAAGAAACCTTGTTTCTTTATGGAAATGAGAAAGTGTGCAGCTGTTATTTCTGCTAACCTACAAATGCACAAAGGCAAAAGATGTAATATTTATCGGGAACTGGTACAACTTTTTGGACACGTTTAACATCCTCCAAAGGTTTTCACTGTGATGGTTCTTGAGCTAACACAGTTACAGCTGTCCCAGGCAAGCAAAATATTACCTTTCCAAAAACAGGGGCCTCACCTTGATGCTCACTGCTGTTCATCCCACTCTTCATCCAAGGCGCAATATGAGATGTTTTGCAATTAGTTTATAGATCCACTCATTACAGTCCTGTTTCTATTGCACTGCACTCCATTTGTTGCTTAAATGGAAGGCTCTAAGGAGACCACAGACCTGAGGATCTGGCTGGTATTCAAAAACAAATGTGTGACCAGATAAAGACTGAAGGAAAAGGGATATAGAAAATACAAAGATAGTCTATGGTAGGAAAGAGATAAAAAGATGAAAGCCCAGGACAAGTAAGAAAGATAGGGAATACACTTGATTTAATACTTTAAATTACAGAGAGTTTTAAAGCTTTTCATTTGTAGTTTACATGGATAATTACTGGCAACCACATGAGAAATATTTACAGGAATTTTGATGCTCTACTCTTACAGTAATATAAAAAAGCATTGATCCAAACCTGCTATCCTGCTTCGATACATTCGATCCAAACCTTCTACATCAAATCATCCAGGAAATTTAAATTGGGATAGGGTCAATTATATTCATCAGCTCTTGCTTTGGCTTCTGTGAGGGACATTAGCCAGGACTCACTGCATACATGAAAGGCAACAGCAGACTTACGGTACCTCCTCGATTATTTATTTGTTGAAAACCATCTTTATTCCACTGAGTCTATCGAACTCCCACATTCAAGTCTGAAAGACTTTTTTATTGTAAGCAAGTAAGGAAAGGTTATGACTCTAGCAAAATATCCACCTTTGCAAACCTTTTTATGGTTGATTTCCTTCTCAGTAAAGCATTTTCTGAAAATTCAGATAGAACCCCATCAACATTTTAGAATAAGCATAAAGAAAAACATTTTAAACTTTTGAAAACCTCACGGTAATACTGTGTCTATACTTTGGTGCCAGGATAACAGCAAAAAAAAGTACTGACATATGAAATGCAAATGGCATGTTCCCTAATGCTTACCAAGGAGCATATTCTTTCATACACTTAAAATGCTGTTCAAGGAATTTAAGCCATTTGAATATATGCCATGTAAATTCTTCCAAAAGCAAGTTGTTACCCTTGTGTATATATGAGTGAAAATAGCCATCATTCTATGGTTCTATGTTAACTGAATGCAATAACTACCATTTAAATTTGCTCATCGTGATTGACCTGAAAGGTTACCTGAAAGTAACAGGTAGACCACTAAAACCTGAGCAATCATCTTCAAATAAAAGGAGGAAAAAAAAACAACAGTGCACCTTTTATGCAATGAGCAAAAAGAGTAGTATGCATTGAAAGGTTGTTCATTAAGAAAAAAGTACTGAACTTCTCATTCGAATGGCTTCCATCTGGCTACATGCACAGCATAGGCTCAAAAGTGAGTCCTATGGAACCTGCTATCAGAGCTGATGGCAAAAAAGTGTAAGCAAGGCAAGAAGCAATTGCCAAGGAGTCCATATCCAGGGATATTATAGACAAAATAAGATTTAATTTGCCAGAGTTTAAATGGCGTGGAGAAGAGAAGAAATGGGTAATGAAGGATGTATTGAACCATATTAGTGACAAAACCTTGATTCTAGGGGTGAGACAATATAAGAAAAAGGGAGAGATTAGGCAGAGTGGTGAACAGAAAGAAATGAGGAGGAAAACAAGGCAATGATGATTATTGAATTTACTCAAACTACTGGCAAACATGCAATTGCGACCAATCCTGCATTTGCTATGGTTTGGTGAGCTGAGATAAAATTCTACCCTAGATAGCTACCTGTGACACACCAGAACTAAAGCAAGCATTTTCCAGAGAGTCTGATATTCCCTACACTCTATTTATGTGGATTAGATGATATTTCCCATTTCTTTTCAGCAATTTTGACAGACTGCTGTACATTACCCAGAGTTGCCATTATCTTCCCCTGAATGCTGCCAAAATAGTTTGTAATTTCATCCCAGTATTACCAAAGAACCTGTAATCTCTAGATACATGATTTTAAATAATACAGTTCAGCAATCATATCAACAATCAGAATTCTCACAAACAAGGAAGGTTTTATCTGGAAGAAAACAAAATGATTTGTTTGCTATCACTTGCCTTCAGAATAAAACAGCCCATTTCACAGAATCACAGAATCACCCGGGTTGGAAGGGACCTCAAGGATCATGTAGTTCTAACCCCCCTGCCTAGCAGGGCCACCAAACATACACATTCAGATCAGGTTGCCCAGGACCCCGTCCAACCTGGCCTTAAACACGTCCAAGGACGGGGCATCCACAACCTCCCCGGGCAGCCCATTCCAGGGCCTAACCACTCTCCTAGTAAAGAACTTCCCCCTAACACCCAACCTAAATCTTCCCTCCTTCAACTTGGATCCATTTCCCCTAGTCCTGCTGTTGTCAGCCCTTTTGAAGAGTTTACTCCCCTCCTGGGTGTAGGTTCCCTTCAGGTATTGATAGGCTGCAATGAGGTCACCCCGCAGCCTTCTCTTCTCCAGGCTGAACAAGCCCAAAATGAGTGCAATCACAGCTTTCTTCTTGTCTACAGGGGAAATGTATCAGTCAGATGCAAAAAAAAAAAAAAAAAAAAAAAAAGCAAAAAACCCCAAAACTATCCCCCCAAAAAACCAAAACTTTAATAATAATGTCTTTTGTCAGGACTGGTAGAACTGGAAGTGCACTCGGTGCAGGCATTGTGCTGTAATCTATCATTACTCACTCTGCATTGGACTACTCTCAAAATGCTTCCTGATAGCTGGGTAGCTAGATATTCACTAGATTTAATCTAGCTTAATACCACAGGTTGGGAATGCAAACAATTTGATCACCATTTCAAAACAGCATTATTGACTGATGCTAGTTTCAGCAGAAAACCACACAACAAAGTTATTTTTCATATCTACATAAATGTATATTTGCTAACAAAGAATTTTTGTGTTTCATTCTGAAACAGTATGGTAATTTGCAATAGCAAGGTCTGATTATATCCTCAGACTTTTAGAGTGGATTCTAGATAGGCAGAGGATAAAATGTCAAACAGTAGGAATTAGATGGTTGTCCATCAGTATCAAATACTGAAGGAATTATACAACAATAAATAAGGCTGATCTCTTATTTCATAGTGTGCCATTATTAGCTCTGTGAACTAATAAATCCTAAATCAATTTGGGGCAAGTCAAATTTTCACTGACACAGAGAATTCCTGCCTTTGGATGTGTGCATGCGCACGTACATCTATCTCATTAAAGTGCACTCGTTATTTCTGCTAGACAACATAATGATAAAGCCACTTCAACATTTCAATATAGTCACCAAGAACACTCATTCAGGAAAACGGAGTGAAAATTTTTGTAGACTCCCATATTCCTTTTACTGGAATCATACTTACAAACACGTCTTTAGCTTGCTTTTAACATAACACCACAGTGACATTTCCTTTTCCACAGATGACTGCAAGAGCTAGGAGTACCTTCTCCTTTCCTTATTACTTAGTTTGGCTTTTTTCACTTCCCTGGGAATTTTGCCAGACTGGCTGTAGCTGGAGATTAAACATGTCAGCTGCACCTCTGTTCCTAGTGTTCTGGTGCACCAGATTGGCAGAACTCTAGAAGAATAGCGGGTCCATTTGTCTATGGCACATGTCAAGTCTAGTCTCTTAGAGTTGAGGAACTTGCACAGTTTCATCATTGCTGCGGGGACTTCAGGTGCCAGCTGTACCTTTCACTGTTGCAGCTCTTTTCTTGTGGCACTCTATAGCTTTCATGACTCTGGTATTAATTTTTCTAAAAGGGTTTTATGGCTGGCAGCTCTTGGGGCATATAGATTGGGTATTCAACCTATGCACTCTCTTGAACATGAATCCACTGTACAGCTGCTAAGTGGAGGGCACGGGGTTTGTTAACACACGTGCCTTCTCTCCAGTTCATGCGCACAAGCACCAAATGAGAACACAAGAGAGTTGCTTGCAAGTTTGAGACAGTACTGAAAGAAACTCAAGTCTATAAGTTTGCAAAGCCTCAACCATTTCCTTCACAAGACGCTTTAGGATGTGCAGGGATGGAAAATCTTGTAAAACCATGAGGTTTTGTTTAGCAAGTTTTCCTCACCGTTCTTCTCTGTGTACAAGCAAAGCTAATGCAGGTCACTTAATGAGCAGCAAGGAATGCAGTGGATCTTATGACAAGATATACATACTTAGGCTGGATTCCTGTGATCGCCCCCCTTTACCCACAACATTTTATAAAATATGGTAATTAACACAGTGCCTTTAGACAGGCTAAATTTATAGCAATTTATATTTTCAGGAGTGCTGGTAAAAGGCAGATGCTGGCATTTCTTTAACTAACAATTATTGTGTTTTATTGTTGTGGTTCTCTAACATATTAACGAGCGAGGACCAGGCTTTATTAGAATTCACTTGTCCCCTCTATTCCATGCATATTTATTATGTGAGAGAATAGGATTCTCTTTCTCTAGCCTTCACTAATTTAAAAGAAGATATCCTCAATGAAATGTATTCAAATATTTTGACATTTTGCTTCACCTCACTTACAGAGCAGAAATTGTTTCTGACAGTTATTATACAGTACGGGAATCCTGCTGTTTCACTCTGCTGAAGCACAGGTTGAAAAGACATAGCGATTGCATTTTGTTCAAAGAGTGATTCTGTGGCCCAGAAATAGCAACACTGTCAGCTGTGATTCACTGGAAGTTTAGATAATATCCACTCTGTACCTCTCTGGCAAGAACATGGATTTTTTTTCTTTTTCTTAAGACAGAAGAAAATGAATAAAAGTGCAGAAAATTCACTGCCTCCAACTATGGGATATGAAGTAAAGGAGTGTTTTGATATCAAAACATAGGTGGAAATTGGGAGAGATGGGAATGAGGGAAGCTGAGTGGGGTTTCTTCCTTCTGGCTGATACTTTCAGTCCAGTCTTTTACTGTGTTCTAAACAGACTTATTTGCAAGATAAAGTGGCAAAGGAAAAAAAAAAAAAACATATATATATATATATATATATATATATATGCATGACATAAATGAAAAGTTGTGCTGGTGTTGCCTATAATTGTTTCAATCATTCTAAATCTTAGAAATGCCCAGGTATTTATATATATACACCAGCACCAGCACAACTTTTCATTTATGTCATGCTTTCATGCTTTCAGGCACACTGCACTTTCAGGAGCATTTTCAACATAACAATGCCTAGATGTGGAGCACAACAGCAGGTTTCTCAGCAAATACCCTCCAGAATTTCTTGCAACATGAAAATTTCATATTTTCTCCCACTTTTAAATGCTTTTCAGTACTGTCTCAAGTACACATGGATTCAAAAAGAAATTTTATCTTTATATAATCAACTCTGAGAGAAGATAGGGAAGGCTATGGAAGCATATACAAAACTTAAATTTAACCCAAATGCCTTTGCTTTCAGAGCAAATTTTAAGTTATGCAAGGAGTATTTATTCTTTAGCAAGTAGAAGAGCACCTGAAGAATATAATGCAAGAGGGGGAGGAAAGAAAACAAGGAAAAAAACATGGAAGGTCTCCTGGATGCTGGGCTTCGCTGTTCATATTATGCAGATCCTGTATCTAAGATGAGGTATCTCTTTTCAGAATAAGAAAGTGTTCAATGAAAAGAAATGACAACAGTAGTATTTAATACAATTCCTGAAGACTTCTGAAACAGAATTTCTGAAAAACCACAGAAGGGGGTAAGAGGCAATCACAAAGGGTCTGTTCTTGTAAAAGGGAACTGTGATTTCTATTAACGTTCCTGTCAAATCATGGGAGAATCTACCAATTGCATTAAGCAGAAAATAATGAATGCAACATTTGGAAAAGTTAGGAGTCACTTTGAGCAACATGATTTTACCAAACAAAAGCTTCTGATAGAAACATTATGTTATTAACTGGAACGAAATAATGATAATGGCTAGTGTAGATGGGAGATGCGTGGCTGTAACAAACCAAACTAAGTCCTGGGTTCCCTCCTTCTAGCTGATTCTCAGTGAAGCTCTCTTGTATATGACTTATTTGAATTCAAACAAAGAAAGGTGGCGGATGCAGCCTTTCCTTTCCTAGAGAAGTAAGCACCAAAGACAATGACAATTGAGACAATTGAGTCAAAGACAATGCCCACACGCTCTATAAGGCACGGTGCCCCCATCAGCTGCCTCCCTAGGCAGTATCAGAGCTCCTCAGCCCACTGAAGCAGGTGCCTCCCCATCCTCCTTCCTGGCCCGAGCTCCCAGCCCCCTCCAGAGGCCCCGTTGTGAAGTGATCTCCTCCAGCACCTCCTCCTGCAGAACTGTTCCTTTCATACGCAGGAAATAGCGGTGTGCCAGAGCTTGAAATAAACTGGTTGATCTTAATTGAACACGCTGCTCCTGGGACCTTTGCTTCCAAGTCATTTTCCTAGAGAATTGTACCTTGTGCGTGGTAAAATCTCTTAGGAGATGGCTGCTGGCAGAACAGGATGTCTTCTGGAAACATAGTTTGCCTAATTTCAGAGTCCGAGAGAACTTGTCTTGCCTTTGATCACCTTATTTATGTGAAATGTCAGCAAGTATTTGTGTAACTATATGTTCCAGCTTGCGCACTGGATGATACAATTTAAATGGGTGACTAAATCCTCACACCTGTTCTGCTTCCAAATAAAATAGATTCATGGGAAGTTCCTGATTATTAATGGGCTGAATTATGGACACAACCCAGGGGAAAAGAGATTTTAGAAGTAAACATAAAATGCAGTCATGTTCTCCTCTCAGACCGCATTTTCAGCAATGAACAATCTGAAATCTCTAAGCTTACTTCCCACACACATTAACATTACCATATTGTTTCAGATTCTCATGCAACATGCGAACAGATGCACCAGTGCTGTCATTATAACAAAGGCTGATTATCCTCTTTTTTTTCCCCACCTGTATTCATCCCAATGTCTCATTTCCACAAAACAAAAAATAAAAGAGAGGATGTTATGATTCCTAGGTAAGTGACAGGCTGTTTTGTCAAGTCCTATCCATGAAGCTACCATGAGAACTGGTCTAACAGGAGCTCTGTCAAGAGATGACTTTGGTGCAGGAGGCACAGGTGCAGCAAGCATGCAGAGAGGCCGCTTTGAACACAGACAATAAGCATCAAATTCTAAGCTGCAAAGTTGGTGAGGGAGTATTTCACTCCTTGACTTGCTTATGAGATTACAAGTCTCAAAATGGTTGCTAGGTATTAAGATTAGCAGAAAGGTTTTTATAGGAGTGTAATTATTAAAAGGTATAATTGTCAGCTCAGTTTTGAGGACTAATGTATTTGCCAGTCTACCAGCTAGCAGTCTTTTTTCTTGAACATAGGTTTACTTAATCTTTATTGACAAACTCCGTTACAACCACAGGTGGCTGGAAATTCAGGATGCCATCCTTCCTAGATGCTGGGGTTCTGCTTGCATTCCTCCACATGTGCCCTGCAAACATCTGCAACACATGGAAATGGTTTCATCTTCCCATCTTGCATCCTGTTCTCTTAATTACCAGGAACTACCAAGTAGGGAACTCAAAGAAAGCAGATGATGGAGTTTCTATTCCTTTGTATACACCAGGAGTTTCCTTACTACCGTCCCATTAATTTTGGGACTGACACAAACAGCAAGTTCAGCTCCTGGCAGGTAGGATTTAATGAGTGGTAGCCACATATCATAGATCTCTGTAGGTCAGTAGAATAAACAGCAACAGAGTTGAGATTATTCTGAGACCATTACAGTGGTGCTATTATAGCAAAGAGTGATCATTCATAACATTCAGTCTTTATAACTGCAAGCTAGGAGACTGCAAAATGAATGTTGATGGAAACAGAATAAAAACCAGAGGTACGTTAAGAAATACTCAATCCAAAAGAAGCAGGACCAACAGACAGTGTCAGTAGCAGATGTCATCAGCATTTACTGCAACAAAGTCAGTGTACATTGTGGCACTGGTACACAATGCCCACCAGGACCTATCTGCTCACCCAAGACACTGCTATCAAGAGAAAGCTTGTGCAGTGGCTGAGCTGAGGTCCCTCTATTTGGTCACCTGACTCAGCATGGCAATCACATGCATAGAAGCTCAGGAGAGTAGAAATGGAGTAGCATGCATCAGAAGACATAATGCCTACACATTCTTTTCTGCTGATTTTAAAATGATTTTCATTTCTAATGCCCAAATAGGCCACTGTAGTATGGTTTTTATCTGGTGCCTTCCTATCATCAGTTCCCACTGATCTTCAGCAGCAGGAACCAGAAAATTATTTAATTCCTCCTTAAATCTCAAGTAAATTCTGCTAACTTCTAACTAACTTCTCCATAAGTTACATTACTAACAGTCGCACTGTTCCAGACCTGTGATTGTTCAGGTACAACCTTTTCCATTCATTTTAATTGGCACTGGGTATATTTAAACCCATTACAATAAGTCTTGGAGATAACTCTGATTTTGTAAACCATTGGATAGTAAAAGCAACTCAATGTATCAGAGAATTTCACTTCCTAATTACAAAATCTGCATATTACTTCATTTTAGCAGAGTAAAATCCAGTCCACTTTTACTCCCTTATTTTGTAAGGTAGAACTATGGCATTTTCTCATTTTAATTGTTCAAAAGGAAATTAAATCCCTCCCATATCTCCACCATCTGTTTCCTTAAGAGATCTATCTGGCTATTTATACAGTCCCAATCTTCATAGTCTTTCTGCTAACCCCAAGGACTATATTCATGGATTTCAGCTTGCAAAATGGGATGGAGTAGCACTATTATTTCCACTGTATAAATAAGGCACTGACACACAAATAGATGGAGAGTTCCCAGCAGCCAAAAAAGGGCTAAAATCCTTCTGGAATTTAGGTACTGAAATGCTTGGCACCCCAGCATCTTCCCAATGCTTCTATAGTGCAGATATTCAGCCCTAGAAAGAAAAACTAGAAAGAAAAACACAGAGACCTCACTGGAGGCATCACAGGGCCTGGGAACTAAGTTCTTCCAGTACTGAAGCAAAGACGTACAGCACTACAAAGAAGGGGTTGCTTTTCCCTTACCTGGAAAAAGATGCTAGACAGACTTTTCCAAGAAACACCTAAAGAATTGCTCCCTTGGCTTCTAACACTTAAATGAGAGTGAGGAGGGGTGGACCCATATCACTCAGGTGCACTGCTTGCACCTGAGCTTCCTGGATTAGCCATGTCTTCTCACCTAGTGCTCATTGATTCATCAACCTGGCAATTCTGGTGCAGCACCAAACTGATATCAGAAACACTGGCTCAGTCACCAGTTCTTCTCAGAGGCTTTGCCTCTGTAAGGTGTTCAGAACTTGGCCCAAAAATAACAAAAAAGAAAACAATATCCCTATATAGCTCACTTTCAAAACCTGTTTTCCCCAGAATGATAAAACAAGGCTCACCAGTTTCTCCAAATCTACCATTCTCCCATTAGTAAATGGGGAAAAACCAGTACTTGAGGCAAGATTTCTGCCTGAGTTGTGGAGAAGAGGTTATGGAAGATGGGACTGGACTCTGGAAACATCTTTCTGAACAAAAGCACACTGCTAATAAATAAGACAGCAGTGAGACTGTAAATAAGTAAATGAAAATCCAGAAGTTCTTGGTCTTTTTCAGTGAAAGGCCCAAATATTTTCATTTGTGCCAATTACATTAGTCAACAGTGCAGACCAGGGCGAAAACTGCAGATGCAAGAGAGAAACAGGTACTTTGGAGAATCTAATGTTGATCCCATACATGTTTCCTTAATTCAGGCTGTTCTGAGTCTGGTCCCATGAGCTGAATGCCCATGTGTGGCTGGTGTGCATTCCTGGAGCTCGTCTGCAAGTGTAGCTTCATTTAAAAGTTTGTAAGAACAGAGGCTTTCACACAGCACAGCTAAAGCACAGCATGGGGTAAAGGCTTGTTTCAAAGGCATACACCTGATCCAGACTGCAATACTAAAACAGATACACTTTTAATGATCATTTTAAGCCAGACTGTACACTGTTGTTGCTATTTGCCTCAATTTGCCTAAAGGCAGAAACTGTTGGCAGACTAGAGAAGTCTTATGTTTCCTAACTCTGCAGTAGTTGCTTTGTCTTAAAAGTTTGGGACAACGCTCTCCCACCAATTAGTAAGCTCAGAAGTCCTTCAGCACCACACTCCTCAGATATTTAAAACATCGCCTTTTCAATCTTGTAAGGCATTAATACTGTATAGCACATCTATCTGCACTGATTTTAACTTTGATCTGGAGGAACCATTTAATGCAGAGATTGGTATTTAAATCCAGTGCCCTTATTAGTTCACTCTTGATCATTTTCTAAATGGAATATGTCACAGACTTTCAGACCAAATGTTGGGATGTCAGTGGTGTAGATACAGTTTCATGTACACTGTGATCAGAAGATGAGAGAAAACACAATGACCTTGATTTGAACACAGGCATCTTAGGTGACAGACCAATGCTAAAGGGCAGTCAGATCTCACATTGTCATTTCAAAGTGTGTATTCAGAGTAACTTTTTAGAAAACAGGATGAAACATAATTCTTTAGCTTCAAATGATTCTTTTTGAAAGTTGCGATATTTCAACAAAAGATGACAATGTGCCACCACAGAATTACTTGTGAATGCAAATGCTGCTCACCTCATTGCTCCTGGTTTGCTTCAGAAGCCGTTCATCTCACTTTTCTAAAAAATGTAGGCTGGAGAACTAATAGAATTTAAAAGAACTTCCTTTCAATGTGAAGAGTTGTAAGAGTGTTAGTTCTCCAAGTCTTTAAGGAAATCCAATTATAAGTATCTTTATATTCATGCACCCTACCAAAAGAAGAACGTTTTTCTCTGTTGGTGTCATTTTCTCAGCAGGGACTCCACTGTGACATTGGTGCGGAGTCTCAGTGCTTTTCTCATTAGAAGACAACTGCCATCAATTCCCAAGAGAGGAGGGCAGGACCCAGCAGTGCTGCCCTTCCCAGAATTATGTTGTAAGAGGGGCTTAATGTCCAGAAACATTCTCCAAGATCAGTGGCTTGATACTTTCAAACATGCACTCTGTTGACAAGTACTTGGTCTAAAGGTAATAATTTCAGTAACGGACTGTGAGCTTCTGAGCAAAAATCTTTAACTTCTCCTCAATTTACAGTGGTATATAATCACAGCTGATTATTATTATACTCTTCTAAATAGTCTGAAACAGTGTCTTTTTGCCAGCCTTTCAATCAACTAATATAATCACACCAATAATTCCTGATATCGTATTTACAGTTCTACAAGCAATGGGGAATTTTGCGACATCTGAAATTGCAAAAGATCATGACACTAATAGAAGGAGTATTAATCCAATCTCCTGTGTGTCAGTTTGTTTTATATGAAAGACACTTAAGTCCGACAAGTAATCACAACACTTTCTATTTAATAACATCCTACCTCCTTTGCCAATCACATTTACTGCAATATTTTTGATAAGAACAATCCCTTACTGATGTGATGTTAAACACCACTGTTCTTTATTAATAAGGGTTTGGTCATCTATGCTTTCAGAAATGATGGCAGAGATACACCAAGTCCTAGAGACCCTTCACACCACTAAAACAGCATCACAGGGCTTCAGCAATGACAGCTGGCTCTCACTGGGGCAGCACTGGTGCAAGGGCTCCTGTTGACCCTGAGGAGAATTAGCCCATAGGGCCACACAGAGTCATAGCTACCCAGAGAGGTTGTGGATGCTCCATCCCTGGAGGTGTTCAAGGTCAGGTTAGATGGGGCACTGGGCAGCCTGGTCTAGTATTTTGTATGGAGGTTGGCAGCCCTGCTTGTGGCAGAGGAGTTGGAGCTTGACGATCCTTGAGGTCCCTTCCAACCCAAGCCATGCTATGATTCTATGATAGTTAGCAGGACACCTGCATCATCAATTTGAAACAAGAAGAATGAGCCTATAATAGCTCCACAGCCCACTGCCATGTGCATGGATACAAGGGTACCATGACCAGAGCACAGGTCCTGAACAAGAGGATAGTTAGGAAAGGGACAACAAGGAGCTGCAGGAGCACCCCCGCTCAGATGTGTTTCCTGCCACTGGCAAAATGGAGAGCATAGGAAGCAGCAGTCTCTGTGTGTCACTGGACCAACAGGTACTACAGAAACAGGCAAATAAGACTAGAGAAAACAATGCAAACCTATACTCCACTTTGGGAGCCAATTGAAGTGTAGCCAACAAGTTTAATGGATATTTTCATTTCTGAAGGTGAAATGCTTAATTGAAAGCAGTCTTGTGGCAGATACATTTCTGCAATCAATATCTAGCACTGGCAGAAACTATTTGTACCGAAAATGCTGAAAGATTTCCTGTGCCATCTACCTTTAGTCAAAGGAATAAGACATATCCTTGCATTCACAGTATTTCATCTGTTCAGTTCTAACTGTTCTGGACTTATGTTTTCATTGAAGTATTGGTCTTGCACTGCAGGAATACAAAAAGACACAAGAGGATGTGACAGAGCAGACTTGTACCTGCCCAGAGATGACAGAGGAGGTTTCCCCAGGCCGGTGTGCACCAGCCAAGCAAGGATGTCTGAGCATTCCTGGACTGTGCAGACTGCATCCTAAGACTCAGCTGAGGTAGATTTTTCCACGCACAGAATACAGGGGTTGTACCTCTGCTGCAAACAGCAGGGCCAATGGGCTCTTCGTAATGTCCCTTGTCAGGGACCACTATTGATGCCTAGCAAAAGATTTGCAAAAGATCAAGGATGATGCCCTGCCCCCAAAGACTTTCTACCACCTCATTTTCTAAGTTTTCAACGTGTCTATTGCAGTTGTCACAATGCCCATGTGTAGAAAGGGTTTAGACAGTAAACTGTTTCAGGAGAATAGCTAAGCAATGTGACCCTCCGCTCTGCTTTGGTCATGCTGTTGGCCAGCGGTGTCTCTGTGGAGTGATCATCATTGTGTTACATTGAATTCAGAAATATGATTAAAAAAAAGGGATTAGCATAGTAAAAATTTGGCTCATCTGTCCATCACATCTTCTTGCACAAACACTAGAATATTTTGAATAATAACCAAATAATTAAGAGACTGATTTTTATATATTTTTCAAAATTTCTATATGTGGCTTTTGCTTACCATCTTGTGGAGAGGTCCTATGAATATGCCTTGAGTGTGAAATGACTTCAGTGGTTTGAGTCACATCATCTTGCATCTGTATAATGAGAACAAAATCTTCACAGCTGTTTATTTTGTATTCAGATGTGCAGTACCCATGCTTCTGCTTTATTCAAAGTTCAATGCAGTTTTTATCAGTGTGCTTTTCCCAATGAATGCTTTGGCTTTCTGGTGCAAGTCGTGGAGCAGGGTCCCATCTTTCACATTTCCAGTGAGTAGCCATTTTACTGTGCTGTTTTATTTGGTCCTTTTTGTGGAGTAATTGTAACAGATCAGTGCTAGGGTTAACAAAAGGGAGATACATCAACATCTCGTCATGCACTTGCTTTCTTGGGAATATGGCCATCAATTAAATGGCAGAGAAAACATATACACTCACAGAAAAACCTTGGTGCTTCTATTTTAAAACTATTCAGGTTCTGCATCTCCTTCCAAGTGTGCTTTGCTCATACAGTAACATCAATAATGAGAAAACTGTGACTGCTACCAAGCAGCACTCAAATCTCATTTAAGAGGAAAAAAAGAAAAAAAAAAACCATGGGAAAAGCAGGTTGGCTATAGTTTGTGAGTACCAGCAGGATGCAAGGAGGAGCCCAAGTATTTTTTTAGCATAACCCACTGATTGGCTGCCCTTGCTCACTCACCACTTCCCGGCAAAGGATAGTCAATCAGCTCTTAAATGCTGGAAATGCTCAGAACAGCTTGTGCATTTTTGTCCTTCCCTTTGCAAGCCAGGAGCAAAGGGGCGAGCGCCCAGACTGCCCTCTGCGTGCTGCGCCAGCCTGGGGACAATGTCTCTGCCAGATCTGACACCACTCCTGGAATATCCCCAGCTCCTGCTGTTCTCAGTCAGAGCCACCATTCACCCATTCCTTTCTGCCACCTGGGTCACTACCTTACACCACCCACATCTCAGTGCTATCTATCACCCGAGTCAGACTAAGGGAACTCCCCTTCTCAAAATGATGTTGGCGTCATCAGCTTCTGCCCCAAGCCATGCTAGATAAGGCAGATGCCTAACCAAGGCTGGAAGTGCTTCAGATGCTTCAGATAGCTACAGATATGTGCTATGGCTACAGCTGTGCAGGTCCAATTCCAAGTTGCACTGTATTCTACCATTAACAGTGTTAAGATGCAGTGGCCCAGCACTCATTCCAGCACACAGGAATTAGTTTCTCTCCCCCTTCTTCCTGGCAAAACCCTCACTGACTCCATGCAGGAGCTGCTCAGACCCAAGGTCTCTTCTGTGTATGCTTCATGCTCTCTTACATGCCAGCAGGGCTGTTTTTTATGCTTCTATGTAATTTTCCATATGTTAAAAGGTAATTTCCATTTGGCAGCCAAGGTAACCTTAATTCTGGCTATTGGCATTCATTGCATGTGTTCTTGTTAACATAAACACTACAATGGATTAAAAATTTCCCTGATACATCAGTATATAGAACTGCACAAGGAAACACAGAGTTTAACAATATTAAGACATGATTCTGCCTCAGTTGCTATTTGCATGAAGTGCTCTAAAAGAAAAATAATAATTAAAAAGAGATTTAATTGCCTGGCAGCCAAGTGTTTACCCTGTATTATTTTAGAAGATGTAGGCTTCTCAACAGGTGATAATTTAAACAGCAATTCTGTTTCCATGAAATAATACTCTTTTCTCCTTGATTTGCTCAGCTTTCCTCTCAAAGCATTCGCTTGAAGTACACAAGCCACCTGGGCATCCCCTATTAGTAAGCTCAGTAGCCAGACAAGAACACTGGCTACAGGAGGCTCCATGTGTAGATCTGGTGTTCAGCAAGCCACTCTTAATTGTGTAGTCTGATGAGTGAAGAATCCCATTGCAGCAGTGTGGTACAGAAGGTGCCTACTTTTCTTTCCAACGTCTGTAAAATAAACAAGTCTCCATAACTTGGAAGGGCAGAAGTATGTGAAAGCAAGAGCAAGATGTGGCCTTCACTGCTACACCACTGCTGGCATCACTTTCCTGCTGCTTGCTGAGAGCCCACTGCAGATGCTCTTTTTGATCACTTCAGCTTATGACTGCTTAAACTAACCAATAAACAGCCATTAATGCAGGAATGATCATATTGGCAGAACTGAGAAAACCTTCCAAGCAGATAAACCCATTGGGAAAACCAAAATCTAAACTACCCTAAGCAGAAAATAGAGACGTCTATTTTCATAACCAAAGTTAAAAGCTGCTTGTTTTGGAAGTTAATGTCAGGCAACATTGAGAGTCATCTTTCCACTTCTTGTTTCAAAGTTACTGTCCTAAAATGGCTTTTAGTGCTTTTTATTTACTCCTGAGTTTCTTTCTCTCCTATGTTGTTTCCTAGCACTGACTAGGTCTAGTCTGCCTAGTCCCTTTGCATTAGTACTCTCAGCAATAGCCCTGCACAAGGAATGGTAAAGCTCTCAGTGCCATGCACAGTGTTTGCACATATGTAACATTAACAGCATGAAAAGCAGTTTGGGAAAGGCTGGAGAAGGATGCTAGTTATGGAAAAATACACTGCATCTCTGCAGACTCCTTTATGTTTGTAGAATAGTTATGGATAAGCCGTGGTGTGGTTGAGTCAACAAGTGCAGAAAAGAGAAAGTTGATGTAAATGAAGAAAATAATGAAAAAGAAGATGAAAATGAAATTGTCTGGATGTTTTTTTTCCCTTGTTATCATGCAAGAAAAAAATTATGAGGAAGAACTAGTGCTGGAGAAAGAGAAAACAGTAAAAATACTGTGTGTGACAATATGCTCTGCTTCAAATTTTGAGAATGACTTTACCCTCTAATTGGGACAGCACTGCCAGGGGTGTTATCAATCCTATCTCAACAAAAACAGAGGATTTCCCCCTCAAAAAAAATCCTTTAAAGCCTTCATGTGAAAATAGTAAATCAAAAGAGCTTTCTGGGATGCTTTTTGCCAAGAGCCATCACATTAATTCTTAAATCACTTCTCTTCATTGAGGCTCTTCCCTCAGTGAGGAAAGAATCTGTGACCAAAAAAAAAAAAAAAAAACACAATTCCAGAAGAGACAAACCTCTAGTGAATGGCTCTGCTTTTAATAACCAAGAAGAACAAGGAACAGGAACCCAGAATTAAATCACAAGCAAAATTTTGAAGTCTACAGCATGCAACCAAGAATGAATTTAAAAGACACCAAAGACACCAGTAAGGAGGCCTGAGCATATAAACACAAAAGCTTTTAAAACACGAAATTGAATTAAGTCTAAATTAATCAGACATGCTCAATATATACTATAAACTGGGAATAAAGGGGAAAGACTGTGAGTACTATTCTTCCTAGGACAAAAAAAAAAAGAAATGAATTCATAAAAAAAGAAGGTGAGTTACAAACAATAATTTGCAAAAAGATTATTTTTTTCCTGCAAAATATAATTTTGACCTGCTAAATGTAATTTAAGATCAAGGAGAACTGCAGCTCATTTCTGCAGCTGTGGCCAGGCTGGGGCTTTCTCCAGGGTCTTGACATAAGAAATCCCCATCACTCTTTTCAACCTGAATCCCAACTCTGTAGTTATTAGATGCAGCATTTTGAACAGAATCTGGAAAAAGCAAAGGTCTCTATTTTCATTTCTTTGGAGCAATATCGCTTCTTAATAGAGGAGTCCGAAATTCATAGAATCACAGAATAATTTGGATTGGAAGAGACCCTGAAGACCATCCAATTCCAACCTCCTGCTAGACCTGGTTGCTTCAAGTCCCATCCACCCTGGCCTTGAACATTTTCAGGAATGGGACATCGACAATTTCTCTGGGCAAACTGTGCCACTGCCTCACCATTTACATGGTGGTCTAGCCTTCACTGCAACACCAGATTACAAATAGAATTTGTAAATGACAGGCCTGGAATTCTGCTTCATTCACTGAGCTGTGCTGAGCTAAATGACCACAGAAAGCAAATTTCAGCCTCACTCATCAAAACACCTTTATCCGAGGCAGAAACACGTTTCAAACATTTACTTTCAGCAAGTGTTTGCAGTAGTAGCCTTATTGCATGAGATATCCTGTCAATGGGCAGAAGCAGCACCACATGATTGTTGTACCCAAATGCAAGCAAGCAAGCACTGAGAATAAATGAAAAAAAAAATGCAGTGCAAATGAGAATATGGTGAAACATTGTCTTGCCTTGATCAGTGGCAATAGAAGACATCATAGCAGCAGCCCAGAGAGGCTCAGGCAGATAAAGCACATGGTGCTTGGCTATTAATGTTTTAAGTTTCAGGGGGTGTGAAGCAGAAGTTAAAACAGATATAGATAGTCTGTGGCCTAGGGGTGGGGAAGGGAGAAGAGGATGAAGAGGAAGGAGAAAAACATGTTTCAACTGAAATGATATGAAAATATACTTCACATGGAATGAAATGTGTTGAATGGTGCAGGCAGAGTCAAATTCACCATCATAAGGAGCAGTATCACCTGCCTCGTGGTGGGCCCCCTCTGCAAAATGACAGAAGACATCCTTAAGTGACAGGCATCAGGGGAGAAGCACCAAGAGCATCCTTGCTTCTCCATTGCCTCCTCTGCCATAAAGTTGGCATTACTGAAAGCTGGCATTACTGAAACCCAGCATTCTCACCAGAAGCCCATGAAGACAATTCCTCCCACAGGGCCCACAGCCAGAAGAGAACCAAGAGGAGGTGCTTGGACTCCCGTGCAGCGTAGTGCAGACTGGAGAGCTTCCACCAAAGCTGCTCCACCACCTCACGTAAAGGCACAGGGGATTAAGAGGAGGCAGTACATAAATGGTGAGACATTCTCAAAGGAAAGGAGAGGGGGCTGCTGTTTCCTCCCTCATACTTGTTTTTAATGAACCCAGAAGTTTTTGTACTTTAAACAGCTCCCAGAACTGAAGGTGGGAATGCAGGAACCAGGGGGAGAAGTGAGAGTGAATGGGTGTGGGGTGGAAATGGGCTGGTCCTCACCAGAGCTGCAGGGAAGAAATTTTCCATGAGCAGAGGCCTTTGGCACTGCCCACACTTAAAGAAAGAATGACTTCATTTCAGATGTGTCACTCTCTCTCAGAATTTTATCTTGTGAGCCTTATCCAGCACTTATTCTCCTTCATTTTAGAGAAGTTTGAAATTTGGCAATGAATGAAAAAGGAAAATTTCATAAATGTTTGCTGCCAACCATGTGCCCAAAGCATCCTTATCCCTCTCTCTGGGGCCAGATTGCACCACTGCCTCCAGCTCCCCCTCAGCAGGGCTGGCATGTATTTGCAATGAGTAAATGGCACAGGTGAAGAGCAAACCACTGGGTCTTCAGCTGTTTACCAAGATCACTTAAAGCTCAAGGATCTTCCTGATGGCTGAGACAGTCAGGGAATGGCCTCAAGAGGGATGCAAGCCCCTTGTTTCCCTCATCCTCACCTTCCTGTAGAGGGGAGTGTGGCTTCCTGCCAAGGAAAAGCACAAAATGAAGGCCCACAGTCCTGGCCAGCAATACACACATTCAGATAAGCAGAGGATACCTGAGAAGGGAGCTGCTTCCTTCCCTACACACAGTGACACAGCCTGCATCCAGTTCTAGTCTGCATCTAGGTGGATGCTGCAAGAAAACTCCACTGACAAAACTTGATGCTAAATTATTGACATCAAGCACCAAAGCCATGGTAGTACCCATGAAAACTGCAACCCCAGCATTACCATCAAAATTGTAACCACAGCATTACCACCTCCTGATGTCTGTGTTGCTGAGACCTGAATCTTTATTCCTAGACCCAGGTGAGTTTGTGTTCAGTACAAGCCCTGGTTCATAAGGAAATGATGTTTATGTACCTGCTGTTCCTTAGTAAATTCTGATCCCCTTGATGAGAGGAGCAAGATTTCTGAAAGATACCATATTCCTACAGGTTTCATGAAAATTAATGGTTGAGTAATAACAAGGGACATGAATCCCTGCTGTGCTCAGCATGGGCTCCACAGTTAGATGCTGCCTGGCCTTGGATGCCTGGTGGGTGCACACACATCCATTGCAAGCCCCAGGCCCATCAGCACTGCTGGCCAGGCATCAAGGGTTCTTGAGGCAACTTCACTATTTTGGACACACCATCTGTAGTCTCTGAGTACTTCATACTCAGACAGACTTTACAGCACTGTCAGAGTGTGACACCTTTCGGTCACCTTGTCAGATGGCAGCTGAACAGCCCTCCACTAGAGGCTGGGCACTGACATTGCTGTGATATGACTCCCTGAGCAAGAATCCCATAGCAGCCCAGGCAAAGTACACACTGAAAGTGCTTGCTCATCTTCATCAGACTATCTGGGGAATCAGTTAGACACAGACATCTGGGGAGAGACCCAAAGCTGGGCAGTATTTTTCCTCTCATCACCTTCCAAAGTCCCTCAGTGTCCGTTCAGAAACAGCCAAAATTCCATCTCACTGGCCACATTGTAGCACTGGCTCCTTGGTCTAGCCAGGTCCCCCTGCTGGAAGGGCTCCCCAGTGCAGTGCTGGCTCTGAAAGTTAAGAGGAGTAGATGAGTAGCCTGCAGGACTGTCTCTTCTGGACTCAGAGATACTTTCTGGCCCCTTTGATCAACAACTTTGCTGGAGCTGTGCAAGGTGCAAATCTCAGACATTAAATAAGGAGAACCAAAAGCTGCCCCACACCCTTCAAAATAAGTAAAACAAGAATGTATGATTAGTTCTTCACATGGCAAACCTCTCCCCACAAGCAGCATGGTGAGACTAGCCTGCACAATGGACAACCTGCTGCAAAAATGCTCTCCTCTCATAGCCTGTCTCTCTTTGCCCCTGAGAAGAAGAAAGACATCAGAGGACAAGATCCCATGCGGTGACAGTTGAGGAGGCCTCCAGCCACATTTAGATCAATTTCTGTCCAGACTGCTTGAACCACTTTCTAAAAGCTTCAGTAAAAGCAGAACACAGAGCTAGAGACCTGGCCTCTCCCTGTCATCCTAGGCATCATCAGTTTGCTTTTCCTTCCACCAAGCTCTTAAATGTGAGGGAGATGGCAACAAAAAAAGAAACAGAAATGATAATGTTTTCCTATTATTTCCTACCTGATAACTGTTTAGAATAAAAATAGTGACAGCTGAATGGAAAAAGTCATACATACATACATACATACATACATATATACATATATATTCAGCAGAACAGTAATACAGCAGGTGTGCTAACCGAAAAAAAAGAATACACTGCTCCAGCTTAACCTGAGCATGTCCCCAGGCCCCAGTTGTTTGCAGACAGCATGTGCTCTGTCCCCTGCCTGTGTGTTGCTGTCACCTCAGCTCTGCAGAGTAGGGCAGTGCCAGCAGAGCAGGACCTGGCTTATGTCAAGACCTCTCCTTGCTCCTTTCGTTGCTAGTAAGCCAAAGAAGCAATGCCTGTGATCAAAACAGAACACATTTCATAGCACACGTATGTCTACCTGCATTCCCACCAGGCACAATCTTCGTAGCACTGCCATAAGCTATTGAGGGTCTTTTTACCTTCCTGTAATCACTCCTGACACTGTTTTCAACAACATAAAGACCAAGCTAGGAGTGGGTGGTATTCCTGTTTTCAAGCTGAACAGAGGAAGGAGAGGGTTTGTTTATTCTAGTTTGTTGTCTCAGGTGGCACTGGTTGTTTTATTGTATTGTTTTTTTCTGACAAGTTATTTTGAATAAACAGAGCTGCCGTTACTGCTATTTAGGGTGGCACTTGCTACATCCTCAACTTACAGCCTCCTTAGGCACCTTTGATGTCTCTGGTGGTTGTTGTTCAGCTTCTTCCTTTCCACATACCTTTGGGTCTTTTTTTCATTATCTTGAGTCACGCAGAAGACAGACTGATGTGCTTGTGGTGCAATGATGAGACTGGTACTGAGTCTGCACTGTCTGTAGTAGTTTATTATTGCTGCCAGTGAAAAAGAAATCTAAACCTGCCAGCTCAGCCTGCTGTGAATCAATATTTTACAGGTAGTGTACTTTGAAGAGATGACACAAAGACAGCCTTGAGAGAGGGAGGTGAGGGGGAAGGGAAGAAAGAGAGAAAGAGACGAATTTACCTTGACATCCATTGACACACTTTTCCACCAAAAGTAAGGGAAAACAAGCGCCAGCCGCTGCTGCCAAGGCTCTGTCGCACTCCAGAACTTTGCACTCCTTGCAGCACCTGCTGCTCCTTGCTGGCCTTCCCTGCTATTGCTCTGCCACAGAAAAAAAAGTCCAGCAGTCATACAGCGATTGCACAGACAAAAGCTGCACTTTGGTATCATACCATGTTAGATAGAAGAGTAATGTCACCTCAGTGGAGTATCTCAGCAAGGACCACAAGGGAGGGGACCATACTTGATGTGCCAGCCAAGGTCTTTTTTCACACTGTCTTTAGGCTCTTGGCAAAGTTTGATTTTATTTTCTCCTTTTTGGGCTCATCTGAATAAGCAGTTTTCATTCTTTCTCACTGAACAATAGTCAAGCTTTGTAAGGTGCCATATGGTAATAAAGCCTTTCATTACACTGTCCTGGTCACCCATTTCCTTCCTGCTGAAAATCAAGATATCAGTTACAATCTGCTGAGGCCCAAATGGCCTGACTCCAGATTATCTGAGAAATGATCTCTCCCTGCCTGCCTCATTTTTACATTTGCTTTTAAATAGGACACTATGCATGCTGAGCTCAATGGCCGAGCTGGCAGAGACTGCTGCAGACAACCCTAAGGCTCTGCAACTTCATGCCCTTTGGAAGAAGAGTGTATAGTTTCTAAAAGTGCAACATGAGGGCTTCTCTTTCTGTCCCATTGCTGTTACCACATGCACGGTGCACATTCTGGTAGCAGATATGCAGTGCATTACCAGCCCTGTGCTCCAGGCAAAATCCTGGTGATGGATGCATCTTGAAAATGCACATAGGGATGTCATCCCCACATTGAAATTAATACAGTGGCTAACATTAGAGAACAGCTTGTATTTTGTAGGTTTTTGATTGACCTCTGAGTGGAAGGGAAAGTAAAGAGGCTTCACCTCTTCATTCATCAGCACAAGGCCAATAAATTATGAAATTTTGACTAGAACACCAATACATACTATGTTTTATGTTGAAATCTGAATAAAGTAAAGCTTTCAAGAAGAAACTAGAATCATATTTCTCCACCTGTGCAGAGTGATGCCCAAAATGAGAAACATAGCTATGAGATTTAGTGCAGCAAGAAATCCCTTGGGACAGAGACATGACTTTGCAAAGATGAAGAAGTTTGCCCACAGTTTTACAAAAGAAATAAGTTCAATCTCAAGTTGACACCTTCCCACAGAAGTTTAGAAATCCAGCGTTCTTAGTTTGAAACAACATGGTTTTAAATGAGAATGATAGTGCTTAATTAGTGACCGAGTGACATGATTTATAAAGTTGGTTGTTATCCTTCAAAAGGAGTAAGCTGGGCTGAATGGAGGAGGATGGGGTGATGGAGAACTATGACATCTTCCTGGACATGCAGAGTGGACTGTAGTCTGTGAGATATTTCAGTTATGCTCGGCCACTTGTGCCCATCTTACTCAGGAGCCAGCTGAAAAGTTTGTGCATCTCAGAGAATCCATCAGACATAGCCATCGGGTCTCTAGTTCTCATACCCTCCTCATGAAAATTGGCATAGCATACTGCCTAATGGCTCAAAGACACACTGGGATGATAATTATTAGCAACAGAACATGAACTCTACGAAGTAATTTTGGTCAGATATAAAAAGATTATTTGATTTTATCATAGAGAGTTACAAACCAAATTACTTCTGATACAAAAGATGTTATTAGTGATCTCCGTGGCCTTCCTGACTCATTTAAAAATTATTTTCCAAATTTGAATAATGGAAAGTGAAACAATGTAGATTTCCACTCCCCTTTCCCAAACTGCACAGATGAAAAGAGCCCTAATCCACATGTGTGTACCCAGAATAATGACTGATCCAGGCTTACTTTTAAGTCTGCACTTGCTGATGAGGTTGATAATGAGCTGACATGAATTAAAGTAAATAAAACTCAGGGGACCTATAACCTGGAACCTCTGTGTCTTGGAACTGAGGTCTTGATAATTGCTTAACTTACAACACCGTATCATTTTAAATGCTGAATTACAAACAATTTGAGAGAACGCTATGCTGTATCCCTGACATAATGGATGTGAAGTTTTACATGCAAAAACGAATGTGTCCCCGCCATAGGCTGGTTCAACTCAATGCTCTAAGTACCACCATGCTGCCGCATAAAGCAGTGCCTTTGGGTGCACCCCAGCAGAACCCTCAGCCTCACCCCAACCCTGGGAAGCTGCACATCCCATGTGTGAGCCCACCCAGACCTGCTCCAGGCCCAGGGGCTGCAGGCAGCCAAGCCCTGAGCTCCTACAGCTTGGCTGGGGAGGGACAGCCGGCAAGCCCTTGGCCCAGACACCTGATGCTGGAAAACAAACTGGGTTCACCGGTGTGTCAGTGACCCTCAGGAGGAGCAGGGGCAGCTTCCTTTCAGTTCTTCGGGGTCATCATTAATAACAGATGGAATAAATCTAGGGCTGAGGCAGGGCTGTTCGCTAGCAGGGCCTTTGCAGGCATAATTTCATGTGGATGCTCACAGCTTGTCAGGCACTGGTGCTCTTGTCCATGGCATGGCCAGAGCCAGCACATTTTCTGTCATGCTTGAACTTGCCATAGATGAAGCTCTGACATCAAGGTGCCCACATTTTTACCACAAAAACCATCACCCACACTCCATCTTTTCCTCCCTTTCTCAGGGTCTCCTGTTGCAAGCCTCTGGCTCTCACCCCTGCAGAGCTGGTGACCTGTAAGGGACAGCAGCTATTGTCTGCATGATAAGCTTTGCATTTCAGAGCCGAAGCACACTGCCCACAGGTGCACTTAGCTAACTGTTAATCAGTTGTTTTTCCATTATTCTTATTTGTTTACCTGGTGTGAAAACCTAGTATCTCAGTACAATTACCTGGCATGCATTGGACACTTAATACGTGCTGCTCATAAATCATTGAGGAGAACGTCTTTCCCTTCAGTCTGTCCTGCTGAAATGATGGCTGCATTTAGAGGTTACCTGTGAAAGGTGCAGTTTTGTAATTAAATCTCAATTGTGAGAGTCAAATGTTATATACTGAATGATGAAGAATGCATGAGAATTAATTTACAAGTTAAAAGGGATCTACCCTTTAACCAAAGGTTCTAATTTTCTTAACTTTTTATATCCCTTTGTTTCCCTTCATGTGATAAAATTGCAGTGTTGTAGTATTTCAGGTGGAATATTTTGGGATGGAAGAGTTGGACCCCTGATTCCTCCTATTCTTTCTCAACACTTCCAGCCAAGAGTTGCAGTCATAATCTCACTGAAACATCCTGAGTTAAGAACCACAGTCTGGTTAAGGCTCTAAGCCTATAATCACAGCCTAATTTTAGTGCTATCTACATATTATTCCCTCACTGAAACCAATGATACCTTTTGTGTAAACAGATAAATTGACACACTGTGAAGGATGCACTGGAAGCTCCTATTCTGTGTTCCACCCCCCCTTACCTGTCCCTGTGAAACAAGGGGAGAAGATGTCCCTTTTAGCCTCACTCCCCTGAGCTGGATTGTTGGAGGGCATTTTTTAGTTTTGCTCTGTGCATCCCCTGTGGGTTTTAAGAAAAGGTTTAGTTGCATGTAATTTCACCTGTAAAATCCAAGGAAATTTGCTGGGAACAGAAATCTTACATCTTTACATACAAAATTGTTATGTTATGTGATTTAGCTTTCACACTGAGAAAAACAACTATTTAAAAACAAGAGCTAGAATAATTGCATTTCACAAGGGTAATGTTATATTACACTGATATCTGCAGTTCGTATAACCACTGTACTTAACTCTACCCTTCACTGTAGCTGTAAACATATCAGCGTTTCTGTTCAGTTCTAAGATGCTAAATAGGAAGAATCCTTTGGATTTTGAAAAGAGCAAGTTATAAGGGAGAAGGCATTTTTGAACTGGCTGGGAGCCTGCCTGTCTCCAAGATGAGGTGCATAAACCATTCTCATTCACATGCCTGCATTCACAAAATGTGAACAGAAGGTTTCTTTTCGATAGACTGATGACTGCTTGCTAGGTTGGCACCTTTTGTGCAGCATAATAGGAAACACATCTGCAGTGCCCTTCTCAAATACAGCAAAGGCAGCTGTTAGAATTACGCTTTTTCTGCTTTAAAGCCATCAACTGGTTGCAAGGCTTACAAATATTGTTATAGAGTAATCTTCCTCAATCCCTGCTTCCAGACCACCAAACTCAACAAAACGCCTTGTCCAGGCATGCTGCCAATGCATCTGAACGAGAGCCTCGGCTGCAGTGAAGCGCAGTGATATGACACTAGCACAGCCATTATGGTCCAACTACCAGATATTTTTCAACCTCTCTGAAATAAACTTTCCATTAGCCAAAAAAAAGTACAATCTGATACACAAGGAGTTGGAACAAAATCTTCCTCTTTCGCCATGTGAGGGGTTTGCCTTGGATTTTATTTGGGGATCGGGGTTGGGTACGAGAATGAGTAGTACTCTACATATTCCTTATATTTTTCCATATGTACATTCATAAAATTTACTGTAGCCAGGATAGTAGACAAGCAATGAATTAACATAACTGCTTGTAAAACTGTTGTGAAATATGTTTTTATATACAAAAATCTATCTGAGATCAAAGTTGCAGCATCAAGTCATATGAGGCTGCCAGTTGGAAACCCAGTTGTTAAAGGAAGAAAGAAGCAGCTAGCAATACTGCATTTAAAGAGAAATGCAGCATCCAAGTGAGCCAAGCAGGTATAAACCCCCTTGTTGTGAACTGCAGATCTAATCTACCTACCCATTTATAGGATATTGCACTTGCCACATTTAAGCACCTTATAAAGATAATCACAGCCATAAAATAGGCACATGCATGTGGTCTGTTAATCCACACAGTTCCCTTCTCCTTTTATTCCAGCTCCAGAATACCTGCAATAATACGTGTATGCCATCAGGAGACAAGGCTATATGCTGGCATATTGGAACAGAGGATGCTTTCTTGTTATGATGAAAGTGAGAAATATCTACATTAATTTTATATTTACGTGTGCTTCTGCTCTGCTGTTTGCTATCTGGTTTCAAAGCATCAGCTGCTATCTGGGTTCACCACACATTGCAGGAAATCTTGTGTGGATTTGGAGGGCTCTGTGGCCAATATCCATTCCAGAATCTCAGTGTTAAGGTTGAGAGAAGGAGTCCTGACCAAAATGGGGGGGGACAACCTCTGTTTTGAGGCAGGACAATGCCCCTCCAGCTGGACAGCCTCAGGAAAATGATTGGGCAGAGAGATACTTGGTGTCGAGGAAGGTACACCAAGCTCCCAGAAATAGGCCCATCAGTAAACACCCCAGAGAGTGTTTACTGGGTTAAACTGGGGTGTTCTGCATGGAGTGTTCTGAGCTTGAGTCACATATCCCTTGAGGAAAATCATCCATATAGAGGAATACTGGGGGAGAGCAACCTGCTGGTGCTTGACTGCTTCACCAACAAATGGGTAAGATGTAGTCTGCCAGGAGTCCAATTATTTTCCTATTAAAGTTTGTGAAAATTTTTGCAAAGTTGTAAAAAAAATAAAAATTGAAGATTGTAAAAGCTGCAGTGAATTAGAGAGAGTCACTACTGTACATAGCACTAGAATTCCCATATGAAAGGAAAAAAGATAAGAAAGTAAATAAGCACACATTAAACTGCAGACACTGAGACATTCAAGGTAGGAGTAACATTTTCCAAGAGGAAAATTAAATCCACATGAGTTCCCAGGAGAAATCCTATTTTCCTGCAGAAGAAGCAGTGCTGATCCCAGCACCTAAAGAGCATTCAGGGCACCCTGCTCACCCCAAACGAGCTCTGACAAAGCCCTGCCCTGTACAGTCCCTTCCAACACTAGCCATTCTATGATTCCATCTTTCAGTGAAGACTTTAAGCCAGCACTGGCTGTCCCTGCTTGCCACCTCCAAAAACCATATTGTGGAGTGAAGGAAAGTGATCAAGTGCTGGTCTCACTCAGACCATCTTGCAAGTCACTTAGACACAAGATGCCCTGACAACGAGTTTTGGTGCAGCCAGGGTCATGACCACTGATCTGCCTGCAGAAGCCAGAAATTAGATCCCCCCCACATAAAATGGAGAAGCCAGAAGCTTGGAAAAGCTCTGGGCAAAGCAAACCCCTCAGCATCACTAAAAGGGCCAGATCTCAGGGTGCTCAGCATCTGGGATTCACATTGACACCCCCTGCAGCACTGCCTTGCTTGCAGCATGTCCTGCTGCCATGGGATCCTGGTGCTGTGCAGGGGGCCATAGTGAAGCCAGCAGTGGCAGCCTGTGGTTAAATAGCTTAAAAAGAACACTTAAATCGCTTGTACCAAACCAAGTACACAAGATACAGGTAAGATACACGGATATGGTACCCCAGATATCAGTTTTCCATAGCACTGTTTGTTCCTCATTAGTAAACATTTTCTTTAAATTATCTTGGATACTCATTAAATATTATCAGCTACTTAGAACCAAAGGATAATTATGAGTTTAATGAAGCGTGTACCAGCTTGCTGAAGTCTAACATTTGTTTCTCTGCTGGGACTCCATTTTACTTTGCACTTATCCTTCAGCAAAGCTACTCTACAAAGTCACTTTGGCAATAAGAAGTATTTAATTAGATTAATGAATTTTTATCACCTCTCCCAGGGATTAGGCTTGTTAAATCCTGGCGACCAAAGAACAACAGATTTTTTATTACTAAATGTTTAGGGATGCATTGGTTGTGTTGCGGTGGCAGTCCTCATAAGTCAGGCTGCTTTGGGCAGTTCTACCTTGTACATCCCTTGGTAGGAGAGGGATATTTGGCAGGGACAACCTGTGCCTTCCGCTAAATCACAGAAATCAAAATGCAGATGAGGGCGAGCAGACTGCAGACAGGATTTCCAGCTGCTGACTTTATTTCAAAGTTTTTTAAGTGGCTCTGTGGGAGGATTAACAAAGCCACTCATCACTGGGTCCTTTTAAAAACAATTAATTAATTAATTAAACATTAAAAAAAAAAAAAAAACAAAACTAAGGGAAGGCCAACAATCTGCATTTGGCTTGGCTCACTAGCTGAGAAGCCCAGCTAGTGTCTGAGCTAAGGAAATGTTGGAGTATGCAGTCTTCTGGTGGCTGTTTGTTACTGTGTCCATCACAGCCCCAAACACTGGCTACTGGTGTGGGAAGAAAAGCACGGCCCCTCAGTGCTGAAACCACTGAATGCTGTACTTATTCACCCCACACAGTCCAAAACCTGCCTGTAAAAGTTGAGGTGACATCAGGGTTTCCCTCTGAAAACAAGCCCTGCAGAAGCCCTGCTGGCTTCCCTACAGTGAAATGGCCTGCCAGACAGGCAACTTGGAGATCCTGCAGAAAGGGGAAACAGCAGCAGCAAGAGAGATGGCAATAGCATCAAGTTTAAATGAATGGCTGTGAAGAAATAGGGAAGGAAAAACACAATGTTGATGATAACAGATGGCTTTGCAAGAGTTGTGCCTGTGTGACTATGGTCTAGTGCACGCACAGTGCAATGCTCTGACATATGGTCTGATTTTCAAGTGGTCCTGTGTGGAGCCAGTGGCTGGACTCAGTGATCCTTGTGGGTCCCTTCCAACTCAGAGTATTCTATGATTCTATGCAGCCCAGCTTGGGAGGCTGCATGAGGTTCTCTTCGTGTGCGATATGCAGAGCCTACAGCTGAACCCATGAGAGCAGCACAGGGTCACCCACACAACGGGGGAGGCTCAGGCAATTCCCCAGGTGCTTGGATGTGACAGTGCAGCTGGCAGCCTGCACCATGCCTTAACCACTAATGTCTGCATATTTTTACACCCATCTGTCTGCAATAATCTGTCCCCCAGGACCAGGAGGAATTAAAAATAATTAAGTTGTTCGCTAGGGGAAAAGGATGGCTTTGACCAGTGAAAGTAACCTGGCTATGTAGCTCATCTCACAGAAAGCACACATCCATGGGCCATTGATGCTGCATTGGTTGTGTTGCAGTGGCAGTCCTCACAGGTCAGGCTGCTTTGGGCAGTTCTACCTTGTACATCCCTACACAGCAGTTTGAATGGGTTAATGAAGGTAGCTCTGTGCTGGTGATGCTAGAGGAGAAAGAGTGAGTTAGGCAGCGGCACAAAAGTTTATCCGTATTCTGCAGATTGAATCTGAGTAACAAAGCCACCTTCCTCAGAAACCTTTGCCCAAGAATAAACTGGATTCTCTGTCACTTGTTTAAGAGTCCTGTAGAACCCACATGTAAGACATGCTCACTGAGCTTCCTGGGGTGATGGATCCAAAGATGAAAGAGAAGAGAAATGGAGTGGATGGGAGGAAAGAAAAAAGCACAATATGAGTAAAAAACTGAGGCTGTGAATGAAGCTTACCGATTATATGCCAAAAAGACAATGAAAAAAGGCAAAAGTAGAATTGTGAAAATAATTCATGGCATCAGCATGTATACTTACCACTGAAAGTCTCCAGACAATACAATAGGACTCTTCCTCTGAAAAATCTGTCTTGAAGTATATTGAGAGATGCATTTTCCAGTAATCATCACATTAAAATCCAACATGGATGGTGTCACAGCAGAGAGGGGAAGAAAAACAGAGGAGGATGATTAGGATCCCTTCCAACTCCCAGCTGTGGCAGGATATGTTTCCACAGCAAAACAGCTGTTTAAATCACCTGACCTTCTTATTGTCTGACAGAGGATATTAAATATTTTCTGACAGAGCACATTTATGGTCTCAAGTTATGCAAGGGAAAGTTTAGATTGGATATCTGGAAGAATTTCTTCTCTGAGAGGGTGGTCAAGCTGCCCAGGCCAGTGGTGGAGTCCTCATCCCTGGAGATACTTAAAAGACATGTGAATGTAATACTAAGGGACACGTTTAGTGGTGGAACTTAGTAGATGAGGTTGATGGTTGGACTTGTGGCACACTATGATGTTATGCTGCACCACCAAGCAGGCTACACATTGTGCAAAGTATTTCACATCAAGACACTGAAAGGGTTAGAAGAGGCTGCCCTGTTTGGACTTTACAAATTTTTGGACAGGCTTTGACAAATATGTGCAGATCAATTCAACATTGCCAGCCTCTGTTTTAGCACTGAAGTAGTCCCAGTGTTACAAATCTCCCTGTTAATCTGCCAGTTCAAAGGTAGAGAGGCATGATGGATGTATCCTCACAGAACCAAGAATCACAAAATGGCTTTGGCTGGAAGGAACCTTGAAGTTTCCTGCTGTTGCAGAGTTGTCACTCACCAGATCAGGCTGCCCAGGGTCCCATCCAACTGGGCATGCACTGCTTCCCTGTGCAGCCTCACCATCCCTCTAAGTGAATAATTTCTTTCTAATATATGATCTAAATCTCTTATCTTTTACTTTAAAGCTGTTACCCCTTGTCCTGTCAGTACATACCCTGCTAAAAATCCCTCTGCAATTTTCCTGTAGAATCCTTGTAAGTGCTGAAAGGATGCAATGAGGTCTCCCCAGAGCCTGCTCTTCTCCAGTCTGAGCAACCTCAGCTCCCTCAGCCCTTCTCCGTAGGAGAGGTGCTCCAGCACAATACTGTCAAGGTATCTTTCTTATTGCACATAGTTTTTAACTTAATTTTACATTACATTATATTTATTTTATCTGTTATGATTAGTCTTCTTCTTCAGGGGCCCTAGAAAAGGTGGCTGAAGGTGTCTGCATGGGGTAAACAGGCTTTAGATGCAGACCACCCTTACTCTCCAGCCCTGATCATAGCTGCTGGGAATGCAATGAGTGAGACAGCAGCACCCGCGTCCATTGACGTTGGCAGAGATTTGAAAGTAAGAGAAAATGAAGGTAAAGCTATAATCTAATTTTGAAAAATGAGGATTAAAGGTTCCATTACTCATGCTGTTTCCGCTGTACACATGGAGGTAACAATATGTGATTTTGCTGGATAAAAATACAGGCCCCATGCAAAGCTGGCATGGTGCACATAAATCCCTACTGTGTTTGTAATGAGTGAAGGTTAGACTCATGCAGATGTGTGACTGTAAGCCGTTTTTGTATTCTAGCGGGCATAATACAGAGAGATTGTCCCTTGACTTGCTGGTAAGGCCGGCTGTTCTGTGCCGTGTTACAACAACAACTACAAGCTCACTAGGAGGGCAGTGTGGCCCTGTGCCACACTGCCCTGCTTATCACCTCGTAATGCACAAATTGGGTGCCAGTGGGTGGCTCCCACCTGGGATGCTCTGTGCTTTCTTTCCCATGAGGCTGCTTTAATTTGAGATGTTTGATAAGCATCTATTTTTAACAGGACTAGTATGAAGCATGAAGACTGTGGTTCGTAATTTCTCAGTAGTCAGAGAGGACAGCTTGGGGCAAGGCTGAGCATACAGCTTAAACTAGGGGATAACAGAGCCAGGGACACTGGGGTGTGAGGGAAGGATTTCCCTGCTGACTCACATGTCACCTTACACATGGGCAAAGAGTTCATCATGTGTTCATGTAGGTTAGTGAGAAAGGAGCAGGTGGAGGCAGCAGCAACAAGCTAGCTGAAAGGTGAGTGAGGGATGCCTTGGAGAAGTGGAAGGAAAAGCTGCTGCAGGAGACCTGCTGCTCAGGTGGAAATTCCTGCTCACCACTGAGCAGGGATGGCTGTCTGGGAAACATAAGCACAGGCATGGGGAGTTTTGAGAAAAGTTGAGAATGAAGCACTGGCTATAGGAGGGACATCATGGCAACAAGCCAGCAAGGAAAGGGAGTGCAGTAGGCAGCCTTGTGAAGGAATTAGCAAGAGTCACAGAATAGAGTGATAGGATCACTGACCATTAAGGTTGGAAAATACCTCTAAGATCATCTAGTCCAACCTCCAATCCACAACCACTGTGCCCACTAAACGTGGCTGTCAGTGCCACATCTACAAGTTTCTTGAATACATCCAATGACAGTGACTCCGTCACCTCTCTGAGCAGCCCGTGCCACACACGGTGTGACGTGGGAAATAAGTATCTGTGTCTCTGTGTGCACTGGGAAGAGGCTTGCAGGGCTCTCAGGAGCATGCACAGGCACGATGCAAAGGCAGAGAAAATGCATAGGGAATTATGCAGCGTTTTGAGCCTTCTTGTGTCACCTGGGGACGTGCATGTAGAGGTTGCCGAAATTAACTGCATTTTTACATTTCAGCCTTTTACTTAGCCTCCTCCCCAAACATCTATAGTTGTACATGTAGCACTGATGTTTCATGATGGTTAGCAACAATCTCTTGTCTCAAAACATCACATCTTCTGCATTAATATTTTTCTGTTCTATCATTACTCAAGCCACTGTGCAGATAAAGCATTTGTAATTTCCCAGAAGAAAAGGCTGTTTTAGGGTGAAGCGTTGACAGTTTACCTATATATGCACCACCAAGAATCTCCTGAGAAGATTTCCTAGGCGACTACACTTTGGCCTTAAAGTGTTTCTATTATGGCTTTACTGCTGTGGGATTTTCTCACTTCTATGTCTCACTGCACTCACAGCCCCCAGAAGATAAACAAGGAGGGACACAGCCACCAGTGCTGAACAGAAAGGAAGGCAAGGACCCCAGAAGTTGAGTCAGAGGAAGCAGATCCCAGGTGCTGGGGTGAAGGGGATGCACAGTAGCATTTTATTGCTCCATAACAAACAATTCATTGTGCAAAGAAAAATCGTATCGATAACATATCTCTAACCCGAGGGCAAAGCGTATCCAAAACAAGTAGGCATTTATTTCTGTAAATGTACCCATTATATACTGAACACATTAGCATATTGAATGATGTATAAGAAGAAACAGCACTTGTTCCCCAGAGGTTATCATTTAAATTATAAATACATTACAGTATCAGAAGGGCATTGAAACCAACTGTGCTCTAGCTTGCTAGTGCCACACCGGCTTTCCCCCAGCACTGAGGGACATCCAAGTCCCAGTGTCACCACAGGGGAGCTGGGGTTTCACTCATGCACCACCGCAGTGCTTCTTGCTCTCTCACTCTCTGTGGTGCGAGGAGTCAGCATAAGCGCTTGTTCTTCAACTACAACAATATTACGCCCCATAAGAAAATGTTCCAAAAAAAGAGGGATATTTTTGTAAACAAGGATCTTTGGATTTCCTTTTTTTCTAAGGGGGATTTCCTGGTTCATTAAGATTAGTGTGTTCCATTCCTCCTGAAAGCTATGATATCTAAAAATTGCTTTTGTTGATGGATTTTCTTTTTTCATTATTGATTGATTAATGCTGAGACATCTGCATTAGTACAGCACAAATATTTGGACTCTGAGAAAGAAATTTATGGCTTTTTTAACCCATTGATGGATAATCTTATATCACCAACGCCAATTTAAAATTATGAGTAATAATAAATCAATAATTTGCATTTTAAGACATTAACTTGAGAAGTCCAAGGTGACAGCTATCTTCCATTTATTAAAAAATTAAATGCTGCCTTTAAAGCCATCATATTCTTTCTCAACATTTCTGAAAGCTATTTTCAACTACTTTGTGTAAACATTTAAGATGTAAGTTGTTTTTCTCCACTTTCCTGCTGCTATATGAACTCACACAGATCATCTTACACCATTTAAATGGTTCTTAAAGCAGACACAGAAAGCAGAAGTGCTTTTGCCTGTCTCCAACCTTTGTATTTTCTCCTCAGCAGACAGAGATTTTACTTCCACTTTTGGAACCATCTTAGGGCTTATTAGGCATCAGAGATGTCCCACAAGGACAAATTCATAGAATGATAGAATCATTAAGATTGGAAAAGACCTCTAAGATCACCTAGTCTAATCACCAACCCACTCCCACCATGCCCACTAACTGTAACCCTCAGTGCCACATCCATTCAGTTCTCGAACACCTCCACAGACAGTGACCCCGCCATCCCCCTGGGCAGCCTGTTCCAGTGCATCCAACCTGAATTACTCTGACAGAGTTAAATGCAATAAGTTGGTGTTAAGAGTTATGCATCTGCATGAAGCATTTCCATATTTTTTACATGCTATGGGATTTGAGTTTTCTCTGTTTGACCAGTCCTTTAGTGAGATCCCTCCTTTTTGTGCAGACACCTGAAGGAATGACAGATCTTTACCTCTGGGTTATACCTTCAAAGGTAGCTTGAGTGTCTTCTCAGTAATCAAAGTCAGTCAACTATTTTAGCACTGTCTTCATTTTCACAAAATATTTAGCTTACTGCTTGAAATTCCCACCAGAGAGAGCACTGAAAGACCAGGCTGGTAGTGAAGACTCTTGTGACAAAGTAGAGAAACCACGTGTTTCAGCCTCAACAGGCGCAGGGATTTCATAGAATCATAGAATGGCTTGGGTTGGAAGGGACCTCAAAGATCATCTATTTTGAACCTCCTGCCATAGGCAGGGTTGCCATCCACCTGTTCAGGTTGCCCAGGGCCTCATCCAACATGGCCTTGAACACCCCCAGGGATGGGGCATCCACAGTTTTTCTGGGCAGCCTGTGCCAGTGCCTCACCACTCTCTGAGTGAAAATTTCCTCCTGACTACTAATCTATGTCTCCCTTCTTTTAAATTAAAACCATTCCCCTTTGTCCCATCACTCTGCCCATGTAAAAAGTTGATTTCCTTCCTGCTTATAAGCTCCCTTATAACCTGCTGTGCTCCTAGCCATCCGTTTTGGGATGTTCTGCCTTTAGCCCTGCCCTGGGCACAGCCGTGACAGCCAGGCTGCACGCTGCTCTGCTGTGGGAACACTCCACATTTCCTCGCCAGCACAGTGCCTGTTCCAGAGAGATACACAAGATAACCATCATCAAGCCTGTCAGTCTAGCAAGCAGCACTAACAAGAAATTCAGAAAACAACCAGTTTGGGTGCTTTCCTCCAGTTCCCAAATGAAAAGATCTAATGTTTTTTAAACACCAGTTTTTAATAAAGAATAATCTGTGATGCCAGGACAAAGCTGCTTCTAGACTCACGCGTGTTTACTGCATATACTGTGAGGCCTGTGAAGATTTATGCAGTGATCAAATGCTTCAGCATCCTGAATCATTCCAGAGACAGATTGTCTGTAAATAGAAGACCTTGAGGGAAAAAAAAAAACGTAGGCAGAAAATTGCAGTTGCTCTAACAAGCGAAAACCCTTAAAATGGGGGATGATCTTCCATCCTCAAGAGCATTTAAAAGAAAAGACGTCAGTCTTCCTTAAAAAGACATACCTAAGATGCAAGAAAAATTAGAGGAAAAGCATGCAGCACAAAGCAAGCTGTGATAAACCCCAGGCTGCCAAGAGCAGCCTTCGTCCTCACAATCCTCCTGATGGTATGTGGGCAGTGTGAGGGCAGGCAAACAATTTTGCTTGTGGAACTCACACACAGGTGCACCTCCTTCAGACACAGCCATCTCCAGGGAGCTCAGACTTTGGAAGTGCAGGAGAAAGCAGGAGAAACCCCTCTTCTTCCAGATCCCCAAGGTAGATTTTGTTAGCTTGAAGGAATTGATTCCAGGCAGATGTGGAAGAGTCAAAAGCATTACTTCAACATGCAGAATGTTTTTAAGATGGAAAAGAGCTGTTAAGAGTCACATGCAGAGGGATCTCAAATCCACGTGAGCTGGCAGTGCTAGAGAAGCCCATCTGCAAGAGGAGTTTTAAAGTGGGCACACCAAGAAGCAGTTTCCTGGTAACCATGCCCAACATTGGCATCGGAAGTACGTGGCAGAGCCTCAGTACAATGAAGAATAAGGTCTTTAACCTCACGTGGAACTTAGGCCTTCCATATACAGATGTCTTCTGAATTTTCCTGGCACCAAGATCTGACCCACTGTCTTTACTTTCAAACACAGAATTTATAAAGCCTGCACCGTATTTCAGCCTTGACTTTGGGCTGACATTTGTCTCCTTCCCCAAATGAGTTGCCTGGTTACATTTCAAGCAGAATTCTGAAAGTATACAAATGCACTTCTAAAACTGATAATCATCTTCAAGGGAAGAAGGCTTATATCCTGTTTTTGCTGATGTGAAGGGCCCCAGGCACCCTGATTTAAAAAAATGATCTGACAAGAAGCGAAGACTCAAATGCTCCTTGACACATATACATCTGACACCTCAGATAATCAGCATAGTTTCATAGAATTAACTGAAACCCCATCTTTATCCCCCTCCCCACACTTGTCATCTCACAGCAGAAAACATGCTGAATAACAGTGCATTGCACCACAGCTCTGCTTTTCTTATATTTTCAGTCCAGAAATTAAAAAAAATATATATATATCTTTTTTTCTCACTGTTTCCTTTCCAACAACATAAATATTCTTCCCTTGATGCCATATCAAATGTTTAAAAATGTTCTGTTGTTAGGCTTTAAAAGCAGCACATGAACCCAGGGAAGGAAAAATGGAAAAAGACAAAATGGAAATGCTTGAGCTCAGCTTTCAAACAGAGAAGCCCAACTGGGCTCCAGTATTCCAGAATTGGAAGCACATCCTGCCTTCCCTTTCCACTGCCTTCAGCTGCATCTGTGTATGGTGGGTGGGAGTGAAAAGCATGAGAGTCATTGGGCCCATCTTCCTTAAAAAGTCTGTATCTAGTTGTGAGAGATTTTGCTCTTAGAAGGGAATCTATATGACATGTAACTAAGTCATGTGAAAGCACAGGGATTTGGAAAGGAGCATATCATAGCATAGTGGTGTGCTCCCCTCCTTATTTGAAGTATTTTTGCAACACCTACATTTACAAGATCCCTTCTTTATTCTCATCTCTTTGATCTATCCAGTTCCTTTGATGCAAGTGATCAATCCCCATTTCTTTCCTCCCAAGACTTTCAGAGAGCCTATGCCCTACTCTCTTGACTTCAGTCTATATGCCCCACATCTAGTAGTTTGCCTTCCTCCTCCATCCTCCTACTGATCCTCCTACTGGCCAAATTTCCCAAAGTCTTTTTTCTTAACTACTTTCTTGTCTCTTAACAGCGCTATCCTTAGGTGGCAACCAGAGAGAAAAATAACCTGCAATCCTTTCTCAATACTACCCAGATCTGCTCAGTTTCTGAGGAACAGTGATGTGCCTGCTATGATTTTGTTATTTGCACTTTTAAATCTCTAAATAGCTTGACTAGAAATAAACAGATACTATTTTGAGAGTCAGATCTGATGCAGAAGGTAAAAGGGGAGCTCTGTATGGTGTGATCCACAGTACATTATTTTCATTCTTTCATCTCCATTTCAAATACTGCAACTCAAAACCTGAATTTCTTCACCTTTTTTGGCACTACTGCTTTTCTTGATAACTGGTATTGCTTCTTGTAGTCTTATGTCAGTCTGTTCCTCTGCGCCTCCTGCCCCCTTTTTCTATATATTACGATCCAGAGCAGGAACTCTCTTTCTCTTCAGTGCTTTTTTAGACCAGGAACAGCCTTGTCCCAGGCTATGCCCAAGCCTCCCAGCCACTCAGATCAAGACAGTGAAAAACTTGTAGAAGAAAGGTTTGGATTTCAAGACATATTTAGTAAAACGCCTTTTTTCTTCTAGCAGTTGTCTGTCAGTGACCTCTGAAGGGTGAAGTCTTTACCCAGGTGCTGATTATCAATCTCCTCCCTGGAGGTAGCTTTTTTATCAGCCTTCCATTTTCTCACCCCAAACCGAATTGAACTCCATTTCTCAGACTTTGCTTTAGCTCAAAAAGATTTGATTTTTGAAATAAGTTAGCATCTCTTTAATAAGACTGGAAGAATTTAAGCACATGTTATATTTTGTCTGTTTATCTGAGGTCTCTGAGCAACCATGGTTTCCATCAACTACATATGTGCATGCTCAGCAACTTTGGAGAAAAGTAGGTCACTAAATTCAATAAATTTCATCTGAAAAACTGGTATTAAACTGTTCTCCTTAAAAAATCCCAGTAGTTTTTGCTTCTAATAAATTAGATGTACATGAAAGCATGGTCTTTTCCCTCATGCCTTAGAGTTGCAGGTGCCAACACCAAGAGGTGCACATAACTGGGGCAAGGAAGACAATATGGGATTGATGCATTTGTAGGTTTGGCAAGAAAAGCAAAATAGAACCACAGCTGTAAAAGGGCAGAAAATATATGGTGATTAGGTAGGATATCTTACCAGCCTTAAAGCAGATACAGATAAATGATTTGCAGTCTAGCCTCATTATATTAATGTTGGGAGTATTTAGTAAAAGTACTGGTGTCCAATTATACACATTATTGCAGGAATATTGCTTTTAATGCTGTTAAGGCCTGGGTTTATTATTCTGGGCAAACAGAGTGGCTGAAATAGTTAAGTGCAAACAGTGCCCATTTCAGCCCTTTGTTTCGTCACTTTTTACCATTGTATTCCAGGCATTGTTTTCTGATCTTCGTTCCATGCTCACCTTGGGCAAAGCATTTCAGTCAGCCCATTACAGTAATCATAAAGAGGGTTCATTTCAATAATGGGATACAAAATATATCTATAATGATGCAGCTGTCTTCAATATTTTTAATCTGTGTACTTAAATATATAATTCTACATGTAATTTTGTGTGTTTGCATGTAATTGTCCATCTATTTTAAGGACTGTGTTGGACTCTTTGCTTTTACATTGTATCTCAACTTCCAGACATTCAAAATTACCCAGTATTTTATAGTAAAGAGAAGATACGGACACAGAAACTTTTATAAATAACAAAGGTTTCCCCTCATAGGTAAAAGATTCCCATACATAGATAAAGGTCACTTCCTTGTCCAGGCGGTTCAGTACCAGCCAGGGGCACAGCTGCCTGAGCAGCACACAGCATGCAGTGCAGAAAAACCCTCAGTTGTGTGAGATTTATACCGAGATCGATGGCTTCAGCATCCCAAATGACTCTGGAGACAGTTTGTTAAGAAAAGGCCTTAGGGAGTGGAAAACAGGAGGGGGAAGTGGATTCACAGTTAAAGAAGAATTGGCACAAGGCAACTTAAAGGTGAAAATTCAGATCCTCTTCTGAATTTCCTAAAAGCTGGAGGCAGCTGAAACCAGGATTTTGCCGTGGGCCCAGAACTGATGCACAAGTCAATCAGGCTCCTCTATGAAACCTCTCTACATCCGCAAGGCACCATCAATCAAAAGGTGCAATCAGCCTTCCCCATTCCAGTCCCCGCAGAGCTATTCCTGATGCGCTGCTGGAGGGGAGCGGGCAGCACAATGAGCTCTCACTGCAAAGCAACAGCGGTGCTCGGCGTCAGGGGCACCAAGAGCCCCTGCCTGCCAGCTGAGTTTCACAGTGTGTCATCACTGCCTCTGTCAGGGTGTCTGTGGCTGCTGGGTCAGCGCCTGCTCTGTGCTCGCGCACGGATATTCCTACCTCATCTGACTGTCAACATTTCCTTGTCGTTTCTGGAAGAGCCTTACCAAACATGCCCTAAAACTTCACAAGGGATCTGCAGGCTGGATCCTGTCTCCCCTTGCTCAGCTGCTGGGTGCACCAGGGGCCACGTGCGCACTAGGGCAGAGGGATGTGGCTGTGGACAGGAATCCTGACATTCCTCTCACACGTGTCTCAGACAAGCAGAACTCAGGACTCCTGCACTAAATCCACCCCCTTGGCCCATCCAGGCACATCACAGATTTTAATGTCAAGGTTTCCTACACAAACCCTAACCCTCAACCCACATATCAGTAGCATCTCCCTGCTGGCATGGTTTGGAATGCACGCTGCCAAATGCAGCCTCACAGCAGAGAGCACTGCAGTGAAAGCAGACAGACCTCTGCAATTTCTTCCTCTTCTCTTCCTTTCTTTTTTTTTTTTCTTTCTTTTGTTTTGTTTTGTTATAAAAACCTTGCATAAGATTTACTGCATATTTTGCAGTGCCAGGGTATATGTCACTCACAGCCACACATATGGAGGTTATGTGAGTGTCACCGTGAGAACGTATCCCTTTAAGAATTGTTCTAATTAGTGACTTGAGCTTTCATTTAATTACAGTCCTTAACACACAACTTGGTGGGTGTAATGTAATTAGCAAAAAAAAAAAAAGTCACATTTATAGTCCCTTAAAATATATGTTGCAGCTACAGTGAGGTAGAGTGGCCAGGTTCACCTGGGAAGCAGGTCCCTGTGCCTGCATCTGGGGGCATGGGGTATGAAGGAGGTAGCAGCCAACAGTTGCTTGTTGGGGTCTGCATGGTCCCAGGAAGCAACCAGCCCACAGGTAGCCACATGGCAAACGAAACTGCTCGCAATTAGCACTGACACTCCCGTGGTCTGACTCCAAAGAGAGATTATGGAGTGGGTGAGCCTGGAGGATGAGTTCATGCTGGCAGGCAGGGGCTAGGGAAGGTGTCTGACGCCATCTCCACCACCACATCACTCTCTGTGCATATGGAATTCATTGCCCACGTTTTGATAGTGCTGGTTCTGCTGGGAATGCCTCTGCCCCTCTCACACCCTGCTCCCTGGAAATTTGCCCCCCTGCTCTGCACACACCAGCTCTGTAGGGAGCAGATGCAAGAGCCTTAGTTTGCTACCATCAGCCACCTTTCAGTTGTTTTTATTTTATTTAGAAATATTTCCACATTAAAATTGTGCAGTAAACTGACCAGCTGCTACCCCTTGATGCTTAATCCTCTCTAATCTGGTCTGGGAATGCAAAAATGTACAACTTAGATTTATTATGCAGCTCCAAAAATAATTGAATGTAACAAGCAAAAAGAACAGCAAGCAAGCAGAAAAGGAAACAAACCCTTGGCTATTTATTTATCATTTGCTGAGGGCTTTCAGAACACGCTCACCACACTGAGGTGACATCTACTGCTCCAGCCATGGAATGAGAAATGTCTAACAGGGGTAGTCCATGAGTCCATGCAAAGGGATAGCCTCTGCCCCATAGCCCTCACAATCTTACAACAGCACAGTCCACAGGGACAGAATTAATTGTGAGTTTGGCTTTTATACCAGTTGGCTTGATTGACTTCATCTGAGGCCTCACAAAAGCAGTAAGTCTTTCAAAGGGGCTCCCTATAAATTTATGGCACACGAGGCAGGAAAAAAATCTCATGTAAATTATACCCTTTGAAAACGATCATGAGGTATGTAGATGGCCCAAGGGACCAGGAAGGAAGCCTGAAGTTTCATCTCTGGCTCATTTAGCATAGGTAAGTAGTAATAACTCATTGTTATTCTCTTAAAGTCATGTAAAAGCTTAGGAAAAACAAGTTGGTTTATCAGTCTGCTTATACTATGCCCAGTACCACAATGTCCAAATACATTGCTGTCTCCAGCTAGATATCTAATGCAGTTACAATAATACAGTAGGATTTTAGACAAAATACTTATTAAGAAAGACTACAGAACACAGATCTACTGTTACCCATGGAGAGTAAGGGCTTTGGGATTATTTATGATTTATATAATTATGTGCAGGATTATATTTAAAGAACAAATGTTGCTTGAAGTAGACTGTTTTTGGGATTTTGACTATATTACACAAATAATACAGTGTAGGAAGTGTATGTTGAGCTGAAAAGAAGCATTTAACAAGTGCTGGATTCTGCACCTGGGACGGAGCAGCATGGATATGTGTACAGACTGGGGAGAGTCCCTTGCCCTTTTCAGCCTAGAGCAGAGGAGGATGAGGATAGGCCTCATACAGCTCCTCACGAGGAGAGCAAAGGGGCAGCACTGATCTCTGCTCTCTGGTGACAGCCACAGGATCCAGGGGAGAGTCAGGTTGTGTGTCAGGGAAAGGTTCCTCACCAGAGGGCGTTGGGCACAGAACAGGCTCATCATGGCAACGGCCCTGAGCTGCCAAAGTTCAAGGAGCATTCGGACAACGCTCTCAGCCACAAGGTTTGAATCTTGAGTGATGCTGTTTGCAGCCAGGAGTTGGATGCCCTAATCCTTGTGGGTCCCTTGCAGCTTGGGATATTCTGTGATTCTTTGCTGCATGAGCACCAGCTGGTCTCAAGCTTGACTGGGCAGCCACAGTAGCAGAGCAACTCTCATTTCTTCATGGATTGTCTCTCCTCCTGTTAAGAAGCCACAGCCACACCTAGATATTTTCATGCAGTGACAACTAAGGAATTCTGACATATGAAGAATGATTGGGTGTGCTCCACACTGAGCCAAGGCTCATCTGGGGTCCCATCATACATACAGTGTATCCTTCAACAACCTCGAGTCATGGTTTTTAATCCAAACATCTAATATTACCTATTCTTGTGAGTTCCAAAAGTCTTCTCCCCAGTACACAGCACTTCTTTGTGGCAAAATTGATACAGAGTAAGCCTAGACCTTCAGAGAAAGGACTTCACTCAGGATATGACTGCCTCATTTGTACAGAGGAGTGTTCCTGGCTAAGGCATCACCAGAAAGTGAAGCACTTAATAAATTTCAGCTCAAAAAATACTTTCCAGTCAGCCATACACTCTTATGTCTCAGCCTTAAGAAGCATTGAGTCTCTCCCCTGTATTGGGCAAAGCTTTAAAAAAGCAATATAGAAAACCTACAGGGCAGGGTCCTCTCTCAGTCATCTGCAAACTATCTTACAAAGTCATCAGTTCTTAACAAAGTGCAATACTAAGAGCATACTGTTTCACATGAGCTACTCATCATTTTCCACTTTGAAACAAGCAGATAGAAGCTCTTCTGGAGAGGCATTTTATTTCTAGCAAAGGCAATCAGCTTAGAAAAAGTGACTGATTGCTATGGTGCTAGTTTGCATTTCATGTCACCTTGCTTTCAAGATCCCATTAATTACATTACATTAATTAATTAATCCTGATAGCACACCTGTTGTAAAGAATTATCCTATAGTTAGAGACACCAAAGAGAGCTATTAAAAGGCTTGCTTAGGCTCTGTACTAATGCTGGTGACACTAGTCTAGTTCTACACTGCGCCCACATCAGTTTTGGGTAGGCATATGCCCTCACTCTCCCCGTTTGAATTTTATCTGATATTTCTCAAATAAAGGTAGTATCAAAGGATGAGCAGAAATGAACTCGATCCTTACAAGGCTTCACACCTGTAACAAACTTACTGCAAAAAGGCAAAGAAGCCCTGGTTTTACAGGATGGTTTTACTACCAGATGCAGGGTGATGCCACAGCCACTCTTCAAGCTGACATGGCGCAGACAGCCATAGCCAGCTCTCTGTCTGACAAGAAGTACTGAGATTTCTCCTTCATTGAGAAGCAGGCTTTCTCCAGATATGGTCAGTGATGCCCAGATGACTCCAAAAGCCTCTGTGGGCTATGGCCCATCTCATTCTCTGTCATCAAACAGGGGACAGGCCACACAATTCCTTCGCAAACAAACCCTAGAAACCCAAGTCCTCTTCCTACTCAGCTGGGCACTGAGGGGTGTCCTTGCCTCTTGTAAGTCTCCAACATCCGAATTTTGCCTCTTTGCTTATTTCTCCTCTCCTCACTTTGCCTCTCCTTTGTCTGTGAGGTGAGGTTGAGTTAAATTTGTCACTTCTTCAGGGGAGGACAGAGGACCAGGGCGTTGACGTTCAGAGGACCTAGTCATGACGTTCCCCTGTGCCACTCTCCCCATTCTCTCCAACAGCATTCAGAGTCACTCCGGTAATAGGATCTGGAGTACTTCAGAGAGAGTTAATTTGTGAAAGCAAACCGCATTGATTCAGGGTCGGTGTAGTAATAATTCTGTCATTCAGCTTCAGCTCCACACAGTCACAGTTCATTTTTAGTCTCCAAACAATAAATATAGATAAAATGAGCTTTGGCTTAAACAGTGTTTAGCAGGCGTGAGTTCCCAGAGAGCGACATGAAAGCAGGATTCATTGCTGCTGTTCCTTATGAGAATCAATATGAAATGCTGAATGAGTTAAGAAAAGCACAGCACAAAAACAAAGATTACTGTTAGAACAGAGGGCTCTTTGCATCGCTTGTGCTGTCTATCCACGATCCTTTTGTGTCGCTCTTTATCCTACTCTGGAATGAAATTAGCTTTCAGTCTTCTCTTTTTTTTCTAAAAAAAAAAAAAAAAAATTGATCTTATTTAAATCAGCCCCTTAGCAGGTTGGCTGAATTCTTGAAAGCCTAACGCAGCCTGCAGATGTCTGCCTGTGCAGCCACATGGCAGAACCAGGCTTCGGGGTCCCCAGAGCCTCGCGCAGGACTGGGAACTTCTTGGTGCTGGTTCCAGAAATCCATATCCCTTTCCAGTTCATTACAAACGCCTATTGTTTGCCATATTTATCTGCCATCACTGCTGTTTGTTAGCAAATGGAAAAAGAAATGCCAGGACTAAATTTCAGCCTGCCCTTAGAATAGTGGAGAGGGGCTACAGGAATTGAATGACAGATGGTCTTTGAATGATATACAGAACCTCTGCCCCTGGGCCTGCTTTGGAGGAGCTGTTTTGGATTGTTGCTCAGAAGAGTGGGAGGTTGTTGTGTGATATGTGATTATTCCATAATAATTTTAATTATTTTGCCTGTTTTCAAACAATAGTCTCAGCCTTTTTTAATTTTTACACTCACTGAGTTGTGACACGAGCATTCTTCCCTCTGTGTTAGCAGGGATTAAAATCAAACCCTGTATCCCTTCCCATTTTTCAAATAATCCATGTTTAAATAAATTACCTCAGTCTGGAAAAGTGAGTTACAGGGCGTTCTCCTGACACGCACGGCGCAGAGAAAGACAGGGGGTGGGGAAGGCTTTATTGTGTTTTGCAGGATGAGATTGTCACTGTAACAAGTTTCACGAGGAGGCTGCTCTTTAACTCCTCTTCCTCGGCACAGAGAGCACAGCTCGGGGAGCCTCATTTACATGCATATGGGTATCTGATTGGATCTGTTCAAAGGTACAGTAGGAGTCAGTCAGATTGCATATGATGTGCATATCAATGAAGTTCCCAAAGTGGGGTGTGATGCTTCATGAGAGACGGGGAAAATATGCCGTCTCTGCTTCATCCAAAGTCCAATGGAAACTTGAGGATTTTTTTCCACTGTCTTGAGATAAGCAATAGTACAAGCCTAAAAAATATGTATATATGTACATACATATATGCGTAGGAGTACGTTTCCCCATTTTCACAGTTTGTGTGTTGGACCAAACACAGCTCCTCATTGAAACTGCAGCATGCAGTAAGGCAGTGGGGCCATCCCATGAGACATGCCAGCATCCCATGCTGCTCTGGCACCCCAGGGAACTCTCTGGTGCTGGGATGCTGTGGCTGCCGATGCAAGGATGGGTAATTTCTCCAGCCTATTCAGCGGAAATGTAGAAAAACATAACCACCTCAGCTCCTCAGGAGCACTCTTACATCACAGGCACTGTTACTAACTGAGCCTTGACCTCCTTGGCCTCCCCTGAAAACAAAAATTCTCTGTATTCCTGCCTCCATGGCCTTACTGAGTCCAGAAGAAATGGTTTAGACACTGATGTGGATGCCAAGCACAGGTAGATTCTGCAGTTTCAAAACCTTACAGCCACTGTGCACATCTCAAACAGAAATTATTCCAAAGTCACCTGAAAAACTGAACTTACAAGCCCTTCCCTTCCCACATGCTAAGTCTGTTATTCTGATCTGGATGTTGTTAAAGACTAGGTGCTATCAAGCAACTCAAGACATCATTAAAAGGAATTTACCGTACAGCTGTAGGGATACTCCCAGGTACGAAAGGGGCCAAGCAGAACGCTGAGAACAGGTGAATGCAACAGAGAGAGATGCCCAGTTCTGCAGCTTATAACATATTTGTTTCTTTAACCTTGGGCTACCTCCTATTTGAGGTTCAGAACCCAAGAAGTTTTGCTTTGCCTTTACTTTAAAGAGCATGCAACAAACAGAGCAAGTGTCAGATCTTAATTTGAGGGCTTAAAGTCTGTGGGGTGATGGGTCTGAGGGCCCCTGCCACAAGAGAGGGCTGGCCAGCAGGGATGCATTCAAGTTTTTATCAGCAATCCAGATGATAAAATGAAATTTTGTGCAACATATTTATGACACAAAGGTTGGTGGAATTTTTGGAAGGAGAGAGCTTATTGGTACAGTGATGTGAATTGACGGGATGAATGGTTGCAAACCAGCAAATTGCTTTTTAAGGTACATGAATGCTGCACTCCCCCTGTAATCACATAATTTGCTGAAGAACAAAGAGCAGCATCTGGCTGGAGAAACGGCCTCAGAAGAGGGTTTAGAGCCACTGGAGATGAGTGCCACTCTGCAGACAACTGCAAAAGAGAGCCTTGTGGTACTTGGATGTGCAAGGGTGGATATACCCCTTACATGTGCAGTGGTGCATCACTGCCTTGCCTAAAACCTCTGTCAGTTTGCTGCTGAATAATATTTTGGCCTCAAGTTTTCCCTATCATGGTCTCGGAACAGTATGAACAGTGAAGATCAAGTCACAGATCTTGTCTCCAGACCTTGCAGGGCTCCGCTGTCCATCACCCTTGCAAGGTGTTGAAGCTCCCACCTGGACAAAAACTCTTGGCACTGAAAGTTTTCAGTTGCCCCTGTGATACATGGAATAGCATGTGAAGAAACCTGTGATTTTGCCCAGCTGGGATTATGTTATAAGGCCCTTTAGCTTTTTAGAAGAAAAAAGTACCCCTGGGAAATAACTTACTTCATTCATTATTCAAACCTTCAGAAAAAAAGTGTTGCAAATAGATGTGTACAGCATTCTTCATAAACAAATGAAAAACCGTTAAGCTGTAGGATACACAAATTATGTGTGATAGATCACTTCCCTGAAATGGCCAAATATAAGAGGCCATGTAAGTAGTTGCTTACAGTTAAATGTAGTGCCAAAGTCTGTGATAGTTACAGACCTAGCTCCTAATAACGATATGAACGATGATCTCACCTACTCCACAGATTTTTACCAGTCCATTATATCTAAAGCCTAGATTTCTGTGTAATGTGTAATGCTGATCCACATTGTTCCAGTGTTTGCCACCCTTCAAAGTTCCATTCCATTAAGAACTATGGGAAAAATAAGAATCAGAGTACTGTGCTAATAATTCTTTGAAAGAATGCTTCAGTTTCACTAAGTTCTCCCCCTCAGCACCACTGCTCAGTAACTTTTCAGTATCTTTCCTCCCTCATCAAGCTGTATCACATAATTTTTGCAGATTTCTACTAACATAGTTCCAGGCATCATCTACATAATATTGTTCCTCGGAGCTAATGATTGAGAGAGTGCAAAATGTGTGTCCAGAGGGTTTCCATTGAAGAACTCGAATGGAGTCTGGGGTCCAGAGAGGTCTCCTGGTAAGGATTGCTTGCCATGCCTTTCAACAGAGCCATAAATTGCAAAAGTAGCAGAATACTGGATTTCTTCTTATTCTTTTTTTTCTTTTTTTAAGGAGACCAATCCACTTGAAGTCACTCAGACAGCTTTGATTTGGGAACAATTTATTCTAGGTACTGGAACTGCAGATTTAGCTTCTTGCAGTAGTTGTGCCAAACTTCACTGACATTTCACTGAGAGACAAGGGAAAACCAGGATTATTCCAACCGTACCCTGGACGTGACCCCCACACACTGCACTTCCTCTGGTCAGCAGGGGGGTGGCTTTTGCCAAGACTTCGGAAAGGTCCTTGGTGGAATTCATTAGCTTTTCATGCCCTGATGTTTCCTGCAAGCAAGCGGCACATTCCCTTGTAAGGCAACTCAGAAGCATGCTACAAGAAAGCAGTGCTCCTGGATACACTTTGCTCCTTCCCATTCAGGACTGATGATGGAATGGAAGTATTTCTGGCAAATGAGAAATGTATTCCCTAGCGCTGTCACTCAGGCAGCCTTCTTCTCTCATTCTACCCCATCCCATCTTCATCTCCACTCTCAATTTCCTTTGGCAAACCCAACCAGCAGAAATTGCTAGTGCAAGAAAATACAGCATTCAGAGGATGCTGATCATCTGTACTTCCTTGGGAGGTACTTTGCAGCACAGGCAAACTGCTGAGATACTATCCAGTGAGTAAGACTTAAGACCCTGAAGGATCCAGGTTTATCTTCTGATCCCAGTAGAACTCTTCAGTTTTTGTTATTTCAGATATAACAGCTAAAAAGACCTCTCTTTTCTGTTTCTAAATGCCTACATTCATATATACATGCAGAGAAAGAAAAAAATATGCAAACAGTCCAATTTCACATAGTTTGTATGCCTTTCATTTATGAAATTGTGCCCAGCCTATAATTTCAGAATAATTAATCATTATGAATATTTAAGTGAAACAGACAGTACAAATGAATATTCAGCAATTCCAGGAAGCTACAAAATAAATGAAAACAATCACTTGGATCTTCTAAAATACAGTATATATCCATTTAATCTGTGCAAAAATAAAAAGGATACGTTTAAAATGCAGAGTTTGTTATTAAAAGGTACAAAGGGCTGATTCTGGATACATATGACTCACCTCCACTGGAAGCAGAAATGGTCAGAAAATTTATTGCCTAGGAAGAGGTTGTTTTGGTTACAAATAGCTGCAGTGAAGCCACTGCCTGTTCAGCAAGATTTACTCTTAAAAAAATCAGCATTTTTAATGTAAGAATTTTGCTTAGTGTCTATTTTAATTTCATTTAAAAACAAATCTTTACTAACTGTACTGCATATTTACATGGTCAGAAAATAAATGGACATTTTAATTATTAGCTTAATGGCAAATTCATGCTTTTAAAATGTCACATCAAAGCACAAATTAAAGAGGCTAGTCTAACACAACAAACACACCATGTGTGACTGAGAACAGGTATTTTCCATTTTCTTCTCTTAGCCTCAAAATGCTTAATTTACCTATTTTTGGAATAAATAAAACAATTTAGAACACTTTTACTGAAACGCACACACAGAGTGGGCGTACGTCTAGAAGAGGAGATTTCAGTTCCTGCTAAGCAGCAAACACTGATTATTTCTATTAGCGTGTTGCAATTATGTGCAATAATTTTGGTGTACTATTTGGTGTACTATTTTAGGTTTTGGTGTACTCTTCATGTAAGTAAAGCAGAAAATATTTAAAAGAAATGAAATTCAGGAATTTAATTTCCAAAGGAAAGGACCAAAAAATGGCAACAGACCATTGAGAGAATCCTGCTCCAAGGTGAAGGAGAGCATTTCTGAAACAGGCACAAAGCAGTGAGGCAGTGGTTGTTTGTTACCCTCACTGAATTCATTTACCACACTGTGAATGGAAGGAGACAGAGGTCTTGCAGGCCACTCTCTTATGCCTCTCCAAGGGACCTTGCCCTGGTGCTCTGCCACTCCTGCAGTCAGAAATAGCTTTGTCCAGTGTCTATCCAACTCCTCTTCTGATCTCAGGACATAGAGATCACATAAACACCTTCCTCTTATCTTAATGTGCATTAAAACTGGTCTATATTTTCACTTTTGTTCTTCAGATTAAGCAAAGCCAACCCTGATTTTTTTTCCTTCAGAAACTGTGTTTGCTGCTAGCTGCTCCTGCAGCCCTTTCCTAGCCCTCATCTCTCTTGAAATACAGTGCTCAAAGTGGTCTCTGCTGCCAAGCACCCACCACACTATTTGAATATGTGCATACTAATGTCCAATACTTAGTTTTAATTATTCTTATGTAACACTGTGGATGTGCATTCATCACTGTAACCTCCTACTCTTTTATTGCTGAACTGCTCTCCAGGCAGTTGCTCCCTTTCTTGCATTTCTGTAGTCAATTATGCTACAAAAGTATGGAGATTGTATTTATCAAAATCCATCCCAATTTCAGACAAAGTCCCCAAATCTTCAGTGTAGCTCTAAAGTCTATCCCTATCCACCAATGCACACGGGGTGTTTCTGTGTTGCTATTACGTTAAATCTGAGACTGCCCAAAGCAGAACTTAGGTGCATCCTTGATGGTTCCCCTGGCCGGCCACCCAGCTGAGCATGCCCATGAGACTGTGAGATGGTGTAAGAATCTATTAGGAATCTAGATCTATCCTGCAAATCATTCTTCCTTCATCCATTATTTCTGTTAACCACAAGTCAATTACCTTGGCTTGATGTATATTATTCTTGATGAGGCCATTATGGCTGTTTGGTATTCTGTTTTTTGTTGTTGTTGTTGTTGTTGTTTTATTACAGATCAATGACGTATTACCATCTATGTCCAAGAAGTAAGTTTAAATGAGTCTTTAATTCCTGGGGTCCACCCTTATTTTCCTTTAAAGAAAAGACAGACCCTCAACCTGTTCTCACCCACACATCTTTTCTAAAGCTCTGTTTCAGGCAAATTCAGCCTTGTCATGTCCAGCCGATGCAAGACAACACTTTTCAAATAAGCTATAACATTTTCTTCTAGACTGTAGCCTAAGTCCTTAGCTTTCAGTAACCAGCACCATTTCAGCCATCTCACTCAATCCTTCATGAAATGCAAGGAAATACTGAAAACTTTGCCCTTCTTCATTTCATCCTTGTTGGCTTTTCCTTACCTCTGAAAACTGGACTGATGTTTTTTCTGGTCTTCCTGTTCCCACCAGTATATTTTCAGAATCTGGTGTCCTCTATAATTAACTTTCCTTGCTGCATGTCCACTTAACTCAGTAAACACCTTGTAAAAATCATTTTTATTTTAATAGGTGCACACAAAAGAAAAATGCAATTGCTTTCTGTAACATAATCAAATAGAGGTTTTTCAAAGTTACCACGTCATTTAAATATCCTGGATCAGTAGTGACATGGTGAATGCCAATGAAATACCACTTTCATATTATACCAGCATCACTCTGCCAGTAAATTTCCCCGTGTAGACAAGTCCTTAGCAGTATTCCCTAGTGTTCTCCCATTGTGAGTGACATTTCACAGAGCTGAGAAGAATAACATTGAAATGACCCTAAACCGTGATGGAGCGTGGCAAAATTGTGAAAAAGCAGAGACTTTGAATACGAATGATTTTAGATTTTAAATACGTCTTTCTTGTATTAATCTAGTGGAATTAAGTAGCTATTAAATACAGCAGACCAAACAAAGAAAAACCAGGAACTGTCACACAAAAAAAATTATTCCGGTCAAAGTGAGACCGCCATGCTAACAAATCTCACAGCAAAATACCTACAAGGTTACAGTTTCAGTATATGTAGACCCTGGTCTTACTAATTCCTGTGGTGATTAATGCCAACTATGCATATCTTTTTTCTGGGAATTGGCTTTTAGTCATTACCATGATCATACCTGTTTCTAAATACTGGGCTGTTTCTCCACTCTTGCCAGCCTGTCACCCTTCCATCTGACTTCTGTGTCTCTGCAAAAACCATGGCTATCAAATTGTGTTTGGTGGCTTCACCAGGGAAGCTAGGAAGGGCTCTGAAAATATCTTTAATCATATCCTCTTCCAGAACCAAGTGCAAAAAGACTGAGGAGGCAGCAAGTAAAGCTGAGAGTGGCTTTGCATTGGCAGTCCAGTGGTAGTTTTTCCTCATCTACACTGAGGAAGATTGTTTTTTTTTTATTTGCTCAACAGCAAATACCCAGAATTACAACAACACTTTTTTTCCTTTTTCTGCAGCTATCAAAACCAAATGGCCAAATCATCATGCTCCTTAAGGTTCTCAATTAATATATATATACATATATACAGAGGAAGCAGAAGATCTCCGTCATAAGGTAGTCATGCACCAAAGGATGTAAAATCATGGGGATCTGCTCACTGGCAAAACTTTTCAAAACTAGAATAATCCCCCCCGAAAAACATAAATTTGCCAGAGTGATAAATAAATACTAATACTGTGGTAGTGCTACTTTGCTTGCTACAGACAGATTTTTCTGCATGAGAAAAACTCACAAGACTAACTATAGAGTTGTAGTGGAATAACCACTCATGCAAATTGCAGAAGTGCATAGCAGTCTACTTGAGCTAGTAGGCTCTGGATTGGCTTTTTCTAATGCGCTTTCTCTTGTGTTGTTTTGGGGTAGGCCACATTTACAAGTGGTTTTTGGTTTAGGTTCTTCTTTTCATTGAGTATTTTGTGTGTCTGAAAGAGTATAGTTATTGGAAATGCTAGTAACCTTCACTGGAATAAAGAAATAGACTGAAGAAATAAATATCCATATAATCACAGATTTGTTGAGGTTGGGAGCACCTCTGAAGACCATACAGCTCAATGCCCCTCCTTGAGCAGGGACGCTCAGAGCAGGGTGCCCAAACCCACATCTAGGCTGTTTTTCAGAACTCAAAGAGAAGATCCAACAGCCTCGGGGCAGCCTATGTCAGTACTCCATCAGTAGCACAGCACAGAAGTGCCCCTGATGTTCAGAGGGAATCTCCCGTGCTCCAGTTTGTGCCCATTGACTCTTGTCCTGGCAGTGAGCACTGAGAAGAGCCTGTCTTCTTTGCACACTCCTTTGAGTATATACAGACATTAATAAAATCCTCCCCATTTTCTTCTCCAGGCTGAACAGCCCCAGCTCTAATTCTTACAAAAGGCTTCTCATCAACTTCAAATCCCAGTCTTAAAAAAAATTAGGCTGCACTAGATGCTCACCTGGGACAGGGCCTCTCAGGATGCCTTAGAGGTACATCAGAAGGTTCAGGAGCAGTGGACTCTGCCATTTCTGCAGATTTAAATGGAAGCCTTGCATGTGCAACGCCTCTTATCCAGCACAGTTTAGAAGAGGAAAAATTCCATTTGTCTGAAAGGTTTGTCACTGTGTTAATCATGTTCTTTGGTTCCTCTTTGATAATGCTTGTTTTGTTCTCTCATCTTTTTTGCATGATTTTAAAATGTGAGGGGGAGATATTTCTCAGAAAAATACATATATATATTAGCAAAAGAGAGTTTCATGCAACTATAATTCCATTTAGATCACTGTCAGTGACAGGCGGAATTTACTTAAAGATATTTTCTGTGCTTTACGGTTACTCATTCATGCAAATAAAGATAGCCCTTGAAGCCAAGTCACCTTGCCCTCTCAATCATCCACCTTGCCCTCCAGAGCTCTGGGGGGAATGCTAAATTAAAATCTGTCTGCTCTGGCAGAGGTGGGTTTTTTGATATAAAGCCAGAATAATTATTCAGACATATGTTTACAGCTGCAAGGTTATATTTTGCTGAAGATATTTTAAAGTGAAAATGTAACTTGGTTGCTAAAGGGTTTTCTGTTTAATCACTGCAGATGTATGAAAAATGGGGAAATTCGTGAATTTACCCACTTTCATCTCACTCCTTCCAACTTTTGTTTAACTCAACTTTTTTTTAAAAGTAAAAATAAAATTTTGAAGATTTCCGAATCGCATCACTTAATGAGTTTGATGATATTTTTATGCATATAAACAAAACCATTATTTTACCCCTTTTTTGGCCTTGCGTGATGGTCACTGGTCAGACTGAGGTAGGAAACTACAAGAAGGCTATTTTAAGTTGTATTAAGAAGAGTTCAGTGTAGGCCTTCAAACAGTATTTAAAGTAGCTTTGCAGCCCTGCAAAATGAGCTTAAAGGATGACGAATGCAAATACAAATTGAGAAATGCCTAGCTGGAATTTACCAACTCTATTGTAATGAAAAAAGATCCAGACTTTAATTTTTTAACCGTAGCAATCCTTGAAGCAAAAAGAAGAGCAGAGGAGACAGGGAGGGGAAATTCTCAAAGGGAAGAAGACTTTGATGTTCTAATGGCAGTCATATTGCACAGCCTATGCAGGAATGGGAAACATAACACAAAATAAAACTTTTTCAAATGTGGCAAGGTTCCACTTCAGGTGTTGAACTTCTGAATAGCGATGTTTCTAAATAAAGTATTGTAGGACTAACATAACTGAAAAACCTTTAGATATTTCTCCCTACTTTGTGTTTAACCCAGGCTGAGCTTCCAAAATGGTGCTTGCTTTGGAACAGGTATGGCCAGTTTGGCAGAATGCGCTTTTCCACCTCAACAGCTGGAACACATATGCAGTGAATAAGGTGCGTAGTGGATCCTGATTTTGTCTCTCTCTTTCATTAGTGGATTGCCTAGCTGCTCTCAGAAGAAAATCAATTATAGTTAGATCAGTGGTTTTCAGTCGTTCCCCTGCCTTGAGCTACAATGTCCCTGGAAGCACTGCCATGTGTGGCTGCAAAGCAAGAAGATGGGGTTTGCGGGTGCCAAATCTCTGAGCAAGAGAGAGTTAGAAACACCAGGAATAAATTCCTGTCGCAGTACACATCAGAAAATCTATCACACACTAAAGGACTCCAGAAGATTATTTATAATATTGTTATAAAAAAAAGAAGATCAAAGAAATGATTGACTATTGTCATCAAGCATTTTCATGAGGAAGCGATGAGGACATTGCAGGAAGTTAGAATCCAAAACTTCAGTAAAGCTGTAGAAACAGATTTTTTAAAAAGATCATTATTAACACCTAAAGGAATCAAAATATGTCATTTTGTGGATCTTGCAGTGCTTACATTCCAGAAGTGGCTGTGTTTCTAAAGGTGTAGGAGCTGCCTGGGTGTAGGAATGTGGAAGGACCCGGCTTGTATCCTCAGGGAGTTCTCATAAGATGGTTGTTGAGCTTCCTCTGGCCCTGCAGTTCCAGTCAGAGTCTCTAAGAAAGCACTTTCAAGTTATGAAGCTCATGGACAAAAAGAAATATCCTACAGACTAGGCCTAACCTGTGATCCAGAACCAGTTTTGGTAAAATCTTTGAAATTAACCAGCACTTTATAGGGTAAAGAATGGGCTGAAGAGGAAATAATTACTGCAATTATTTCAGAAAGGACTGGCTTGTTTGTTTTTCATCTGTTTTCTACTAATAGACTCTACTGATGTAGAGTAGTAACCTAATAATCAAGAGTTTGGGGGAAAAAAATCTGTGCACAAAAGAAAACTTCTCATTTATAATATTGTATCCTGAAGACACTGAGATCAACACTATAAGTTAGCCCATTCCAAGACCTATCATCTTTCATTAACACAACCATTCATCCCTGTTTTAATCTTTCTTCTTAACCTAATCAAACTATGAATTAAAGAAAATGGCTGTGTCCATATGGCTTAAGTTTTACCAAAGTCTGGTATTTAGTTCAGGGTCTGTTTCACAAAAATACACACCTGTCAATCTAGATTTGTAAATTAATTTCCAAGTAAAACAGCTTTCTTGAAAACACTATATTTGATACTGGACTTTAACACTGAGTGTAGAAAAAAAGCTTGCTAACATTCACTTCAGCAGCTTAATGAATCAAACCAGAATTATTCAGGCCTTATTAGCCCCAGTTATGTGTCATTTCATCTTGGGCAATTGTTTTTCCCACCCATTTAATTTAAGAATAATTTTTTGTCCTGGTTACTTTTTTAATAGTTAAGAATCAGGTGAACTGTCTTTGTGGCCACTTTCCTGACACAAGTTATTCTTCTTTAATGAATCGACAGGATAGCTTCTAATCTTTCTGAAGGCTGCCAATGAAAGGCCTTTTTCTTTTTTTTATTTTTCAAGGAGTAGCTTTCTGCTCTTTGTCAGTCCTACAGAAGAGATTCTCTTCCTGTTTAAATGAAGCGCCGCTGTGCTAGGTGAAAAAATCGCAATCTGTGGAATATGGTCTGGGATGGGACATAGTTTCTTCTCACTGGCCTTCTGCCTTCAAGGTTTCCAAACACAGGGCTGAGTTGACCAACATTTGATAGTAACTGGATCTCTGAATGCTAGCAAATGCTATTCCGTTCCATAATACATTCAATTAATCTAAAATACCAAGTATTCTGGCTCAATTGCATTATATTATGAACAGACAAAAGCTTAGTCATCTGTAGCAATGCAGCCAACCTTCCTGCGCTTCTGACTAGAGATATTATTCTGTAAACAAGCAATATGAGAAAGAATTCTCTCTCTCAAAAAAAGTTATTTTCAAACCATGCAAATTCTCAAAGTTTAATTGAATCACATAACAGTAAGTAGCAGTATTTTTCAGTGTACGCCGAACTTGCAATCACTTCTTGTATGTGTTTCTGAAATGCAAAAGAAAAGGCAGGGGAATGGAGTACTACTACTCCAAGTTGTAAAGAGCATACTGGGGGTTCACTTTTGAGGTGGTATTTAGTGTAAGCAGGAATTGCCAAGAGCACGATCCAACCTTCTTCTTGACTGACACTAACTTCTTAGTGTCTGAGTATCCTTTCTGACTGAGAATGAAGATAGTATGGAAAAACTTTGGTTGCACAGCAATGTAAGATTGTGAGCCCACTGAGCCCACCTGGCTGAAATACCTAAGCAAGGTAGTAAGTCCATCACAATCATTGTAGAAATACATAAGCTCATGTATTTGTCTACCTACATTATATAGACACATGTGCCCTTATCAAATCCCTTTGATTGAATGGGACGATAAATACCAGACAATTTTTGCAAAGAGCCATCAAAAACTATCCTGCACCAGCACCGAGATCAAGAAGGAAAAAGAAAGAAACAAAACAAGTTGTGTTATGCTAGAACTAGTGTCTCTTATTCAGTCTGAAACCCTCTTGAAATGCACCATGACAACTCTAGGCTCTCTGCCACTGCCCTTCCTTTCCCACCTACATTCTCTCCTGCCACTGACGCCTAGAGAAGAGAAGATGAGCTGGAGAAATGCACAGTGCAATGCAGACCACTGTGGTACAATTGCAAGAATACACAGGCTAGTGCAAGTGGCATTCATTCCCAGCCATGGGTTGAAAAGGCAGATTTTGGAGATGCCAGGTGTCTGGAGTTACTTTCCCATCTACTATCACTCTGCTGTATGCCAGATTTTCACAGGCATTCTGGTAGACAGACTTGTGATTTTTGCCATCTCCCTTGGTACCACCGGAGGTTTTATGTTCCCCAAGTGCAGGTAATGCCTCCACCTCCATCCACTGTGGGTAGACTTGTAAAACCACAAGTGACTCATGTTGACAGCATCCTTAGGGAATATGGAACTTGTTTGTAGCAAGTGTTATTTATTATTTATTACTGTGTTATTTAGCTCTTGAAATCTTTGAAATCATACAGAAGTTAAGGAAAAGAGAAGAAATTTGAACAAAATCCATTCCAATACTTTTGGGATGGACGGAAAGGAAAGATGTTGAAACAAGCTGTCACTGATAACACTAAAGCATTTAAATGTCAGCATTTGAATCTTCCAGTTTTAGCTGATAGGGTCAAAAATTTCAGCCTCAGAGGCAAGGCAATATACTTTAAGTATGGCTTTGGCACAATGAACCCATTTCTTTAGGAGGCAAAAGCATAGTTGATAGACACCTCCTGAAATTGGATGAATTATTTAGACAAGATTCTGAATGTTTGTGCCCAGTACTTGTAGCTCCTGTTGTAACAGAGGCAGAGTACCTTCTGCCTATTCACTCTTGAGTCAGCTTGCCAGGATGCCTCAGGTGAGCTATGCACTCCTCAGAGAAAAATAACCAGAGCTGAAGTTCAAATTGCTTACATAGTTTAATGCTGCAAATGAACTTAACAGAAAATACGTATTAGACACAGACTTCTCTCTTATCAAGCCATACAGTGGTCTGTCTGAGTTAGAGTTGCAGCAGCCCTTGCAAAGGAAATGTTTCCTATAGCAGACCTGAGAGAGAATTCATGTTCTGTGTGGATAAATTCTAGGCACAAAACTCCTTAGAGGCAAATTCACTCGGGGTTCCTGTCCTCCACTTAGACTAGTGTAGGTCATCTTGCAAAATTCATCAAGATTCGGGGCTGTGTTTGTCTGCAACCACGTGGAAGGATGGCACCAAAATAAAAATAAGTTATAAGGACCTTAGCCAAGGTTTTTATTAACTAATGTGGTTATTACAGACCCTGCCGTTTAAAGCTTTCCATTGGAAGCTGACACTAAGCTTCTGGATGGCTCCTTTTATTTTCCTGATGAAACATCCCATTCTTTCATTCAGGACTGCAGAAAAAAAGGATGTCTGGGGAATGTCAGTATGCACAGGCTCCCTTGTAACCTCTCCTTCTATGGCTCCCTCCCTTCCTTCACCAATCTTGGATAAGAAAAGTTTCTTCAACTTCTGCAGCGTTTCTGTCACAGCAGTTGGCCACCAACAGAAAGCAACAGTGCTCAGTGTCTCATCTCCTTTCCTCTCTCTGCATGGCATAATCAGTCTGGATAACGCTGGAAGCCACCGGGATGGTGTGCATTGGTCTGATATGAACTTCTACTGATCGTGTTTACCCAGCACCTACTTGGTTTGATCTGCATACCGAGCCACATGAAAGCTGTGAGGCAGAAAGTGCACTTCAAAAATGTGATTTTCCTTTCAGATAAATGCTTTCTACTCAGAGCAAGTTGGATTCTAACTTCTCTCCCAGATTTTGCATTTAGAAATTACTCTTGAAAGTTGAGCAGCTAAGCATCTAAATATATGGTAAAAGTTCCAGCATCGCTCTGTAAGGCAGATGTGCTCTATCCATGCCCTGTGCCTTTTTTTTTTCCCAGACTTTTGTTAGTCTTGAATTTTTTTATTTTTTTTATCTTTTTCTTGTTGAAGTCAGGACATTTTAAGGTGTCTCCAAATGCTCAGAGGACTGCTGATCAATTAACGTAATTGCAGAGTTATGCCTGGTGTGTACAGAAAGAGGAGGATTGTTTTTCCCATTCTTTCTGTGATGTTCCTGTGTAATACTCCAAGGGCATAGAAGAAGCAGCTGCCACCTCTATTAAATACAGTGGAGACAGTAAATTACTTCAGAGAATCAAGAAAAGAGAGACTAAGAGTTAGGGAGGGAAACAGGCCATAACAGCAGGCATACAAAGACCAAATGTGAAGACCAAGACTGGAAAATAAAACTGGAACTGAACAAGTGGTGAGAAACCACCTGAGAGGTTCACAAGAAGAACTGCCAACAGTGACTGCATTGCTTTGTATATAAGTACAAGTACTTGAGGAAAATAAAGCCCAGGTCCTAGGCATTACAAACTGACTGTCCAAAACAAGTCCAAATGCAACTCCTCATTGCTGTGCTCCTCATCTGTAAGACGACAACACTGCCACAGTCACCACCAGCCCTCTAGAGTGGTGACTATCCATCAAGGTTTCTGAAGCACCATGAACCATTGTGGTGGACAATACAGCAAAACCCCAAGAAAATTAACAACTTCTGGTTGCAGAGTTTGAATGGTATGCAGAGACCACGCACAGAACAAGTTGAACCAAAGTGCTGAATAGTGGCCTGTTAAGTATTGCCCTTTCCACGTGCAGAATAAGGCCTCAGCACCGTGGGAAATATATTATGCAACGCTGTGAATACAGCTTGTTGTGCAGGGGGTAAATCAAGGGCTGCAAAGAGAGCACAGTTGATTCATGTTTTCAGAGTGCTTGTTGATGCAACAATTTCCTTTGAAAGTAACTTTTAATGTAATAGATATAAGAGGAAGAAACAAAATTATTCAGAACCAAGTAAAGCACTGGGCAGAGATGAAACGCTTGTTTTATGCTGTCAGGTGGGATCCAAGGAGTGGATCGAGGCTCCTTGCATGAAATTCTGTGAACATTCCTAAAGAGAGAAAAAAACCTCCTCATTTCTAGAAGTCAAAATAGGCATCAAGTTTGCTAAATTCAAGTTTCCTCCATTTCCTTTTTTTCATCCCCACAATGGCGAGTAAAAGACTTTTTCTGATGGCATACATACACAAAGTCAATACAGCTGTTGGGATGAGGTTGATCTACCCGATTCATTCCTGAACTTGTCTCAGGATTTCTACTCAGCTTTGGGTTTTTAATGATACTATCTCTGATTCTGAGGCATCCCAACACACTTCCTAGAAGAGAAAGTCTGCATGTTTAAGATATGTCTCTGTATCTCTGTATCTATTAATGCATTTCTTTTTATACGTACATAGATAGACACATATGTGTATCTCTATATACAGGTATATATTTAGGCTTATATGTGTTTACTATATCTACACTCAGATTTACATCTATATGTAGGTGTATAAAGGTGTATACGTGTATATACAGATGTACAGGAGATGTGTAAAGGATCCAGAGAACAGAACTCAGATCCCCATGGGCAGCACAGCCTCAGGGGCTGTGGCTGGTGCAGGGAAGCTGCTCATGTGCTGGTGTGGCCACGGCAGGATGGGGACGTCATAGAGCGCAGGATGGGGACAGCCCCAGCACAGGTCCCCAGCAGTGCTGAGCAAAGGGGCAGTGCCGCAGGTGCCCCAGCTACAGCATCACCTTCCTCAGGAAGGAGAGACCAGGGGGATCGGCTCCCAGATTAAATTTTATACATCCCTCTACTGTTTCTCAGGTTGCTTTTAGAATCAGAAAATCCAGGAAATATATTCACAGATGTTCCCTTGTTTATTTGTTGACTCTGTGTAATTTGTTTGCCCTAATTTGTTTTTGTCTATCAAGGGACTTCCCTTTTTAATTTCCCTTTCTCTGTTTACCACTCTTTGTGGAGCAGCGGTCTGTTAAGCTGTGAGAGGCACATGCCAAATTAAAAAAAAAAAAAAAAAAAAAAAAAAAAAAAAAAAAAAAGCACTGCAGATTGTTTTAAGCATTGGCTGCCCCTTTGGGCCTGAAGGCCTTGCTTGAAGCCTGCACCTGCTCCTCCTCTGGAGACACAGGGCTCCTGATCTTTATCCCCTGCCTTTAAGCTGCCTGATTCCTATTATCCAAAGTCAAACAGCGTTCTCTACATTCACGCCTCCAGCACTTGGCATGAAATTAATAAGCCTGGCTGATATATTTCCCTGGAAGCCTGCCACTCTTTAACAGTGGTGTTAGATTAAAAATTTTGGCATGGTTAATGAACAGGGAAAAGCTGAAGCCAAAAGTTTCATGCAGCAATGCAAAGATTTGGGGGTTATGAAAAGAATACCAACTATGTTCGCATTTTCTGAATGCCATCCTAATTACGGGGTTAGATAACAGACACAACAAAATAGTCATCGCTAGAAGAAAGGACGCGTTCTCACCCTTCCCTCGCGCTCGATTTTATCTGTAGCCTTTTCAATCGCATCGCTTTCTGCTGCATTGTGCAATTGAGCAGCGCTCAGAGCCACGGCCCTGGCCACCACCAGGCCCAGTGAGGGCTGCACCTGGCCTCCATTCTGTCCCCCCACCCTGGGGATGGGGAGGCCTCATGCAGCCCTCCATCAGCCTGCTCTGGAGGCTGGGCCAGCCTCTCCTCCAGCTGTCCGGCACACGGTGGGCGGCAGGCTGCAGTGTGGTTCCCAAATTGTGACGGCTTTGGAGCTCATTCACCCTGTTTTTATTGGGTTTCATCGAGAGGGTGCAGTCAGCATGGCTGGGTTTTTCCTAGAAATAATAATCCTAAAACTAAATTCTGTGTGTTTAAGTTTATATGTATGCATGAATTTTACAAATATACAGGAATGTACAAATTTTTGGGCATATATATGAATAAGTGTACATCACAAGAAATGTTATCAGTGTCTTTCAGTGCAAGATTTTCACACAAATTCATGTGACTGGCTTTCTGTTTTCCCACTAAACAGTATTTTGGAAAGGAATGTTCTCAAAGCTTTCCCACAATGGCCAAGCTCTGCCTCCATGGTGAGCCTAGCAAGATTGTAAAAATAGTTCTAAATACACAGTCTGCCAAGCTGAAAGAGGTGGAAAGAAAGCTAGTGATAAAGTGTCTAGAACAAGTCATGTACAGCTGTATTTCAATGCTAGGAAGAATTCAAAACATGTCTTTCCCTCTCTACTATAGGTCCCAGCTGCAGAGTCAGACTGCCTTACCAGTGGCAGCAACACTCCCACCTTCCATCCCCTTTAAACTATTCATTACCCAGTGGCTGAATCACATACAACTGTTTTGCCTCTACGGCAGAGAGGGCAGCTCTGTGGAACCAGCCTGCTCCAGAAAGGCTGAGAAGAGTTACAATGGAAAAGAACCGCCTCTCTTCCTCAGCACTGAAGGGAAATGTCATAGGAGGGGATCTTGTACTCCCTTATCGCTGTCTTATCTACTTCTTCATGCACTGCTTTCTCTCTCCTGCCATTTTTTTTTCACTTCACCTTGAACAGAGCCATTCAGCATCTCCTGACTCTTCTGCTAATCCCATCTTCCTTCTCTCTCTACCTTCTGCCTCCAGGGATGCATTTACTTTCTCTTTCTGCCAAGGTAACTTCTGGAGCTATGTTTTCCTGTTCTTTCCATGTAGATTTCCTCCATCAAATTTTCCATAGTCTCTAATGACTTCCATCTAAGTCATCTCTTCCACATAAAATGCTTTGACAATTTTGCTGCAACTGAGGCATCCAAACTCCTTTTCCCCTGAAATGGGGTATCCCAAGCACTATTTTTTTAAAGTGTGTCCCTCACTGTGAAGCACACCAATCGGCCTGGCTGTTAGCCCTTCAACCATCACACTGCCTGGTTTTGTTCAGAAAGTGCCTGTATCACACAAGAGCTAATGCTCATACAGGAGCTATCTTATTGTGCCATATCAGATGTGGCTGATATTATACAAAAGTGTGAAATGATAAGGAAATTGCTCATCTGAGTGATAGGTCATGGCTCTGTGTGCAGCTCCTGCCTTCCACAGCCTCTCCTTACACAAGCATACCTTTGGACAGCTTCCCAACCTGTCTCACTCCCAGGGTCTCCTCCAGCACTCCTCCTCCCCTTCTTGGGTCAAGCCCTGTTCTCCTCTTCTAGCACCAACAGCTGGAGGCCAATGACATATGAAGTGCATGTGAAACCTAATAGGAGTTTACAATGCTAATAACTTAAGCAGGCAGCATTTGACCAAGGCGTGTGTGTGACATGGCAAAAAAAAAAAAAAAAAGCAATATGGAAGTTTAGACAGCACAACTTGTCAGACTTCATATTGTACACGCAGATGAAAGAGGGCATTTCAAAGTACGACCTCCACTGAGCTGTCCTGCTTGACCTGCCTGAGCTGTCCTTTTGGAGCTGCTCCAAGAGTCAGAGGGGCAGGTGCATGGGGAGTTGATTAGAAAAGGCTTTTCTTCAAGAATTCCAAAATTTTGCTGAGAATCTAAAAACCTTTTTCCAGTTGTCTGCTAAAAGAGAAAATAGTTCAGATATTTTATTTTACAAGGAACAGTTTCTATGAAAATGTCATTTTTTCCATCAAAATATCAATTTCCTATTTGAAGAAAACAGATTTGAAAGCAAGTTTCTTACCAGTCCTAGCCACCACAAACTGATTTCTTCATTCTGCATTCCTAATTTCTGAGTCCTTTTGTGCACCATTGAGCCCAGCTCCTACAGCCCAAACACAGTGAGTTTCTCTGCAGAAATGGGTATCAACTGTATCGTAAGGTGGGGTAACCCAGCCATAAGTTCCAAATACCAGCAAGTTCATGACGTTCTGAAAGCCCAGCATGTCTCTAATTTTTAATAATGAGTTACACATGAGTTTAACATCAGTTAAGCAGAATCAAAATTAATTATGAGTTGTGTTCTTTAATTGGCATCATCCATTATTGCTAGAAATAATTGTACTGTTACCAAAGGACTGCTTGGTATGTGGGTAAGACATCATTTGTCAGTCTGTGATTCCCACCATTTTGGTCCCTCTCTTCTGTATAAGAACAGCAAAAATCAGAAAAGATGTTGAGCACAGTGACACTACTTCGACTGTTACTGGTAGATGCAATAATAATACAGAAATTATTTGTTTGTGACATTTTGAAAAGAATGTGACAAAAATGCTAAGTATCTCTCTACTAAATCTCACTACATAAGCTGTTTCTAGCATCTGAATCTTCCATACTTCGTGCTACTGCAAACTCTTCAGATTACTTGAAGTCTGAGAAGTGCGGATAAACACAAATGTTATAATTGCCAAAATAAAAGAGTGTTAAGGCAGGGAGAATCCAGCTTAAAGCCTAGCTTAAATGACTGGATCAGTTCTTTTTCTGAAATGGCTTTAACTGAGCATGGTTAGAAATCTCCCTATAAATCTTCATCTGCAGCCGTGTTTGTTCCTTCTGTTCCCAGTAGGCAGCCTGATGCCTTCATGCCTTGGAACCTCCTCTTTATATTAATTCCCCCTCCCTTTTTATTTCAGCTGACTATAAACCACTTCTTTTTCTTAATCTTTCTTATTGTTTATGTTGATGTATGAAAATTAATGATCACAAGGGAAAAAGACATCTGTATTTTGACTGGGTTGCAGGAATAGCAGGCGTAACAAAGAGGGGCTGGGACCTGCTTTGCAGTATTTTCCCAGTAGATGCTCTGAAGAGGGATATAGACTACTTATAGCTTCAGTTTAGCAGTCTGTGAAGCACCATGTCTCCGTTTCAGATCTGTTCTACCACTCATCATTTTCACGTATATTTGTCCATTCTAACTAATGACCTTACCTTCACAGCTCTTTCCCAAAGCCCAAAAGAGCAAATTCCAGGCCACTGCTGGCACACAATGAGGTGTAAGAGCACATCAATATGTGAGGCTGAGCAAGCTGGCAAGGTCAATCCCAGAGTAATGTGGGGGGCCATGACAAGGAACAGGGCTGTGGGTTTGCCCAGCAATCTAAGGAAGGGGGACAGGAAAAAGAGGCTCTGTCTCTGAGAAATGCAGGCGTTTTGGAGACACACACGAAAGAAAGGGGACAATATGCTTGAGACATGGGCCTGAAGGCAGCTGTCCGCTACTATTTCTTCCCTGACCTTTCTCAAATTACACCAGATATTCAGAGTTGACCATAAAGCAGCAAAGATTACAAACCCACGAATGGCGCTGCAGGGTCTACTCCCTACTCCCGACCACCTTCCCCATTTCCATGTCTTGTGTTCACAGTTTGATGTTTTCTGTGTGGAGGCACAGATGCTGCACCAACACTGATCCCCACCCTAGGTGAGCATGACCCCTCATGCCTGTCACATATGGCTGCTGGGGAAAAGCTTGCGCAGGACCCTGAGGACAGTGTCTTCTACAGGGCCCTGCTCCTCTGCCCTGCCAACCAGCGTATGAAGGGACACATCTCTTGCATGACCCAATGAATGTGAAAGCATCCATCTAGCCTCCATGAATCAATATGCCAGATTTCCACCCATAGGAACTGGGGGTGACTAGTGACTGACTAGGCAGCATACTACATTGCACATTTGCCTTGTCCTAAGTTACATCTTAGCATTTCATATTTCCTTTCTCTCTCTGAATTTCCTTCTCTTTTTCTTTTTTCCCTTTTTTTCTTTTCATTTATGAGAATAGGTGGTTCTCAAATAATAATTTAGTGTTATCTGTGAGAATCAGTCCTAGTCAAAGCTGGAACACATCACTGGAGGTTTTTCCCCAGGGCTGCATGTGAACTGTGTGCACTGCTCTGTGGTGAGTTCTCTCTTGCCCTGCAACCAGCAGAAAGACCTCAAACCAGCACAGTTGCCAGCTGCATTCTGCCAGATGGTTGAGGATTTTCTCTTTTAGTTTTAAACTGACCCAACAAAGATGGCACGCTCCCACCAACTCGACATGACCCACTCAGAACTCTGTGTTTACACTCGGATGGCTCTGGTTGGCTGCCCTCCCAGAGATCAGTTACTCTTGCTTTTCTAGAGATCTGGGGGAGCAGTATCAATCTTCATTAATTTGGGATACAGATCTCGCAGTTACAAAACAATTAGTCTACTCAGTGCCTAGGAGCACGCTGCTGCCCCCAGCCCTGGAAAACCCCAGTCCCGGTACCAGAGACACCTGGTGCAAAACTCCATGCCACTGGCTTGAGTCTCACTTCACATTTGCTGAAAGGCTGAAGGCCAGATTCACTGAAGATGTCATACATTATCCTGAGGGCTTTGCTGACACCCTGCCAGGAGCAGACTGGCAAGGGCAGCTGAGGCAGATGCTTGCCACATCTCCCAGCAGAAGCATAGCCGAGTGGTGGCTATCCAGAAGAGGGGAAGAGGTATGAATAAAATCCTCAAAGTGAGAGCATGGTGTGCTTGTGAAATCTGATTCTTTCCTAATTATTTCACTTAGCACTCTTAATGTTGCCAATTATACAAGAGGGTGCGATAATTCATGCTGTAGGAACTGCAGCATGAAAGCAGGTCAGTGGACTTTTTATTGTTAGATAAAGTTCATCTCTGCAGAAATATTCTCATGGGCTGGTCTGTGGCAGCAGACAGAACTCTCACAGGAGTGATGAACCACTGCTAATTCTCCTCTGCTCCAATGCAGGGCATGTTTCCCATCCTCATCACCTTTAATGCTATCAGCAAGATCTCTTAAAAAAAAAATCAGAAAGACCCTACAATGAATGCCTCCTTAGCTGTCTGCCCTAGAGCTCTATGATAGTTGGCCATCATGAGTGTCACAAGTTTATTTGGCACTGTTAAAAGAATACTTCTTCGCAGCTTAGGTAGTAATAAAGCCTTTCAGTTTGGATGTTAATTTCATCTGCTATTAATAGAAAGAATATGTGATCTATTTATTTCTTCCATTTTCGGTATTTTCCTCCCTGCCAGTATGTTTCTTCTTCCTCATTTTCTTTCCAAACTGAGCAGCCTCAGTCATTTTAACTGTAAGTCAGAAGGAAACACTTTCTATTTTTACAAGCTCTTTTGCAACCCGGTTGCAGCTTCAGTTCTCACACTTCTTTTTGAGACAAAGGAAGAACAACTTAGATCAGAATTCTGGATGATATCTATTTTATCATTTTTGTCTTTGTGACATGTCAGATATGCTCAGTATTCATCCCCTTTCTGTTCTTTACCCTATAGCCACGCACAGATCAGCCATTTTCACTGAGCTGTTACACTACCCCAAGTATTTTCTTAGTTTTGCTGAACTGAGCTCCCAACAATATTTACCAGTATCTTAAATTATTCCTTCCGATCAACTCTGTTAGAGGGAATAATCTAAACTACTTTGCATCCACTAACAAAAACCTTCACTTTTCGTAACACAATCTATTGATTTATTTTTTTAAACCCTCTTTTCAAGACCTAAATGTCAACCCCTTAGTTTTGGTATAGTCTCTTCTCCCAGAACATCAAACTTCTTTCTCTTTGATCATAGGGTTCAGTGAGCCCCCACACCATGTCCTTTTTACCCCAGCTCTGCTCTATGCCCAAGCCTCCAAGTCCACCTTTCTGCACTCTTTCCGGGCACAAAACAGAGCAACTGATCTCTCTTTCTCCACATACTGAAAATTTACATGCAAACAAGGAAAAGGTTACACATTTATGCTTGATTATGCATATTTATCCTGGTACTTGAGTGTTGAAGCTATTTTTGCTGTCATTCTCCCAGCATAACGTGTACCTAAAACTAGTAGTCCACCAGCTCAATCTTTTTGTTTTCTGCAAACACAAAGACCAAAAATACACTTTAAGTCTGGTTTCTTTTGCTTTAAGATTAAAGTAATGCAGAAGAGAATAAATTCTAACATTCTCACCAAAGAACAGCAGAGAAGCATGACCTGCTGTTATACCTAAGGTTAACTATAACAAATCCCCCGCAGAAGCTGGAAGAATTTCTCATTTTGGTTTTATAATCATAGACACCATAGTTTTTGCATTAAGCTGCTCATAAACACATCCTAAGTCTGGCTATTCCAGAGTGTAAACTGGTTTTAACTACAGGCACACAAGAGAGAAGTGCACAATTATGCTTGGCCCCAAAGATCTTAACAATAAAATAATATTCCCAACCCATTTCCATGACAGAAAAAATGCAGCCTAATCAGTATCAAAAGACAGGATATAATTATGTAACAAGGAAAGACCAAGATTTTGAAAGAAGGAATGAAATGTGGGAACATAGCAGTGACGAAAAGATCCATCTGCCCTACCTGCAGTGCTGAAAAGGTGGCAAAGCCTCACCTTGTTCATTTATGGATTTTTAATTATCACTGAAAGGTTACAGAAGTTGCCAGTGATGATTCATTGCCCCCTGTTGTAAGCATCCACCTAAGATGATACAAAATACTCTCTGGAGATACCTGTACTATACCCAGGACTCCAAAGGGATCCTTCGTGATCTGATTCCAGTGTTGAAATCCAAGAGCCATAAGGGAACCAGCTTTCACTCAGACATCTAACTTCAAGGCAGCTGAATTAGGTCGAATGTATTTAACCCAGACCTCCTGTTGTTTAATGCCTTTCCAGAAGACCCAAGCAGTGGTCTTAGTATGCAGTTGCCCCAAGCAGCCACAGAGCAATGGAACCACAGAGTTGCCGAGCACAGCAGGACCCTGCAGCATCCAGCAGTGTAGCAGCCCAAACCTCAGCAGCGGATTCACTAGAAGTAAGCTTAACTAGATGCTTTCTTAGCTAAGAAGACTCTAGCAAATAAGGAGTTCTATCATCCGCTGTTAATAACAAGAAGACTCAGGCTAACAGCTCATGCATTTCATTCACCACAAAGAATCAAAGTTGCATGCTGTAACAATCAGAAAGATCAGTGCAATGGAATGGTGTTACAGGAGGTAAAATAACAAGGGAACAAGCACAATGGAAAGGTGTTACGGAGAAAAAGGAAAAGTACACATCCATCTCTGAAGATCCAGGCTTACAAAGCTGTTACAAAACTCGACACTGGAGAGATCTCTAACCAGAGAACTCATGTAATTTCTTCATGATACATAAGAACTGGTTGCTCCCTCAGTGAACAGACAAAGGAAACGAACATAGTCTGCTCCACTGGCTTTATTGTTGCCTAATAAATTTATACATGGGCTGGAAAACTCAGCTCAAATTCTCTTCTGGTAGAGAATCCATATAGACCTAGCATAGGCAGAAGAGCTGGGTGTGATGTGACTTTTATGATAACCAGGAAAAGTAAGAAAAAAACAGAAAACAGAATAAATAAAGAAATCTGATTCCACCTTAAAAATAGAGCACAACCCCATCTGTTCACTTCCACTGGGCTTCTTTTGCAGTCAGACCTCATCAGCAGACCAAAGCTGTGCACAAACGGCATCCTTCCTCCTGCACTTCAAGTGATACCTAGTTCAGAAGGTCTAAAGAACATGTACTCCACGTCACCACACTGCCCACCCCAGAAAGCACTTTCTATCATGTTGCCATGACTGCTAGCGGAGTGTTTCAGTGCCCCAGCAGCATGGAAAGAGAACAGGAGACATCTGACAGGTATCTAAGACCATGCCATTAATACATTTATTATATTAATAAATCATTAATTAATCATTCAGAAGGCAGGAATTGGCAAAATTAATGTAACTTTAAAGCTGTCTTGTGCATTTGTCTTATGATAAAGTTCTTATCTGCATTACCATTGTTTTTTTTTTTTCTCTTTCCTTTAGTAACCAAGATAAATGTAGATATATGTTGGTTAATTGCTGTTTTCTCCCTATAATTTTCTAACATAATACCCAAGTTTTTCTGCCCATCACTTATATCAGTGTAGCTACAGACCACAGAGTAAGTGCCCCACACTCATAGGCTAGATCCAGTATATATCCTCGAGTCCTATAGTCATTGCATATATGCATGGTATCCCAGGAGCTGGTTTGGCAGCTGGGTTTAATGACCTTGAAATCAAGCAGTCTTTGCCACACTTTTTCTGAGCACACCATTGATACTTCTGGGACTCTCTGCAGGCATGTACAAGCCTTCCCTGGGGTATTGGGGTCCATGTACTTGGGCCTCTGTGTATAACACTCACTGCTGTGAGTTGCTGCTCTGAGAACCAGGGCCTGAGGAACTCGTGCTAGACAGCCTTAAGAGTTGACCACACAGTGTGGATACTTTTGAATATACAGTCATCTCAATTATTTGTTCAGTGTTGTCCAAAATATCTGACTGGGGAAAAATCCAACCCTTCAGATGCTAGTAACCAGCTAACCCACAGTGCTGGCTTCCCTGAGGTTTTCGTTTCCCAGCAGCAATGGTTAAAAAAGAAAGAAAAAAGAAAGAAAAAAAAAGTAGAAAAAGTTAACTGAATTAGAGTAGAAACAATGGCAAAAATGAAGATCACAAGATTAAAAAACTTTAGCAGTTTTGAACTACATTTATAGAAGTCTTTGTAACCTTTCCTAGAATTAAATGTATTATGCATTCATCTTCCTGAAAAGAAAGCGAAAAAGAGGATTCAAGAGAGTGGAGGATGGGTTTGATAGGCAAAGGAAAAAGATACATACACATAAACAAAAGTGGTTAAAAACAAGAAGGTTAAAAGCAATCTTCATTTGAAATGTGTTTGGTGAGGAATATCAATTCAAGATAATAGAAAACCTTGTCCCTTCTACTGTTCCTCTGCAACTTTCACCTCCAAGCTTATTATCAGGCTCTTGAAATGCATCCATGACTGTTCAGGAAGTCATAATAGTCCGCAGAGTCTATTTCTGCACAAAGATAGTCCTCACAGCCCTCTTCAGATGCAAAAAAAAAAAAAAGACTGCAATGCACAGAGCTTTCATCAGCCTTCTAAACTTACTCCATTAAAATGGTACTTATGTAGAGCAATCAGATTTTGTAACATTTGGAAAAATCTTTGAAAGCCAGCTGGGAATGAGCTAGCAACACCTACAGTGGGCCTAGCAGGTAAAAGCTGAACTGAATAAACTTGGCCAAACGTATCAGAATTCCACTGGCGTGCACCAGGGATGAACTTGATCTACTGTTTTGACACTGTAATTATCTGCTACCTGATTTATCCTCCACCCTTTATAATATGTGGCATTGTTCATTGATCAAACATAGCTTTTTTCTACCAAAGGGGGTCAAAATCTTCTGTTCTGTGAGTCAGTGCCTGGCTAGCCAGACCACCCTGTATTAGTATTCTGGTGGTGGCCCAGCAGCAGAGTAGCATGGAGGGGAGCAGTTGTTTTGGTCTGAGCCCACTTTATGTTTTTTAGCCCTAAGCATTGCCTCCAGCCAGTTGCACTTCCTTAAGAGGATTATTTGCTAGTGATATTTTCTTGAAAATACATCAACACAATGTGATGCTGTTGCTTTTGCTTAGGAAAATTAATGACCAGGCATATGTCCAGGAGGGATTACTGATGTCATTAATATTTCTTGTTTATTTAGTGGCTTAAAAATAACAGCAATAAAACCAGACTTCTCACAGAACTTGCTCAGTACAGACAGAGATGATCCTGGTAACCTCTCATCCCTCTCTACTCTTCCACCATTCCTTTTCAGCCTGAAAGGAGCATTTGCCTTTCAGCTCTGTGGGCAAAAAAGACTGTCCTCAAACTAAACTGTTCCTCCAACTTGATCCAGATCAACAAATTTTCCAGCTTCTCCGCTTAATTTTTACCCAAGACTAGATCACTATGGTGGGAACCCATCACAGAATATCTCCCATGAAGGGAGGTTGCAATAGGGAGAGCGTTGTGCCCTGGTGCTAACAGCACTGAGATGGATGTGTTGCTATGAGGAATTCTGTGCTTTACTGAGAGCAGAGAGCTGCACTGAAGCCCTTCACTGCTCAGAGGAATGGCCTAAATCCCCATTACAGAATAATGGCGTCCATGCTTACTGAGTGGGCCACTTGGCCTCTTCCACCCTCCAGGCAAGTCTCCATGTTGCAAGACCAGCACACTCGTTTTGAGTAGAATGAGTTCCTCAGGACAGAGAGATGTACATATACGCTGACAAGAACTCTCTCAGACCCTTCATTCTAAAGCTGATCTGCTTGATAGGAAGTTGTTGTGGAAGGAACTAGAGAGACTACATCCCTGTCTCTCATACTTTATGGACCTTTGGAACACTGATGTAAAGCGGAAGAAACTGGGAACACATTATTGCATAGCATACAACAGTTGAATGAAAAAGTATGGATCAGATCACACTGCTTTGAATTAGAGGAATTTGAAGTACCATCTCCTCCAAACCTCCTAAGTCAAGTGAGAAGATCTGGTGTGTAACTGAGTGATTTGCACGTAATAGTCAAATACAAAAATGTTTAAAGTCATTGCAGGTTGTGGCTACAATTCAACATTAACATTGCACTCTGGTAACAGCTTGTCATGTGTATGTACTGCTTCACCTTCACTTTGAAAGAGAAGAGAAAGAGAGGGAGGGAGGAGGAAGGGAGGAGGGAGGGAGGAGGGAGGGAGAAGAGAGGGAGGAGGGAAGGAAGGAAGGAAGGAAGGAAGGAAGGAAGGAAGGAAGGAAGGAAGGAAGGAAGGAAGGAAGGAAGGAAGGAAGC